>NC_140778.1:5004166-5605833 GCF_044657685.1 Stegodyphus dumicola | reverse complement strand
ACCCACTGATTGCTCAAATTAGTAGTTGGTCGAAACGCCACTGGCGGTAACGCGCGCTTGAATTCGTCCTGACAAAGACTGGTAGAGGTTCCTAATGTACTCCTGCCAGGCATTCATCAGTTGTCTCTCCACATTTGCGATATTTTGTGGTGCCAAAATTTGGCCGCCTACCATATCCCAGACATGCTCGATTGAGATGATATGCGAGCGATATGTGGCCTGGCATTATCTTGTTGAAAAATGGTTCTAGGATGACGTGCCATGAAGGTTAAGGCTCCGGCTTCAGCATTGTATCAAAATATCGTTGAGCTCTTAAAGATGTACGGAGGAGGACTAAAGATGACCTGCTGTCATAAGAAATATCCTCCCACACCATCACACAAGGCTGATTGGGACCGCTGGCCGTGTCCTCTCCAGACACGAACACGGTGGTCATCTGCTTCAAGAGTAAAGCGGGATTCATCGCTGAACACTATACGATGCCAGTCTGATGGCAGCGATGATGCGTCATATCAATCATCATAAATTTGCATCATAACAGAAGAGAACATTATAAGACACTGAAATGAGTGCTTCTCAAAAGTGAATCAACAAATTACATAACGAGTCATCACAATTAATTATCCCTACCATATGGAGACATGTAAATTTAGTCCAACTTACAAAAATTATCATGAAAATATTAAAATGGAATTTTGCCGCCTGCACAATAGAAAAATCTCGTAAATACTTCGCTTTTCTATCTAAAGAAATATATAACATTTATAACATAATCATTGATAGCTGGTAGCTTTAAAATATATAGTATCTGATAACCATGAGAAACTTTGAACAAATCCGAAGACAGCTTACAGGTGTTGCACACAGCAAAAACTGGGTAATTTGTAATTTCAGTGTTACATCAACTTTGACCCTTTCTTCTGGGATTTCTATTTGGACATAGGAATTTTGGTAACAGGCTTCGATTTGTAGAAGCATGCGTCTTAAAATAATGTAATCCAATATGACTATTCTGAAAAGAATATTATTGCATTTTTGTCTACCAGTTTCTTGATATGCAAATGTATTACTAAAAATATTTAGAAACCCACAGCCACGTAAAACAGCGAATTTGTGCAAAAAAAATTTTTTTTTTTTTTTTTTTAAATAACTGGTTTATGTATTTAGGCAAAGCGGTGGATATCGAGTATATTGGATAGGATTGCTTTTGTACTTTAGATTCATAGCTATAATTTTGAGCGTGTTGTTCGCCTCAAAATTTTTCTGCGGTATTTTCGTAGCTTTCATTTACTATTCTTGTGAAATGAATCCATTAGTAGATAGATACGCGTGAAAATTAGATTTTCAATAAAAGTAAATTTTTCTGCTGTTATGTCTGAAATGTTAATGAATTGGTAATTATTAGTATATCCTTCATTTACATTTTGTTACGGTTTTTATATTGAATTAGCTATTTTTAAATTGGGTTAATTAATATTTTTTTGTATCCTCCTGCAATGCAGCACGAGACTTATTTGAAGAGGAAACTACGCCGAAAAATTAAAAATAGAGGAGCAGGCGCATTTAATAAATACATATAACGTAATTATATTCTTTTGCTTTTCGGGAAAAATCGAGTAAATGCTAGAATATGCTCGTGAATATTTAAAAAGCTTATAAAAGCGAGATCAAAACCTCTCAGTTTAGTTTGTTTAGAAAACTCCTGTTGTTTACTGTAGCAATTAGTGGTGAAATCTGATTAGCTTTATCTGTTTAGAATTACGTTCTATTGAACGTTTGAGTAGTTTAAAAGATAACTACTGTGAGAATTTACAATTTTTTACTAATATCTGAGGAAATTTGAGCATTTTGTTTTGTTTGTTTTGATAATAATAAATTTTAATCACTTTTCATCGGACTTGTGTATTCAGTTTTTTACGAAGCCGCACGCACGCAACAATATTATTCTTAAAACAATGCAAATAATCGTTATACACAATGGTGTGCAAAAATTAAGGAGGAAGTCGAAAAATAAGCATATCAGCTGAACGAAGAGGCAGAGCGGGCAGAAAGACCAATCAGGATATTAAGTAAGGTGATGTACGGTAGCACATGCGCAGATATGCAGGTAGACGTTATCGGGGAGTGTCTGAGTAGTATAAAGCATGTTGTCTGTGTAAGATTAGTATTTCTGGCAAAGAGATTGCACGCCGTATAGCAGTTAAAATCACACCGAGTTGCTGCCTCAGCGAGAAATAGCGAATAATCAATCTGTTAGACGACATCTGGATGCTTTTACCCGAGATCCAATCATTCGGAGTTGGAGGAAGGCCGCAGTGCGACAAGTGTGGCTGCAGAGTTCGGAATTGCTCACATCATCGTTTCACGACTTTGGAGACAATTTCAAAATACAGGAACAACTATCCGGGGGTTTAGTAGTGGTCGTCCACGAGGAACCACACCCGCAGATGACCGGTATATTGCCTTACAGGCCAGAAGAAACAGGCGGCAGACAGCGGGAGAAATCGCTAGACACACGACACAGGCGACTGGACGACCGATATCGCGTTTTACCGTGGCCAGAAGATTGCACGGTGGTGGTCTGTTTGCACGACGCCCTGTACGGTGTGTACCTCTAACGCCTGCCCATCGGAGAAGACGTTCTCTGTGGTGCCGGGAACACCGGAATTGGAAAGACAATGAATGGGGACGAGTACTCTTTACAGATGAGAGCTGATTCAGTCTAAGTAGCGATTCTGAGTATACTCATCTGGAGAGAGCGGGGAAGCCGCAATCATCCCTCGAACATCATTGAAAGGGACAGGTATGGAGGTGGCGGTGTTCTCGTTTGGGGAGGCATCATGCTTGGTAGTCGTACAGACCTTCACATCTTCGACGAAGGTTCAGTCAACGGGACCCGTTATTGTAACGAGATTCTTCTTCCATATGTGCGTCTTTTTAGAGGCGCTATGTGTCCGCAGTTCCTTTTCATGGACGACAATGCACCATGTCATCGCACAGTAGCTGCCGAACAGCTCTTCGAGAGTGAGGATATTGAACGTATAGATTGGCCGGCACGATCTCCGGATCTCAATCCCATCGAGCATGTATGGGATTTTCTAGGCAGACGCTTGGCAGCTCGTACCTTACCACCAGTATCGATTCCGGAGCTTCGATTGGCGCTGCAAGACGAATGGGCAGCAATGCCTCAACAACTCATTGACACCCTCATTCTCAGCATGGGCAGACGCTGTGAAACCTGCCTAGCAGTCAGGGGAGATCATATCCCCTATTAAAGACCGGATGTTTCTTGCTGGACACGCATCACAGGGATGTTTCGACCTTCAGTCGCATTGCGATCCATGCTACTTTTTCAATAAAGCTTCTTTTTATCCCTCTGATTTCTCTTTTAGTGAGTGTTGCTTACATTACTCATGTCCTTACGTATTGGGGATCTTAGGGTATTAAATGTGTTGATTTGGAAAGCTTTTGTACAAAGTTATATTGAAAAAACCGTCTCGTCCTTAATTTTTGCACACCAGTGTAGGTTATATCGTTAATTAGGTTGTATCGTCTCAGGAAGGTGAAAAATGTGAAAGGATCTCTCCCGGATTCGGATTCCGGACCTTCCAACTATACGTCCAGCGTGCTTCCGGTTACAGCACAAAGGCATTCAGAAAGGAGGGAGAAAATATCTTATAAACTGCTTCGACTATTTCAGACATAGCCTTGTGAAGAGTGAAAAATGCTTATTGTTATGAGAAGGATAAAATGAAACTATTGGGAAATACTTCACTAAATCAAGGCGAAAGCGTTTCATTCTAAGCTATAAAAGTAGTATTACTTCACTAGCGTAGAAAAAGCATGACTATCCGAAATTCTCGCGAAATGGGGAATGCCAAAAAAATCAAAATTCCCGATAGTTGATTATATTAAAAGTGCAACACTGTTTATTAAGAAAAAAGATTTCTGATTTAAAATTATAACAATTACTCTGATTTGCTATTAGCTTTAACATCAAAAGCTTTAAGTAAAATTTACAACGTACCGTATACGTAACGTAAGGTAAGAGGAAACTATTCCACAATATGAATGTAGGATGCGTGACTCTAAAGACTTTTAAATTAGTGTTATGCGGAATTTATATAATGATTCTCTATTTACTTTGATTTTATTTCCGAATTCCTTGCAGTAATGCTGTGACATACTAAACAAGACTTAAAGAGCTACATGTGCATAATAGTTGCTCTTGCAATAACTTTTACATCTATACGAGATTAACTGCTGTGTTTTCTTGTTAGATTACTATAATAAATAATTTTGAAATACAGTGAATGGCATATTCTAAACTGCGGGTAGTAAACGAAATATCCGAAACTGAAACAGTAAATGGAGTATTCTTAAGCTTATTTATATGATCAGCATCATGAAATTTGCTGTTAGAAGAATTGTTAAGACATGATCAATAATCGAGTTATATCATGAAAGCATAAAACTCCTGATTAAATGCAAGAATTCAATATGCTACTACGCTTAAATCTGCAGAACAGTTTACATTTAGATGTATTTCTTTAAAAAAATCCCCAATCATTTTCTAATGCAGTGGAAAAAACCAGTACCTAAAGCCATTAAATTTTAGATAGCGTAGTTCTCCACCTGAGTATAGGCATTTTGGAAGCCCGAATTTTGAATTTTGAATCTCTTGTATTCTCTATTTCACATTCTGCAAAATTTTAACGAACGTTTTATTAAGAAACTCAACGATGGCAAACCGAACAGTGGCAACACTGAAAAGAAAAAAAAAAAAAAAACATTTTTATCTCAAGCGCCGGACTGTCTATCGGAAATTCTAGTAATGTGTTGTTTTCAAATAATTTTACTTCAAATGGCCGTTAGTGGAAATGCTCTCGAAACGGCTCTCAGAACGTGTATGTGTGTATAAATGAAAAAAAAAAAAAAAAAAACACTTCCCTTTGAGCGCAATATAAAAACTGAAAGCGTTCAGATTTTTTATTATTATTTCATTTATTAAACATGCTATGTTTTCAATTGCTGAATCACAAGAACAGTATGTAAGGAAGATAGTGAAAACAATTAGCACGTCCTCTTTTCTAGGCAGACATTTCTAAATCGTTTCAAGCCTAAATTTACAAGATGGTAGCGAAAAGGTACTTCAAAACTGCTTTCACATGCCATAGAAAAATCGTGTAATTTTTCCATCGATCACGAACGTCGATTAGAAGTCACCCAAATGTATGCATGTATCTTGCATTGCGATGAAACAATGGTACATACAGCCATCAAAGTTTGAATAATGTACATCTTCAACCGAATATGGGAAACTGGAAGCCCTAATTTGGAATGGGGAATTTGTTTTATTATCTATTTCATATTTTGCAAAGCAATGAGTTTTTGATTAAGCAACTCAACGATTTCAATGCGAGCAATGGCAACACTTTACGGGAAAAAAAAGAAACATTTTTAACTCCAGCGCGCGCGACTGTGTATCGGAAATTCTGTAGATATGCTCTTTTAAGTATTTCGTGATATTGCTGTTGAAATGAATTATTGTTTAAGTGCGAAGAACATGATATTGAGCTTTCTTGGGATTAATGTTTTTGATTTCATCTCTGATTTCTCTAGGATTGGTAGGAGGACTGCAGGAGATGTAATTTTGACTACGGAAGCTAATAACACTGTTGATGTCATTTAAGTCGTTGGCGATTACGCAGGTAATTATCTGTAAATTTGACGGCGAAAGCATCTTCAAATACATTAGCGATATCTAATTTTATTATGTTAATTTACATTATAATAACATTATAATGTAAAATAGAGCCGATTTTGTGATTGTCTTGCTTCAGGGTTTAGTAATTTTCCATACCGAATGATCGAGATGGGAGAGACTTTCTACGAAGGAGTTCCAGCTGCGGTTTTTATGCTCCATACAAAGGCGTTAGTTTTTACTATTTAATTGGTTAAATTTAATACTGGGATGTTAAATGCATTGATAAAGTTTACGAATCCAATTCTCCTCTTTTATTTTGTAAATTATGTGCAGTGGGAGTGATACCATATTTCTTTATGGGTGCAATTTGCAGCATTTATTGCACTTCGATTCTTGAGATTCAAGTCAGTGATTGCGTCTTCGATATTAGGATTCGTGTGGAGTGCTGGTTTCGCGGTGATAATACTACTGAGATTTTGTTCGAAAATATTCGACTTTACAAAAGTTTTAGCAAGAGGCTTGTAATGACGCAGTTCATAAAGCGAGGAGGAAGCACTTCTCGGGTCCCCACATCTGGGAATATGTCACGTGATTTAACAATATTAATCGTGTATTGCGGTATTAGCTTTCCATTGTATAGTCAAACACAAAAGGACACACCAAAATAATTATATAACAACAATACTTAGCTTAGTGTGCTAAATTTGGGAAAAAATGATTCTGATAGCATTGGTGATGCTTTAAAAAAGGAATTGGAGAGGAAAAGCTTAGGCATTAAAATATTGGCTGATTATATTGTTTAAGAATTATTTTCCTGTTTATTTAAACCTTTCAGTGGCTAACATTTGCAATCTTTTATATACTTCATTTGATAAATTTGTTACAACTATTTCTGTCGAAAGAATGTTTCTGAAAAAGTTTTTATCGTTTGTAAAACTTACATTGAAAAAATTTAGACAATAAAGTTAACATTATTTTTCCGTTGATTTAATTTAATTCAACATTTTATACTTCGTTTTATCATTTGGAAACATCAGTAATAAATTTTTATTTTTAAACAAAAACCAATTTTTCATGGGATTATTTATACTAATTGTTCTCAGCTATTACAGTGGGATATGTGAACATTTTACATTAGTAAGGTGTTTTTTACTGGTGTATTTAATTATGGCAAAGCACACGAGGGCTATCTGCCTAAAGGGAGGGATGCCTTTCGTGGAGGACTTTCTAAGGGAAACTGGCTCGTATACACGTTACACATGGGGAAAACCACGAAAACGCCCATGCAGCCAGCCCGTTCGCGGGATTCGAACCTCAGACCGAACTACCACTGTTCAGCGTCTTTACCGCTCGGCCGCTGGTGGGCTACATTAGTAAGGAAATGCCCTGTGAATTTATAAGAATGCTTGGCAAATGTTTAGGAAGTAGCTTTCTCACTTTTATTTAGCTTTTTTAAGTTTCCTTCTTGGGCCTAAAAGGGAGCAAAATGCTTTCGTTTCCTGAAGAAATGAGCGAAATAAATGTTTTATTTTAAATACATTCTGTTTATAATGTCCCGGACCCATTTTGATGTTTAATAACTCATACCATAATGAAGATATAAACAAACTTATGGCATTTATTGATGAAATAACTTATGTATTTTCCTTTTCAGGTTTGAATATTTTTAGTTTAGTAAATATTATCTGCGCGTGTGGTTAATTTCAGATAGTTTCATTTTCTAGTCTAAATATCTGTACTTTTCTAAATATCGTCTGCTTATTAATTGCAGTTTTCCCTCTTTCGTTTTTGTCAACTGTTGCAATGTTATGTTTCTAGTACTTTTGTATGTGATGCTTTATTCGACTGGATATTAAGGAGAATGCATACACCACAAGAGAAAGCACAGATTTTATGGTGGTTCATACAAACGAAATCCATAATGCAAACACTGAGAAATTGCAGAAAAATTTACCAAAAAGATCCTCCATCCAAGAGCAGCATCTTGCGGTGGAAAAAGAATTTTCTAGAAACTGGAAGTATGGCAGATAAGAAACGTTCCGGACGTCCTTGCACAAGTGATTTTGATGTTGAGCGTGTCAGAGAGACATTTTTACACACTCCTAGAAGACCTGGGAGATCAGCGGCAAGAGAATTGGATATGCCAATTTCCATGGTGTACAAGGTTATTAAGAAACAATCAAGACTGCGTGCATACAAAGTTCAAATATTTCAAGTTTTGGAACCGGACGATAGGTCTAGGAAGTTGGCCTTTGCAATAGATATGCTAAGGAGGATAGAAGATAATGCTAAATTTCTGAAACGCATAATGTTCTCCGACGAAGCATCCTTTCATCTTTCTGGCATTGTTAATCGCCATAATGTGCGCATATGGGGATCTGAAAACCCCCATGAATACCGTGAGGCACAAAGGGATTCCCCGAAGGTTAATGTGTGGTGTGGACTAATGCACGACCGAGTCATTGGGCCTTTCCTTTTTACAGAAAAGACGGTCTCATTGGTCGTATACTTAGACATGTTGGAAAACTTCGTATTTCCACAACTAGAAGAGCTTCAGCCACATGCCTTTTCGCAACAAGGTGGTGCACCACCTCATTGGGGTACCATCGTTCGTAGTTCTTTGAATGACCATTTTACAGGAAGATGGATTGGGCGAGGTGGTCGAATTCCTTGGCCACCCAGATTGCCTGATAGAACGCCGCTGGACTTTTTCCTTTGGGGATTTGTAAAGGACAACGTTTACAGGAGGAGAGTGTCAAAGTTTGATGACAACATTATAATGAAACACTCAATCGATTTCGAGGGCAGCTAAAGGTCTCTCCTCATCAGGAGAAAGAAATACCTAGAAAGAAGAAAATAAAGGAGAAGTCACAAAAACACGTGGTCCTTATCAGCACTGCACGTGGTTATAACTACATTTTTAATCAGAGTTGCACTGGCCGCCTACTTTTAGTGAGCCAGGCTATCTGATCGAGCATGAAAAATTAGCGAAGTTAAAATAGGGAGCAAGGGGCAAATGCACCTTACGCTCAAAATCTGAACTTCAAATAATGGAAAGCAACCACTGAGCGGATTTTTATACCCTCTGGTAGTACCAAACGCGAGGAGGTAACGCCAGCTATCGGCATAAATAACTGAATTAAGATAGTAGAATTTTAAAGGCATTAGGAAAAACTGGATTGACGTCAATCGTTTTAACTTGTTTCGTACATTTTAAACCTTCATAATTTTGAAAGTACTCTAAACTTGTTCATTATATTTTCCTACCACATACCTAACTTTTATTTAATTTTAGATGCAAATTTAAACTTCTTTCCCAATTTTTAACGTTTTTAGTTTCAAACACACTCTGAATTTTAACTAATTTGCTATATGTTCACACTATGTACAATATTTTCATTTATTTTATAGCTACTTTCATACGTTTAACCTTGGTAATTTCATACATACTCCTAATTTTAACTTAATTCCTATATTTTCTGATCATATACAGAGCCTTTATTGAATTTTAAATGTAATTTTGAACTTATTTCATACATAATCTAAGTTTTATTTTATTTTCACGTTATTTGCATGAATTGTATTTAGTTTTACATGTAATTTTCTAACATGTTGACATTTTTGTTTCCTTTGTACCCTTAATTTTAACACTTTACCGGCCGCTAGCGGTTCAACAGCATACGCACGTCCGACCGGCCGCTCAGCCGCAGATTCTTCATGTTCTAAATAACTGTCAGGACAATCTGATAAATCGTCTAAATAAAACTCTCCAGTACCATTTTTTTGCTCATCGTAAACCGTAATTTGTTTTAAAAACGGTATGAAAATGTGGGAGTTTACGAAGCAACACACTTAACGCAAGTGAACAATGTACCTCAATACTAATAATAAAATGCAGATGATATAGCGAATGGCCAGTGTTTATCGCCATGGCTACCGATTGACAGGTTATTTTTAGGTAGCCCCGAGAAAAAAGCTGATTAATAGGCTATCGGTCGGCAGACGTTGCATAAAAAAAGCCGATTAATAGGCTACCGGTCGGTAATGTGTTAACATATTAACCACAATTTCTGTTTATAAAACATGTTTAATTTACCATTTTCCTTAATTTTACATATTGTTTTACATAAATTTGCATGTTTATATGTCTTAAACAAAGAAATAGTTAAGAATTAAGCATTTTATTTTACAACCGATAACTATTATTCACATCCAATTCGTTGAATAGCCCTTACTTAGTCTATATTTTATAGTACTATTTTAATTTGCTAAGTCTACAATTTATCATTCTGCAGTATTCTCGGCATGACTGATTCTACTATTTTACGTCATTATTAACCTCATTTTAATTTTCAAACTTTAATATTTCTTGCATTATTCTGGTATTTCCTTATATTTTTTAAATCATTTATATCTGAATGCTCTTCAATGTTACGAATGTTAGTTTTTAAGTCTCGATTATTATTAACTTAATTTGATAGATTCTGAATTTTTAGAATGAATGTCTCAACTTTCATTCATAATTTTAGAACCATATTCGCTGTTTCGTGTACTCATACAGAAATCTTTCTTATTATTTTGAATGCTTAATACCAATTTATTCAGTATGTTTTGCTAATTGACTGCATGCTACTAACTACTTTAAATGCACTGACTATGCAAATGTTACTTTATCACTTTCTTCTTGCACTATGTACGGATATTTCTGACTTCTTGCGCAACTTTCATGTGAAATTAACCTTTATTGACGTTACATATACAAAAGAAATTCCTAAGAGGAACATTTCCAGTATCGAATCAGAGATGAATTACCTTTGATTTTACCCATTGGTTATCATTTCATCCCTTGAAATTTTATTTTATTGATATATTTTTATTTCTAGCGCATAATGTTCACACATTTCTCGAACTTAGTTCAGTTCCAATTCAATTACTAGTCAGTACTAGTCAGTTTCATATATATTCTATTTTATAATTTCTTATACTAGGATTTTCTTTCGTGAATGTCAGTTTTCATTAATTTACTTACCGATTTATTTTCTTATGAACGAAATCTTGTGAAACACTGCTATACTTTTACACAACAAATATCATTACCAATATACATACATTTACAGAAAGAACCAAAGAAAGAAAGAGGAAGAGACATTTTACCAAAATCTCCACCTGATTACGAAAAATGTAAGAAGTAACAAATTGGATATAATGTTTTTCGTACGTAAATTGGATAAAATCCGTTGAAGCTCAGCTTCTTCTAAAATGAGAATTTATAAAAAATATTTTTAATTACATTTCATTTATCGTAAATAAATAAAGTAATTATGAAGTTTTATTCACTTACGGTAATTATCAGTTAAGATAATAGGTGATCAATAAAGAGATCTTTGCGCGCATCTCATAATAAAAGAACAAGTACCTGCCCTCTGATTTTTATGTTTAAAAAATTACGAATTTAGTTAACAAAACATGAATCTTCTGCACAATTATAAACAGCTAAAGAACTCTAAAAGGAAGAAATCTCATTTTATTGATCTAAACTTCCTTAGTTACATTTTTATTGTGCAAATTTGCGATATTTAAATATGATATAGCGTAAAACATTTCAAAAAATGTGTTACATGGCATTTTGTACAAAACGTAAGAGGTCTTCCCTTACATTTTGGAAAATGGCATTTTCTTTGGTTTTGCCTTTTACGTATAACCTGGTCTTTTCTATCTAAACATACAGTCTATCACATTTGTTTTCGTTTAGACATCGCCACAGAATATACGTATTTACAACAGCCATGTTAATGACTCTTGTAAATATTGGCCGGTACCATTTTTTGCCACGGATTTGAATTGTTTGTCTTTCTAACAGCCAAGTCATGCTGATTGTCACTACCCACATTTTTGTTATATTGGAGTGTAGTACTAGAATACAAAATTTGGAATTTTCCTTTGATCCCTTTTCGATGCCTGGAAACTCGGGTTAGAGGCTCTAAATAGTCAAAGTGTTTTGCTGTTGTTACGCACTTGCTATCCTCCCATTTAACTTTAGTTATTTCGTTCCTTTCGGCGAAATAGTAGTCATAAGTACCACGATTCTTCTTTCCTAATATCTTATCAGGCATTAAAGCGCAAGAAGCAGTTATGTTGTTTCTAATTGTGCCTATGACTCTGAATCCCTGTTTTTCTAATGCAACCAGAAGATGATAACAATTATAAAAAAATGTCAATAAATGATGAGGCTTTTTGGGATCAATTATTAGTTCTAGCATTTTTTTAGCACTCGTGTTCCAAGGGTTCTTTCTATGTTTGAGGAGTACAAACAAAACTCTCCGCCCCACAATATAAGTCAAAATTATAAGAGTAGCCCACTCCACGCATGGCAAAAAATTTATAGCCAAACCGCATGGGTTTTAAATTAAGAAATTGTTTGAAATCATGATGACCGTGATATCTAATCATCATTTCATCAACACAGAGAAATTTATCGAAAATTCCAAATTTCTAAAAATTGTGATTAATTTCTCATTTTCAATGTCAAGGCTGGTTTTTGCATTGCTGCATAATCATAGATGGCAAAAATGGATTACAGATTTAATTTCCAAATATATATTTCGAGACACTGCATTTTTTACTGCCGGAAGCATGAGATTATCTCTCTTTGACCAGTAATCACGTTCACTACATAAAGTATGGTTACCGGAGACAATAACAAAACCTGTTAAACTCAACTCATCAATCGTAACTGAAAACTCTGGCTTATTTTCCACCTTTCGCATATCTTTCTGTTTCTTTTATTGTAAATTCATAAAATTCGGGAGTTACACATTCTTCAAAAATTTCAAGTGAATTGTTATTTGCTAAAAGATTTGAAATGCTCTCAAGATTTTCACTAGATAAATTATCTTCTTCATCAAAAGCATAAGTAGGATTATTTTCTGTCCAACCTGCTTTTGGCTCCATTTTTAATTTTTTCAACCATTTTCTTTGATAATTTCCAACTATTTTTTTATTTTAATTTGCATTACTCGTGCTAGATGTAGATGTCAGTTGTTCTGTAAAATTAGGTCCATAATCATTTATGCTTTTTAATTCCCATTGTTCTTTTACGTCTATTTCTTCCACGGGTAAACAAATTTCTATATTACCTGACAGATCTTTTACCGGAGCAATCATTTCACCATCATCAAAGCACACTTCGTCAGTTAACTCATCCATATCAGGCAGTAAAGCAATTATATCTGACTCAATCTCCTTAGAAAACTTATATTCTAATGCTTCTTCCGCGGCGTGAAACACTTTACATGTGGAAATTCTAGAAAAAATGAAAAGGGAAAAATATAGTATGAGTTAACCCTAACCTCCAGCTATCTATTTATAGATCAGCATGTTTAAACTAAAAATGTAATTATAAGAACACTTATTTTTCTAATGTAAATAACGTAAAATAATTAAAGAGTCATTGAAAATGTAGAACACATAAGAAAAGTATAACTTTCGTTTAATTTTTTCCCTTTGGATAAGAAATCCAAAGCTGCTCTATGAAGCATCACTTGGCAAACTTCAGACGTTATCTGCTGGAGTGATGTTTCAAAACACAGCCCCTTTGGGACACCTTGCATGTGTAAGAAAATCTGCCGATGACAAGAGGAAGCGATTGAAACGTATTATTCTCAGTGGACGGTCTAAAAGTGGTGTGTGTATTTAATTATGGCAAAGCACACTAGGGCTATCTGCCTAAGGAGAGGGATGCCTTTCGTGGAGGACTTTCTAAGGGAAACTGGCTCGTATACACGTTACACATGGGGAAAACCACGAAAACACCCATGCAGCCAGCCCGTTCGCGGGATTCGAACCTCGGACCGAACTACCAGTGTTCAGCGACATTACCGCTCGGCCGCTGGTGGGCCGGTCTAAAAGTAGCTGATTTATAAATAGATCAATGGGCGGTAACGGTATAATTCCAAACTGCTTCTGCTGTAAACAGCAAGGGGCAGACACAATTTAAATTCAAAACCCAACATTAAAAACAAAATCACCACTCAACCTAAAATAGGCAAGCAGTTTTATGTAATACAATAGTGACAAGACTTTTCGATATGTTTTCTCTTTTGTCATTTTAAAATACATATACTACAGGAGCATACGAAAAAACTAGTAGGTAACAAATCAGATATGAATTTTTAATAATAGGTGTAATCTCAAAGTGCAGCTACAATTATAAAAATTGCATCACCATCGAATCGAGTCCAGTTTTCATGTCAGATGCATTTTATGAAGAAATTCACATTGTTTTGGAATTTGAAGAACTATGTTTCCTAAGTATTTGACACTCGAACCTGTATAAGCTGTATTCATTTGTTCAGTGTTTTCACAGACATTCTTAAAAGGTTATGACATGTAAATGCTAATATTGATCGGTAGCAATGAACGAGAATAGCATACATTTGTTTAGATAGTGAAAGGAAATATTGTGTGATTTCCTGCACTATCAACTCAGTTATAATACTCTTATATTAGTGTCTACAAATCTCACATAATTTAAGTGACTCAACTAGGTATACAAAATTGATTCTGACTTTGAAAAAAAATTGATTTTGGTTACTAGTCTTTGTCCCTTAAATTTTGAAACTTGATTCATCATTATACAAGCTGCAATAAAAGCATAATTATGAAAATAAAATATGCTTGCAGTGATTTCAATGCAAAGTTACATAAATAATCATATCTGTAACTTCAAACTTTTGTATAAGACATATATCCGAGTTTGTAGATTTTCAGACACGTTACTCATGCTCTTTTTAAATAGTCATCAAAATAATGCAAAATTGGACTTGAAAGCAGTAAAATCGTAAAATTTCTCTAAATGCTTGCTGTTATAATTAATGTCATACCAATGCTAATTAACTGAACACAAAACGTATTCGCTGGCCGCGTAAGATTGCTTCGACGACATCTGATTTCAGATCAATGGACAATAGGATTAGTGCTTTTTCTACTATGAAATGCGAAGTCTTAACTGACGTTCAGTCTGAAAGATCATGGCTACTATGTAGCACTATCAGCTCGGAAACCACATTCATTTTGTTAACCTGAGGTAGCGCAAACCGCATGGCAACCTAATTTGCAAACAACCTTGTGTTCCACGTAGGTGGCAGTGCTGCTTTCTTCAGTTCCGCCCAAAATTTTTAAGGAGCACCCATTTGGAACGGGTCCGAGTGTCTCCCACCTCTCTTCCACTACAAAAAACTTCTAGTAAGGACTTTTGTCTCGCCGCATATTTAGAGTGTCCCGTGCTGCACAGGCAGGTAACCGCTATTCCGTTTGGATGGCATAGAAACAGAATGACCGAGGTGAGGCTGTCTTCTCCTGTAGTTAAATTTGTATAACATTCTGATATGAAATATATTTATATGTTTGCATAACTTTCTAATATGATATGTGCCAAAATTATAGCATTACCAAAGAAGGATAGAAGCGTCAAAATGTAAGTGTTAGTGAAAGTTATGAATAGTAATCACAAACTTTCTAAATATGAAATTCCTTTATGCTTGCCCGAAACTCAGAATTCATTTGCCTCCATTTCTTAATCCAAGATTCTAGATGGAAATGAATGTTTTCCGTTAGTTGAAGAGCTCAACGAATGAAATTAGTCACGATAGGTTTCGAAGAAATTGGTATCCGCCATGGAGGCAAGAAAGGAAGGAGTGGCCAAACCGGCATTAGAAGTGAAGCACTGCTCCGAAGCTTTGGTCACCAGATGGGGTGTGTTTTGTTTACATTCAGAAGCTCGCTTGACAACGCTCTGATAGTATTTCGACACACGAGAGTTCCATACAAATCGAAAAACGGGACACTTCCGCATAAAAATTATAAGCTGTTGAACTACAAATGTATAGATTTTAGCAAAAACGTTACGCTTAAAGAATGAAACATACCTCACCATACCTTTAAAATTTTATACATATTTCTGTACCCTTGATAGAGTATTTGCTACTTTTATTTCATGATCCAAACGCCAAAATGTTTTAAATAAAATACTTTTTTGACATCCACATATTATTGTAGCACGTACTTTTTAAAATTAGTGTAAATTACTTTATTCAAAAAACATAGTGAATGCACCGAAATTAAAGATTTCTACATGCCGTAAATGAAAAATATGAAATGTGTATGGCTATTTATGCATGTGTTGCAAAAAGCGTGCATCTGCCTTTAACAAAATAAGTAAATATTTATTAAGTTATTTATAAATGTATTTGAAATGAAGGATTTATTCATTCATAAACAACTGTGAAAGGCTACTGTAAGAAATCTAGATCTATCTAAATTAATAATCATTATAAATATTATCTAAATAAACTTAGTATTGAATTCTAACATAAATTGACATCCTGTTGACAAATACGTTATAAAATTATTTAAGCAAGGATTATTCGTACTCGAAAGCAATCTGTAAAAGATATTGTAAAACAATTTCTTTGAGTTGCGTACTTAAAGTAATAAAGAAGAGTTTTGGAATATGTATTGTTGAAATTAAAGGTAAAATATCCAAGTATAATTAAACGAATTATTCCCGTTACATTTTATAAGAACTCAAGTTGTTTTTAAAAATTACAAGTTTTAAATAATATTTAAAAAAATTCCTTATTTTATTTCCTTTCAGAAATATTCAGATAAAGTTAAGTACTATTTAAAGTATTTCGCTATTAAAATAAAAGGTGCTCTAATTTGAAATGGACCAAATAGAGCATTAATTATAAATTGACTTATATTTTTCGATTTAAAAGATGCCTCAGAAGCTAAAAAATCATGTCATACTTGAGAAAGTATTTTAGGAAGAAGCTCTATAAATAGGAAAGATATAATGCATAATTTTAATATTAATAATACAATAAACTTTGATCTTAATTTTTGTAATCCTTAACCGAACAAAATCGAATTACCTTAAAATTTCTTTCTAATGTAATTAACGAAAACTTGTGAAAATATTTCATTCAAATTAAACCGTTCTGAGCAAACTGTTCTGTGAAATGTATAGCATTTAATTCCGTTCAGAATGAAATGTTGTTTAAAAATGTATTCTTTTCATATACTTAGGACTCTGACGTATTGTAGAAATGGAAAATATATACATTTATATGCATATTTACGACGTAATTACAAAATATTTACATCCGATCGTGGGAAAACCCATTGAACTGAATGGTAAATTACTCAATATTTTGGTCACCAAAGAAGGGATCGCCTGTGCTTCAAAGCAGGGTATGGGGAAAGCAGGGTATGGTTTAGAGCCACTCCATCTAACTTCCTACTCCCATGGTATCTGCGTGAGAGTTACGCAATTAATTTGCAAAATGAATGCTTTATTTTTATTCCTCAACATGTGAAACGATCCCCTTTCTATCCCACTTCCGAAAACAATCGAAGTAGCCTTTCTACTTAGTACTACTAGAACTAATACTATTTAGTTCTTCAAGAACTTTTACCCTCGTACATTGTGGACGTATACAAATGTCAATGTATGAATGATTTTATGGAGTTTATTTAATAATTCAGCGTAAATTCTGTGCTTCAAAACCAGGGTAAAGGTTGAGCACATTTCATAATCAGACTTAGAGTAGATAAAATTTAAAATATATTATCTGGCTAAGGTTAATTAATATAAGTTTTAAATGTACTTAAAGATAACGTATAAAGCAGTATATAGGATGGAAAATAAAGTATGATCAGAAATATATCTGAAATTTGTGAATTTGTTTGATAACCACGAAAGGAAATTACATTCACGAAATCTCAGGGATTCTCTAAAATCTGCAAAATACTCCTTAAATCTAGGAAATACGAAAATACTATAAGAAATTTTTAGATTGATTTTCAATAAAATTGCAGTCTTTTCTATGACGATATATTTTAATATATCTTATAGGGAAGTTCAATATATAGTTCAATATACTTTAAAGTTTTCTTGAAGACGAAACTAGACCTTTTTCACGTTACCGAGAACATTGTTAAAGGAAATTCTCGATAAGGGGGGAAACTCTGCTCTCATTTTGCTGAAGAATATTTCAGGGGACGCATTCAAACTCTCATACCATGTCCTATGATAGAACATGGAATCCTGTTCCAAAGACTTTCGGTTCGATGTCATTTAGAACCAACCAGTGGTCGAGCGATAATATCATTGAAAACTAGCAGTTCGGACCTGGGTTATTTCCAGGCGAACGGGTTGGCTGCATGGGTGTTTACTAGGTTTTTCCCATGTGTAACGTGTACATGAGTCAGATTCCCTTAGAATGTCCTCCGCGAAGGCATACTTTCATTTAGGCAGGTAGCCCTACTGTACTTTGCTATAATAAACTAAACAAAACCAATTCAAACAATAGATGTTCTGGTGCCTCTATGACGTAAATGGACTATATACTTAACGAGCATCCATGCCTTCTTCAGGATTCGAGCACGAAACCAAGGCTGTCTCATCTGACTTCCCTATGTCCATGACAGAAAGCGAATCAACAGAAAATATTAAAAAAATTTTTGACGTTAGTCAGCTAAATAAGTTTATAGTTTATCGCGTGAATTACATGTAAGACATAATGGGAGGATGATGTAATTCAGTTATAATTACGATCAATATTTGTAACTATCCTCCAGAGTTTTGGACTGCTTTTGGTCTACACGAGTCGAAAGTAGCATTGTTAGCATCAAAATATCTTTCACAATCTCATAGTTAGAACATTCGTATAGATATATAGGAAGATTGCGCAACAAATAAAAGATCTTGGAAGTCCAATTCCATGATGTCGACTTTTTTAAAGCCAGTACTTTCATTACGTTAAAAATTTGCAATTAAAATTTCTTGATTTCCTATATTCAATAAATCGTGAATATTCTAAAAATAAACTAACGCTGCAAAAAAAATTGTCGATATATCGCAATATAAAAATCTGCTACGAAGAATTTTGAAGCACATATTTTTATTAAAAACTAACTGATAAATTTATATTGTAATGAAACTGCATATTTACTTATATAGGAAATGAAAATAGCTAACATCCAATAAAAAACAAGCAAATAAATTTCGCTCCAAATATCAACTTTTATTTTTGGTACAATAATTTCTGCCCAAAACTACAGCTTTGTTGTTGAATAAATTGCAATCTATAAGTATTTTAATATAGAAGAAATTCTATAAATCCTAGCGAAGAGGCTTGAGAACTCTCAAGAAAGACACTTGATACGTTTAAAGTACATAATTTGTACAGCCAAAAGCTGCAAAACAAGTTATCCAGTTACTTCAATTCCTGGTTTGTTTACATTGTCACGAAATATTCTCATCAAATATTTGAAGGGCTTAACGTGTAACAGTAAGAACGTGACATCCAAAAGGCATCCTCAGGAACCGTGAACGGCTAGTAGTGTAATAAGAGTATAGAACTGTATACAGGGTAATTTGAACTGTATACAGGACATTTTGGATTTGATAGCTGCATTTAAACTAAAGCCGTAAATATTCACTAACACACTCAAACCATTTTAATGTTTGGCTCTGAAGAGCACAAAGCTTCAAAAATGCCATGGAAAAGATAGTATTCATAACTCCAAAATGTCGGTGCTATATTTTACGTGATTTCGTTCTCTTCTAATAAACGTTCTTCATTGCTTGTACATATTTTCAAAGGCATGTACACGTTAATATTTGAAAGTGTCGATAAAAATATTCTTGAATGCATGCATACGGGATGGGCATTTGGAGGATTTTTATTGGTTAGAATTTCGAAATTTTTATTATATGTTGCGCTACTTTAAATTAATAACTGCATGAGATGAAGAAATAAAGCAAAGCAAAGAATCAGATAAGGACTAAAAAGTAAAGATAATTTCTTGATGCACATTCAATGAATATACAAAAACTGATTTAATTGCACTGCCCTGAAAAACATCTTCTATCAGTTTCGTGCTTTCTTGAATATTTGTTTTAGGGTATGAAAGAAAGCTGAATATATAATAACCGTATTTTCTGAGAACCATTTGAAGTTAAATTTATATCTCCCGATAGTTATTGTGTTATAATTAATTGTAGCAGTCTTAAAATTGCTGAAACCTTTTAGTTTGATCCACGTCGAAGTACAAAAATGAATCCGGCGGATTTTCGGATTTTTTTTGGTGTGCAAATTTCAATGTTTTTGTTATTTTGTGCTGCCGTTAGATATTTTACTCCTTAAATGCAACTAGCGTTTTGTGACACAGTAAACATACTGCTTTATTCCCTGTATTGCCAAAGAAATATTTGTAATATAATTATGAAAATAAAATAGTTAACGAAGATTTTTAATGTCAAGTCCTATAAATAATCAAATCTAGATCTTCAGATCTTGGAAAAAATTTAATATCACAGTTTGCAGAGTTTCAGAAGCTTTGCTGATGTTCGGTTTTAATGATACACAAAATGATCTAAAATTGGACTAAAAAACCATTAAAATCCTAAAATTGTTACAAATCCTTTCTATACTAATTAGTATTATAAATATGCTAATTAACTGAAAGGAAAATGTATTCGCTGGCTGCATAAGTTTTCTTCGACGACCTCTAATTTCGGATCACTGGCTTACAGGATTAGTGTTTTTCGTATTATAGGTTTATTAGATTTGATTATATTATATGTTTCACAGTTCTGTACTTTTTACGTTCAGCCAAAATTTAAATACCTACAGGATAATATATTCTGCCATATATAATTTCAGATTCGCCATGGCATTTTAATATTTTTTTCTAATCTGCGTTAAAAGTAGTAAAAGTAAAGTAACCTAGTGATAATATTAAAATATTGCAAGAAGAGATGAATTATGAACGTATATTAATGTCTTTCTTTTTTAATACATCTAAAACAGATTTCCACTCATAGCAGAAATAAATAAAACAACCAAATATCAGAATTGAATCTATCTAAAAGTACGAAAAATGTCCTTGTATCATAATTTAATTTTCCAGTTGTTTACCTGTGACTTAAGTCCCTTTGTTTCCCAGATTTTTTTTCCTTTTATTAAAGGTAAGTTTGGAATTACATTTGATACGTCACGTCAAACTGCGAATAAAATAACCGCAGGAAAATTAATCAAGTATAATCAGAAAGGACCTCATAAAGACAAAATTTTCTTACTATAACCAAAACTACCATAAACAACTCACTTGACCTTTTTAAATAGTTTTAATTAACAATTAATCTTGACCTTTTTAAATAGTTTTAATTAACTTGACTTTTTTAAATAGTTTTAATTAACACAATGAAGATAAAACAATACAATTAAGGGCGTTATAATTACACATTCAAGTTACAAAGTAAATCTCGGGGAAACAGCATGCTTTGTTCATAACTCCCGTACATCGATTGAAGGCTGGAGTCTCTTGTTTTGGCTGATGTTACTTCCGGCGGCCGCTAGGTGGCGCTCATTGAGCCGCGGGGATACAGACTCCCCTCTGGCTCGTACGATATCTCGGCGAAGACCCAGAAATATGTTGGTTTTGGTCTGCCTCGTCTCCTATACTCTATCACCTGGTTCGTAAGACGTAGATGAACATAATACTTTTTGTGCTTTTTATACTCTTCAAACTTCACTGAATCAGGATGATTCCTTCAGAACGTCATAGAATCAAGATGATTCCCTGCATACTTCATTAAATCGGGATGATTCGTCAACAGCGTAAAATCGGGATGATTCTCTTCAAACTCCATTGAATCAGGATGATTCATTCAAACATTTTTGAATCGGGGTGATTCATCACATAACATAGAATCAGGATAATTATCTTCATACTTTAATAAATCGGGATGATTCATCACACAGCATAGAATCGGAATGATTCATTCCACAGAGCAGAATCAGGATGATTCTCTTTAAACTTTCGGGATGATTCACTCTAAACTTTCTGAATCGGGATGATTCACTTCACACTTCATTGAATCGGGATGATTCATCGCACAGCATAGAATCAGTATGATTCTCTTCATACTTCATGGAATCAGCATGATTCCTTCAAAACTCCATAGAATCAGGATGATTCTCTTCATACTTCATGGAATCAGCATGATTCACTCAAAACTCCATAGAATCAGGATGACTCATTTCAAACCTCATTGAATCGGGATGATTCTTTTTAAACTTCATTGAATCGCAATGATTTATCTCACAACACAGAATCAGGATGACTCTTTTCAATTTTTAATAATTTGTACTCTCCAAGAAGAAATAATATCCATTAATATTATTCATAAAATAAATAAAACAAAACACACAATTCATTCTTTGATAGCAATACAGTTATGAAAATACTAAAAGAATTATGCACACCGGAAACATTTATCAAACTGAATAAAAATAGCATTTTGCCACGTAAACACTTTTCGTTCAGAACCGAAACGAAATTTAACTTTTATTGACTTCCGGTGAAATCGAAATTAATCTTTTTAGAACATAGAATTAAAACACAGGAAATTCAAATAAAAATCAATTATTTTCAAAAAATCAATCAATTATTTTAAACAATATAAGACAATATAAATTCTTAAAGTGCAACCTAGATAAAAAGAAATACCTAGAGCTTACATATACTTTATATATGAGTTTGTTTCGTTTCAACGGCACATTTTATTCTATATTCTTAAAGTATTAACAACGTTATAGTTAGAATTTTATATTGTTTATTAAGTAAAAATCTGTTATCTTTTTTAATTAAATGCTTTAAGTGAAAATATCTTGTCTGTTATCTTCGGGTTAAGATTAAACCATGCAATGTCCAAAATAACCTTCGGGTGAAGATAAAACGATGCATCGTCGTGCAGTTTCCAAATAATCTTCACTGGTGGAAGCAGTATACCTAAAACCTGGAAAAGAGTCGATGTCCTGGAATCTTGAGCATGGTTTTTTCTCAACTGGATAAATCAGTCGGGCCGCATGTTGAGTAGCCAACTATAACCAAAACTACCATAGAGGCTCACTTGGCCTTTTTAAATAGTTTTAATTAACAAAACACAATTAAGATAAAACATTACAATTAAGGGTGTTATAATTACACAGTTAAGTTAGAATGTAACTCTCGGGGAAACAGCATGCTTACCGACTGAAGGTTAGAGTCTTTGTTTTTGGCTGGTGTTTATTCCGGCGGCCGCTAGGTGGCACTCGTTGAGCCGTAGGGTTTCATTACTTAATATAAAGAAAAACATTATTTTAGTAATATTATTTCTTCTAATATAATATTATTACAATAATAATATTTTTCTTTCTCTTATATTATTTCGCTTTTCTATTATATTATTATAATAATATTACGTTCATAATGAAGCAACATTATTACAATATTACGTTACAAGAGGATCATGAACTGTGGGTGAAGGTTAAACTGGGAGAAAAGCATTAAAATGGAATGAAAGTAAGCATACATTTTTAAACTGCGATATGCCGGGTGGTTATTGTCCCGTCCACTGAATTTAGTTAATGCTGCAGGAGTTTTACGTATTTGAACGTAAAAAAGTAATATACATAAATAAATCCGTTTTTTTAAATATGTATATAATTATATTATTATACATTCGAATTCCATTGCAAGAGTATTTCTAGAAATTAACACGTTAGAAATATAATTCAGTTCCGAAAGACCACATAACCTTTTTTTTAATACTTAATAATACCTTCGAACTGCAAATTACTTGAAGAACAAGCTTTTACGCATATTCTTGAGAATGCATCCCTAGATAAGTATTTCAGAATTTCTTTAAAATTCAATTATTTTACAGTCAGTTGTTGAATCATCGTCACACACGCTTTAAATCAAATTGGTGAATTATGTTCCTAAAAGCTTTTGCGGTGAACTGCAAACTGAAGGACCAGTTTACAGGCAAAACAGAACAACAGAAAATCTGTACTAAGATTTTCTCCACACCCATTGGTTTGCCTAAAACAGGCACGGCAGTTTCATTTGAAATGATAAGCAAATAATTTGTACGTGAAACGTAGAGTCTTTAATTTAAAAGTACATATATCGTAACAGTATACGAAAAAATGAGTGTGGAACAAAATGCTTAGAATTTTTCTTATAATAAGTATAAACTCAATTTCTGAATTAATTTTAGCACCTTATATAAACGCATCCGACATGGAAAATATTTTTGACTGTTTGATTTTATTCTTTATATCAATATAAAAGTCAGAAAACGGTTATTTATTAAAAAGAAAAGATTTAAATAAGTACTATATTTGCTACTTTAATAAACACATAAAAAGGTAATGGGTCACAGACATATGCTATTGAATTAAGCAAAATTTTGAAGCTAAATTTAATGTAAACCGATATTATTACAACGGGGTGATTTTGAATAATCAATTTTCATAAATATTTTACAGTATGATAAAAGCCAAAACACGGTACTGCTGACAAGCGTGTATTGCACTCTTTGCAATACGATCGTGTCTTTGTATCCTCTTCGCTCTTTCATCGGACTTACGATAGCATCACTGTCTGGTTGGAGCAGATTTTTTTTTCCGTTGGTGAAATGTTCTGAAAGTGCCTATCTGTTGGCCGCAGCAAACTTACACTAGGACGCCCTGGCAACTGAACATTCGGTTAATTTTTTTCGACAGTTTGTTCGGCAATTAGTATTTTATAGCTCATATCTTTTTTGTACCTGTTGCCTAATTATACATAAAGAAGTAATTCCATAACGCCTGATCTAGGAGATGAAAAAATAACTTTTGGTATTGCTTGCTACCTCGTTTTCTTGCAACCGGGTTGCATGTAAGAAGTTGATCAACATTATCAATACCTCTCATAGGGTTTATGTAGTCATGAACTACTTTTTGGCTTCAATTTCTTTCACTTTTCCACGTTCCAAGCGAGAATGTCACCTTTCTTAATTTTGTTTTTGAAATCAGATGGCAACCCTTCCTAATTGAACGTACTGTGCCGTATTTAACAGTAGGTTTCTTGCACCGGTACATGAGCCAACTGTAGAGATGTATAATAATTGTCGATCATCAGATACTACTCTTTGCCTAGCAGTGGTTGTCATGAGTGACATAACCATTTAACCAGACATACCAAAATGTTCAGAATCACTATCAATCCTTACATCCATTCCTGTATAAATAATGCTGGAAAAAATAATACTGGAATAATAATAATGAAAAAAAAAAAATACTGGAAAAACGTCCCGTGAGACGTTTGACAAGCGCTCTTCAATTAAACATAATCCAACATGTGAAAGCATAAATGAATTCATCTTGAAAAAGTTTTAAAACTTCAAAACCAAACTTTTGAATTATGTTCTTAAATTTTTTGCGGTCAACAGCAATCTGAAAAAACACTGCAAGAGCAGAAACAAAGAGAGCAGAATAAAAAAAAAAACTAAAATTTATTCCAAATCCACCGCTGTGACCGCAGTTTCATTTAATATACAATCAACTGAGAACAATTGTATCAGCTTCTAAGTTAAAACTGTATATAGCGTAACAGTGTGCGAAAAAACTAGTAAGTAACAGATTGGTTCTAATTTTTTTCGTAATAATTATAATCTTAAATTGTAGATATAATTTTGAAAATCATGGCATCATTAAATCTAAATCTGTTTCCATGTCAAATGTATTTCATGGAGGAATTTCAATTTTTGTTTTAAATCTGAAGAGCTAATTTTCCTATGTATTTGACAGTGCAACATGTATAAGCTGCATGCGTTTGTTTAAAAGTCAGTAAACGATTATCACCGATTTTGTTAAAAGGGTATCAGAGTTAAACGCTAATCCTGATCGACAGCAATGAATAAGGATTCCATGCATTTGTTTAGAAACAGAAAAGAAGTATTTGTGAGATTTATTGAAAAGTCAAGTCTCAGTTTTAATAGTTTTATATTAAGAATCTCTACAATTCTGATAAATTTAATAATTTACGTATCTCAACTGGGCACGGGATATTGATTTTGAATGTGAAACATTGATCTGCATTTTCTTATTAGATTGTTTTTCCTTAAATTAAAACTTTTTTATCAGGATTTCTGCAGTCAATGTTGTACGCATTTAATACCGGAAGTTTCCCGAGACTTCAGTCATCATTATACAAGCAGCAATAAAATTAAAACGTAATTATGAAAAAACATATTCTACGAAGATTTTAATACCAAGTCATATAAATAATTAAATCTATGGCTTCAGAGCTTTGAATAAGTGTAACATCACAGTTTGCAGATTTAGAGTTACTCATGTTCGGTTTTAATGGTAAACAAAATGATCTAAAATCGGCCCCAAACAATTAAAATCCTTAAATTATTACTAATTCTTGCTATAATAATTAATATTATAATAATGCTATTTAACTGAAAGGAAAATGTATTCGCTGGGTGCAAAAGTTTTATTCGACGGCTCCTAGATTCGGATCACTGGCTTATAGTGTGTTTCGTACTATAGGTTTACAATGGAAGAAATTATACGCTTTCAGTTCTGTACTTTTTAGGTTCATCCAAAGTTCAAATATCTACGAGGGCAACATATTCTGCCATATAATTTCAGATTCGCCATTTAATTTTATTTTTCATAATTTATGGCATTTTAATATTTTCTTTTTTTAAATCTGCGTTAAAAGCAAACCTAATGATGAAATTAAAATATTGCAAGAAGAGATGCATTATGAACGTATATAAACGTCTTTCTTTTTTTAAAAAATTATTACAGCTAAAACAAATTTTCACTCAGCAGAAATAAATAAAACAACAAAATATTAGAATCGCGTTTCTCTGAAAATACGAAAAAGTCTTTGTATCCTAATTTAATTTCCCAGTTGTTTACCTGTGACCAAAGCCCCTTTGTGGCCCAGATGCTTTTTTCTTTTTCCTTTTATTGAAGGTGAGTTTGGAATTACAATTGATATGTCATGTCAAACTGCGAATAAAATAACCGCATTAAAGGTAATCAACGATAATCAGAAAGAACTTCATAAGGACAAAATATGATAAAATGCACAAAAAAAAAAAAAAAAAAAAAAAAAAAAAAAAAAAAAAAAAAAATCCTTCAATTAGCTCCTTAAAATGATGTTTATTTTAATTCAATGTAACTAGATATACTAATGTAAATATATTGTTTGTATGAAGTACAATGTACAATGAAAGTTTGTATGTATGTTCGAAGTAATTATGTTATTTCAATCTGCCATAATCCAACTTTTGTTAATAGGTTAATTTCTTTGCAATAATTGTATACTATGTCTTTGTAATTGTATATTCAATACGTAAGTCTAATATTAATGTAAAATTACTATGCATCCGATGCGGGCCAACTAAAAGCCCAGCGGGGTACAGTAGTGCGGCGGAGCAACACCTGTAAAAGTCACTGACGAAGTTCTGGTGCTCCGTCCACTTTTCCCTGTCCCTGATACATCCCCCCAGCAAGTCTTCAACTGTGACGAGACAGGGCTTTTCTGGAAAAAGATGCCGAATAGAACTTACATAACGGCAGAGGAGAAGACGATGCCAGGTCACAAACCCATGAAGGATAGATTAACTCTAGCAATTTGCGCCAATGCGAGTGGCGACCGTAAAATCAAACCTCTGCTAGTATACCATTCGGAAAATTCAGAGGCTTTAAGTCATATAATATTTTAAAAGAAAAACTGCCAGTTATGTGGAGGGCAAATCCGAAGGCGTGGGTCACCAGGAAATTCTTTGTGGAGTGGATAAAACTGGTGTTTGGCCCTTCTGTTAAAAAATATCTACAGAAAAACAACCTACCCATGCAAGCCATTCTCTTCCTCGACAATGCCCCTACTCACCCACCAAATCTCGAAGTTGATTTTCCCGAAGAGTTCAAGTTTATAAAAGTTCCTTACCTACCACCCAACACCACTCCAATCCTGCAGCCCATGGATCAGGAGATGATTTCTAATTTTAAGAAGTTGTACACCAAACACATTTTTCGGCGCTGCTTTGAGGTGACGGAGAACACAAACCTTACCCTTCGAGAATTCTGGAAAGACCACTTTAACATCGTGATATGCCTAAGAATTATTGTACAGGCCTGGTTGGGTGTTACAACGAGGACCTTAACCTCTGCATGGATGAAGCTGTGGCCTGAGGCTGTAGCTGAAAGGGCCTTCGAAGGATTGGAACCCAAAGTGTCAGTGCTAGAGGAGCTTGTTTCTCTGAGAAAATCCATGAGTCTGGAGGTGGATGAGAGAGATGTGAACGGACTCGTAGAGGAACAGTCTCAGGAGCTGACAACCGAGGAGTTACACGATCTGCATTTGCAGCAGCATACGGTGGTTCAACGAAAAATTATTTTTGAAGAGGAGCCAGAGATGGAGGAGGTTATCCCTACAAGAGATATAAAACAGATCTTGGGAATGTGGGAGAATGTTGTAGAGTTCGTGGATAAAAATCACCGCGAAAAAGTTGCAACTAGTCGTGCATCGGAGTTGTTCAACGAAACTTGCCTAACTGATTTCCGCAATACCTTGACAGGGAGGAAGATACAAACCTCCTTGGACAGTTTTTCTTAACGATCTGCGGGGGAAAATGAGCATAGCATGACGAAAAAAGCGAAGACCAGTGACAAAAATTAAGCGCTTCCGTAGGCACTTCACTTTTTCTTTTAATTATGTTTTTATAGATCATGTATTAGTTATTTATAAATAAATGTTTCTTCTTGTTTCTGATTCTTATTTAAAAACACTTAACAAACAACTGAGGTCCTGTTTTGGGATCTGGAACGGATTAATGGCATTTCGATTAATTTGAATGTGGAAAATTGCTTTGAGATACGAGCAATTTGACATACGAGCAAGGTTACGAAACGAATTAAACTCGTATGTCGAGGTACCACTGTACTTAATTATATAATTGTTAGCAAGCAGATAGTAATAAATAATTTTAAAAGTCGGCTGCTATCAATATACAAATTATGTTGACTAGTATAATTAATTTAGAATTATGCGCCTACATATAATAAGATGATGTATGTTACTACATATACGTATTAATATATATATATATAAGTCTGTGCATATATATGAAATCATAATTCTATTTAAACCAGTTAACAGTTAGAATTACTGAACAACCATGAAAGATTCCCCAAGAATGAAATATGGTGTAACAATGAAAACTTAGTTTAGAAATTCGATTCTATTTTATATTGTTGTAAAAGTCATTGTAAGAGTGAAAATTCTTCATTCTGCTTAATGCGATTTTTTGCGTTTAATGCGTTGTTTGGAGATTTTTTGATCCCGAATTATATTGATGTGATATATTGATACTGCATTTGTAGACATACGTTTTTTGAGAAACGAGTCAAAGCGATTAATTTTTTGTAAAAATTTGGATTTATCCTTGTTTTATTGACGTGCATCAGCACTGAATTGAAAATGGCTTGTGCTATGCTTCGATGGATGAGAAAGCGTTTGTAAGTAATGAATATTATGAACGTTTCAGCATATTTAAATGAATAGTATTAAAAGTATATATTTACTGATGTCATATATTAATAGTTTATGGTAAATTTTTCATTATAAATCTCATGATAGTTTCATTTCTCATTCTATTGCATTTCTATAGCGGTACATAACTTTTTTGGTTTACATATTGTAGATTGCATCAGTTTTGCCGCGCAATTTATTCCTCGGTATGTTACCTGTAGTGTTATTAGAAATTCCATTATTTTTGTTTTTTTCTGCAATTAGTAGTATCTGTTTAGGACATTTATGTTTTTATTTCAAGATGTATATGAAGTTGGTTATATCAAGTGTTAAATAAACGTTGTTGTTCGGGCAATAGCGTCAGCTTTATCCGGATAGATAAATGCATTTCTTATTTCTTAAATACTCAAGATATAAAGACACACTCGGATAGTAGATTCACTCACTTTACGTTTATTATGGGTTATATATATACATTAAGGGCGTGTTCAAAAAAAAACATTGACGGGTAGACTTGGCGTAATTCGGATTCATACCAAGATTATCCATTTCTCAAGGCAATAATTTTTGTTATTTTTGCTAAACCGTTTACGAAAATACAATTTTCCGAATGCTGAACTCTTATTCATGAAAGGCAGATTTTAAGATATTTGTTTTGCAGTTTGATGCAAAATTCGTATTTTCAAAACACTGATGTATATGTTCTTATTTTAAAACTCTGCCAGTATATAACATTATATAACATTCTTGTGTTATCAACATTTATAGATGTCGCTTGCTGTACAGCCTGCTGAATACATTTTACTTTCTACAATTACATCGTGTTGTTTCGGTATGAACAGGGGCGAAGTATTCATCACTTATATACATTTCAAGATAATTAATTAAATTTTTCTGATTTTGATATCTATAATATATAGACAGGATTACTGATAAAAAATTTAAGAAAATAGTAAATGAAGAAGTAAATAGAAACATTTCGTTCAGGTATTGTGAGATGTCAATATAAACTTCATACATTTTACTAGGGGGCTGTTGCCAAAGCAAACTCTTTACTATATATGTCTACGAGCTCTATGTATACAGTGTGTTGCTCAAAGTAAACTTCCTGCATTGTGAAGAGTACTGTATGTCGTGATGCGTTCATGCGAAGCTTGTTTTCTCGTAAAGCTCTGCCTCTTCGAACCGAAATTTTCCGTAATCTGCAGCGTCTCGAGTTGTTAGAACCTGAGCTGTTATTTCCTGTCGAATCTGACGATGACGCGGATAGTCTTGTATCCTTCGTTTACTTGCGACTTCTTATCTTCATCGCGCATATTCTTTTGACGTTCCGCTTGCCTAATGGGCCTTCGTTTCGCTTCTGCTTACCTTTCCGGAGCACGCAGTGTTTCTTGGTTTTCTGAATGTCTTTTGTGTCTTCTACTAGTTTCTGATACAGTTTGAGCAAGCGAAGTTTCTTGAGTTCCTGCTTGTCTGCTGGAACTCCTATTCGTTTCTTCTTCAGTTTCTTGAATGCGTAACCTTTCTCGTCACTATGCTTGCCTGCTGAGTTTCTAGTTGTATCTTCATTCCTTTTTGAAGCATACAAGTTTTCTTGTACTTGCCTGCTGAGTCTCCTAGTGTTTTTTACTTCATTTTTTATGTAGCTTGCTGTAACATTTGTGCTGTCTTCTTGCGTTCAGATATTTTAGTAAGTTGAAAAAAAAAAAAAATATGTAACTGCAGTAAAGTAACATTGCATCTAAAATACGTTAAATACCTACAGAAGTTTAAACTTCTACTCAGAAAGAAACTATACAATAAAAGAAATTAAATTTTTATATAAAAAAATTAGAATGGCATAAAATGCATAGAAACATTTCATTATGAAGAAAATGTATTCATTCTTTCCAAGCAACCAGCGATTCGTAAATAAATTTTTCTTGCCAAGTCAGGAAATAAAGACCTTTGACACTTCAGGTAATACATTTGAGGTTATGATTTAAATTTATTTTAATATAACACATTTTCAAAATCTCAATAAAAGAATTAACGTAGCGATAGCATATCGTGTCACGTATCTAAAGGTGAAACATAAAAGTTGCCAAAAGCAACTATTCATTTAAAATACTGACATTAACGAAAGATTTTTCGACATACAGTGACGTTATATAGAATCACGTGCTTTTTTCAACTCAGAATATAACCGTAAATAATAACAATAAGTTTCAAGTTTGGCAACACTATTTATTTCATATTTTTTTAACTTAAAAATTTCTCTTAAACAAACTCTACGATTTGAAAGTGAGAAGGGCCAACTTTTTTCCAAATAAAGCATTTTGGTTTCCAGCGCGCTAGACTTCGGCCACTTGGAAAAATGAATGCGAAAAATTAGCGTTTTACAAAATTTTATATAATATCTCGAGTGATAGTTGTATGAAGATAAAAATAGTCGAAAGGTTTTACCAAGAAATTTTGAAGTCCGAGGGTACCTCCTTCCAAACTCAAATTCCCCCACCGGTTCCAAAGGATATGATGTTACGAAGAAAAAAAACAAAGAGGCAAAAACCCGCATATATTTATATTGTTGATTCCTGTTTACAATATTCAATTTTTTTAAAAAACATTAAGCTTCATTTAAATAAAAGGAAATTAACTTCAGACATTTTCCCTAGCTTTCAAGCTTTTAGTGTATTTTTAAATATTCTTTTTGTCACTGTTGCGCAAGTTTTCCGCGGCGTCATTAGGAGCCGTAGGTCGAAATCATTTGAGAATCATTGCTGTAAATAATGATCATATGATAAATTGCAATACATATTCGATTCTTTTGATTAGAATTTGAGTACAATTCTTTATACATCAGCTACTGTGCCCCTTTATGTAATGATAAAGATTATTTTCAATGATTATCCCATGAGAATGATTCTTTACAATGATTATTCGATGACAATGATTATTTGCAACGAATATTAAAAGCTGATGACTATGACTACTTAAATAGAATATGCGATGACAACGATTATTTCCAAAGAATCTTTGATCTTCGTTTGGGAATTGTACTACGGCTTTGTAATTAAACGTTTTAATAGACGTCAAAAAAGGCACTGATCCAGATATTTTACTAGTAACTGCTGCGCATTGTGATCGAAACCGTTATTTAAATCTTCTGAATAAAATTTGGGATAATTCCTTCTACATCAGAAAATAAAGCAATTTGTAACACAAATTTCAACAAAATTACATGCATCGAATAACATAATTACTTAAACGGAAAGATCAGTACAACAAATCGCTCTTTGCAGCTCCGCTTTTGTCCGACACTTGTTTTTTAGCTATCGTATCTACCCATTTGAAGATACCATGTGAAGAATCTTTTTTTTTAGTGTGTAAATTAATTACATGCATGTTATGTATATATATGGAGATATGTTTTCGAATTAGGAAAGCACCAACTTCTTTTAACGGAAACAACCGAGACATTATCTTCAGTGCAATTTAATTTTTCATCTAAATCATTTCTTAATTACAAAAGTTCATATTAATTTTCTTTTCAAAGGAGACTAGTTGTTGCTGGAAACAAATGAAATACCAAACATCATAAATTTATTGAAGTCAACAGCAGAAAGGTGTTAAACAATTAATAGATTACTTCAGTGAAATGTAATTGCATTTAAACGTATTAAATTGTTTTCAGCAGATGTAATAATCAGGAACATAGGAAGATCCGAAGAGATATTGTGCGTTTAATATTTCTTTTGTTTCCGCTAATTCTGTATACATTTGAGTTAACGTGTAAATCTATGTTTTGAACGCCTGGCCCGTTAAGTGAAGAAGTGTGTGGGAAGGCAATTTTTAATCCTGTGCCGAAATCGTGCAAACGATTGATCAGTCATCGGCTCAGCATACGCAGTCATCAGGTTGAGAGCCCAAACATTGCTTAATTGCGCTCGACTGGGAATTTGATCAGCCTGGTCAACGGAAGCACCGTTTAAAAAATTTACATGTTCTTAAATACTTGCTTATTAACTCTTGTAATATGATTAGATACTTATAATGACAGTTCCTTCACTTTCAATAATATATTTCATAAATTGTTGAAGTGTAGACACACACTTCATATTGTAGAAAAACGTTTCTCTGGAATTTATTTATTATATTTATTTAATATATTTATTTAATTTTATATTTAATAAAATAAAAAATATTTCAGCTCAAATAATTATCAACGTATATTTGAAGAAGAAGAAGGAGAAGCAGAAATATACTACAGCAAACAATTACTCGAAGAATTGGATCCCCAATGTTTAAGATTGCAATACGTGTCGGAGACGTAAGTAATTTCGGAAAAAATAATAAAACAAAACATAATGTTTCAGGTCCAGTTTAATTATACATTGAATAATTTTTTGACAAAAACGCTGGTCTGGAAAATAATACGTTTTCAGATTTATAATGCGTAATGTTTTTTTTCATTCCTTCATTACAAAAATAGATTATGAATGTTTAAGTTGGAAAATCACATTGTGAAGAATTCAAATTTATTGTAATACCTTTTGATTATGAGGAAACTTTATTGCATTATCTAATGAAATATCTAAACAGAAAGCTAATATACAAAATACACGTGTTTAAACGGCCAGTTTTCAAAATTTGTGAATGAGAAGTACGTGTCAAATAGTTGATATAATTAGAGTAACAAAGACAAAAAGGACTTTATGTTTATAAATAATATGCATATATATATATGTATGTAAAACAAATTAAGTAAACACTGAAATCCATCCCATACTCTATTCGGAACAAAACTGATATAAATTGTTCTCTTCACCTGTTTCTGTTAGAATATATATTTCCAGATTTACAGAGATTAATGATATTATTTAGCTCGAGTTTTGAGAAAGTACTCATCCAACATAGTAAAAATTTCGAGATTCTAACTTTTTATTTCAATTAATTTTTTAATATGTAATATTAAATAATTTTCAATTAATAACAAATTAAAAAATAAAAATTAATTAATTAAAATATATGTTTATGTATATATATATATACATATATATCCCCATCACGATTTCAGTTAAAGATGATGACTTAACTAAGTGGGAATATAAAATTTCCTGAATCAAATATTTCTCTTACTAAACCACAATATTGTAGAACTATGCACATCTTTTCTATCTCTGTCACCGCTGACACGACGTCGTGCTAATTTCTTCCTATTCCAACAATATGAGAAATATAAATATTCTAGAAATAGGTAAGTTTAGAATTTAAAATGAATTGGGGCCGCAAATGTGAATTGAAATAAATCTGAATATTTTATCTTATTCATCTGCCAAATTTGCTCTGTATTATAGATCAATATGTGCGATCAGAATTCCTAACATTAATTCACACACACACACACACACATATACATATATATCTATATATATACGTTTATCGTATATATGTTACGGTGAAACACCGAAATCTGGAGAATGTCGGCTCTCACCGGTGAATGTCAACATTCACATAGTCGCTTGTTCTATTTCCGAAATATTTTCCAAATACACTTATTTCTGACTTACACCGGTAAATGTCGACATTCACCATCTACTAATGGTGAATCTTGAACACATAAGAATATTATATTTTCTTCTCCGTAATTTGGTCTCGAAAAAACGCATTTGAGACTTAAAATAAGAACTTAAGAAAAGAACTTGAAACACACAGTACATTCAAAATGAGAAAGATATAAAATAATGCACAAATAAATGCAGTTTAGTAAGTTAAAAACTTACTAAATTACGTGATTCAAGTCTTATTTATTGCAACAACTTAAACTATTAGGACACTTTCATTTGCACAAGAGGGCATTTACAACTGCATTTATTTGTGGAACACTTCCTTTTGCAATGAGAGCGTGTACATAGACTCCTCTCTTTTCGACCTACACCTGAGGATATCTGTGATTGTCGACATACACCGGTGAGGGTCCGAATGTACAAGAATGTAATGCAATATTCGATCTTTCACCGACGTATTTGGTGAATGTTGACATTCTCCGGTGAAAGTCGACATTCTCTCCGATTTTTTTCTTTCATGGTAACATATATATATACGATTATATGTATGTATATATATATATAATCGTTTATTGCAATGCATGGTCGGAAACGCTTTCCTGGCGCCATTGTGACGAGAGACAACACAAGAAAAATAGGGTACGAACAGTGTAAAGGTATTTGTTTATTATTCTTAGCGCAGCGGAAAATAAGAAATAAGAACAAAAACAGGGGATCGTCATCAAAGAAAGTATTCGAAAGTTCCTTCGGAAAGTATCCTAAACATGGGTTTGGCAGGGGTAGTCCAGTGCATTTTTCAGCAAGAACACGAGACCTCACTTGTATTATCAGTTCCTCTCGAGGTACGTCAGCACATTAGTGCACGAAACCCCTGTTAGAAGTCCAACAGGAACTTGTGGCACATATCGAGGCAGCTGCTGGGAAAGTCCTGGGGATGCACGCTATTTTCCAGAACATCTTATGTTCGATGTGCGAGAGATGTGATACCTGCATCAGTGTGCAGGTCGTAATTTCGAACACCTTCTTTGAGGTCCATAAGTGTCTAATTTTGTTCCTATTTTTTTATTTCTCTTGTGCTAAGCATAACTGGTGTCCGTTCTTTCTTGAGTTTTGTGTTGTTTGTATCGGCCAGGAAAGTGTTTTCGGCCATGTTTTGCCATTTCATTTTTCGTCGTCGTCGTCTCTCTCATATATGTGCATAATTACTTATGACTCAAGTGTTGCTACTATATGATGAAATTTACAAACACGGTGTTTACAATGCTACATATTCCCATCCGAAAATATCTTCTTTTTTATCCTCTTGCCCTTCAAATAAGAAATATGTGTCCTTCATTGTAAAATCTCCTGGAACACTTTAATTCTTTTTTCGAGGACAATGGAGAAAATATTTCAGTATAGGCAGCTGTCAATATTCAAACATCAAATTTTAAAAGCCATTAAAGTGTAGCCGAAACGCTCAGAAAGGCTTAATTCGCATAAGGATTTAGGAAATACATTTTGAAAGACTTTGCAAATTTTCCTTCAATAAATTTAATGGAACAGGCAAAAGAAATTACAGGGAACAATATATATAGGAGAAAACAGATATTTCTTTTCCTAATTTGTTTGCTTTGTTTGATTTCTTTCTTTCTTCCTGTATAAATAATTAAAACTTTAAGAAAGCAACTGAAGAATGAGAATAAAATTTTCAATTTTAAACAAATGGTGGCAAAAATCCTAGTGCTGCTCTGCTGGAAGACGAAAAAGACCAGCAATATGTTCCGAATTTGGAATAACAAGAGAAAATTTGAAACCTGTGCAGCCAGCGATGCAAAGAGATTGATCTGAGAGAAAGATGATTTAAATAAGGAAACTCGGAGATAATTTAATGATGTGTAAGGTTACCTCTACTGGGATAATAATAAGAAAAGGTTAAAATACAAAATACGTAAGTAAATTATACAAAAATTGAGGAAATTGAAAATAACTGGCATGCGTAAGAAATAGTAATTGATTCAAAAAATAAATGAATCCAAAGTTCTCAAACTTATACTCGTTTAAATACAGGTTTTGCTGATTCAGAAAGAACGTTACGCGTATATCTTCTAAAATGATTTTTCCATCCTTTGTTTGTAGTTGTTTCATTTTTCATTTCAGTTCCATTTTTCCTCCTATTTTGCAATTTTCGCCATTGTTTCCCTCTGTTTTAAGCCACCTGTTTATTATTAGTATTATTATTATTTCAACTTATGTAAAAATTAAGTAAGGAAAAGTAAGGCACTGAAACTTTGCAAATTATTACGCTCTACGTGAGATTCACAGTGGTCGCTTATTGCATACAAATCACACCAAATGCTTTAACTTCTGTGCTTGGCTTTAGGTCAGAACAGCGAAAGCAACAAATTCGCCCTTAATAGAAAAACATTCTGTCAGGCAATAAATCTACGGGGAGATATTTCCCTATGAAACTGAGTCAAAAGTGTTATATAGTATCTAAATACGGAAGTGTTGTACATGTTAAACGTGATCGTCATTGCATTACTTTCACTTTTTTACTACTGAAATAAAGATATACTGATTATTTTGTAGATTGGAAAACCCTCCTTGTGATCATGAAAAGGAGCAAAAACTGGAAAACGAGAAAGAACTAGAAAAGAAGCGAGAACCGGAAAAGATGCAAGAACTGGATAAGAATCAAGAACTGAATAAAAAGGAAGAACAGGAAAAGAAGGAGAAACTGGAAAAGAAGCAAGAACTGAAAAAGAAGAAAAAACTGGAATTTACACAAAAACTAGAAAAGGAGCAAGAACTAAAAAAGAAGCAAAAGCTGGAAAAGATACAAAAACTAGAAAAGAAGCAAGAACCAGAAAAGATACAAAAACTAGAAAAGAAGCAAGAACCAGAAAAGATACAAAAACTAGAAAAGAAGCAAGAACCAGAAAAGATACAAGAATTGGAAAAGAAGCAAGAACTGAAAAAGAAGCAAGAGCAGGAAAAGAAGCAAAAACTGGAAAAGAAGCAAGAACTGAAAATGAAACAAGAGCAGAAAAAGAAGCAAAAACTGGAAAAGAAGGAAGAACTGAAAAACAAACAAAAACTGGAAAAGCAACAGAAACTAGAAAGGAAGCAAGAACTGAAAAAGAAGAAAAAACGGGAAGAGATACAGAAACTAGAAAAGAAAGAAGAACTAAAAATGGAGAAACAACTGAAAGAGATACAAAAACTAGTAAACAAAGAAGAAATGAAAAGGCAGAAGAAACTGGAAAAAATGCAAAAACTAGAAAACAAAGAAGAACTGAAAAAGAAGAAGAACCTGGAAAAAATGCAAAAACTGGAAAAGAAGCAAGAGCCGGAAAAGATGCCAGAACTGGAAAATATAGACGAGTCAGAAAAGACGCAATACCTGGAAAAGAAGCAAAAATCGGAAAAGATTCCTAATCTGAAAAACAATCTGGAACCGGAAAAGAACTGTCAAACCCGAAAAGGAAACCGGATGAACTGCGAAAAGAGCCAGAACTCGACAACGACTGTAGAACGATTGATTTAATGACCAAACGAAGCAAGACCCGGAAAAGAAAAATAGAACAAATAAATCATATACCTGCTTCATTTTACCAAAATTTATTATCAATAACATTTTTATTATCAAGAACTTTATGGTATTCTTAGTATATGGACAGCATTTGATAATATTTTGCTCGGTAAGTGTAACTACTGATATATTATTAGCTAGTAATTAGTCATGCTAACTTTAAGATACCAGTATTATTTTAGCAGCAACTAAGTACACTCTTTCGTAGTTCAGATCTATGTTTTCAGTGCCTTTCATGGCTGCGAGGTCTTCCGGTTTTACCTGGAAAGTCCCAGTTTATTGACTTTTTTAACACATAGCTTTACACATGACAGTATTTTTCAACAATAAATATAGGTTGTGCTACTGGCTTTAAATTGTGCAAATAAATATTGCACGGCTTATATTTCATAATTGAACTCATGAAATTAATTTATACAAATTTCATTCATACACCCACTAGTGATATTCTAAATAATCATTCATTTTAAAATTTGTTTGACCCTGAGCTGTCTTATCCAACTGCAGATATTTATAGAACTTTATATCAAGATTCAAGGAAACATTCAAAAAGGAAAGTTTATCCGCTTTTAATTATGTGTTAATCAGCTTGAGTTGCATTACTAAGATTGTAATTCTAAACAAATTAAAAGCTACTGTAGTATGTACATTAGCTTTTAATTTGCTTTCACCTTGTTTAAATGTAGTTTGACATACCACAGTTTCCGTGTCTACTCAGGATTTTTCCAGTGTAAAAATTCAAGATTACAAATTGAAATGAGCGAAAGAAATAACTTTTAAAATGTGTGTATACATTTCATCAGAATCATAATATAATTAGATAAATAAACTGAATAATATGTTATAAAACGAATTTATATCAATTTCGATTTCTTTCAAAATAGAGATTCCTTCGCACCTCACAAATCTCACAGAATCTCTCGGTTTGTGATTCGTGAGCTTTAGTTTTTTATATTTGGAATTTGGCAGCAATATGATTCAGTGTTACGATACAAATTCTTGCTCACAAATTCGTTATCTAACTAGAAAATGGTATAATTAAAATAAAATAAATATTATTAGATGGAAATGTTGGTTTCCTTTGCGTTTATCTGAATGTTATGTATCGTATATATAAACCTGTTGGAGACGTTTTTTTTCCCACACATGGAATAGAGACACATAGTCACATAATATATAATCTGACTACATTACTCTAGTGTAAGATGAAGCTCTACCAGTTTTGTCTATTACTTAAGACTGCGAAAGATTTGTTAAAGCATTACAGGATCATACTCTGAAGGATCTCGCCGTTCTGTTTCGTTTTCTGCCCTCGAAAACACGTTATCTTAGTACAATAGATTACTTTTGAAGGAATGGATTATTTGTGTTTGTGTATTTAATTATGGCAAAGCACACGAGGGCTATCTGCCTAAGACGAGGGATGCCTTCGTGGAGGACTTTCTAAGGGAAACTGGCTCGTATACACGTTATACATGGGGAAAACCACGAAAACGCCCATGCAGCCAGCCCGTTCGCGGGATTCGAACCTCGGACCGAACTACCAGTGTTCAACGACTTTACCGCTCGGCCAGAATGGATTATTTGAAATCCTTGTAACTACAAGAATTATTCTCTGACATTATTACTCAAAATGTGGTTGAGAGCCTAATCTTTTGCTATGCGCTTTAAGATGTATAAAAACCATTTTGAAATGTTAGGTCTACAAACCCAAACGTAATTTTATCTTATTTTTGTAGTAATCATTAGAGATATATATATACATTCCCATCAATAGATACTGAATGGCTAAATATTCTGTTTACCCAAATCAGTCCTTTTTTTCCTCTCTTCTTTTTCTTAATTTTAAATAATCCGGAAAGTAAAGCTATAGAAAATTTCACTCCTTCATTAGAAATCTGATTTGGAAGTTTGTTTTCCGAGATAAAAATTTGAATTCATTATCTCTTTTCTCAACACAAAGATCCAAAAACGTAACATCAAAATTTTGAAAACATTTGTAAACTAATAGAAGGGAAAAAAACAGAATATAATGGTTCTGCAAGCATATAAATATCCATATCACTAAAGTTTCAACTCTGTTTGTTACCGTATATTCAGGCGTATAAGACGCGCTTTTAAAACAAAATGTAAGATGGAAATTTATGGGTGCGCGCTGTACGCCAGCTATAAAAATACTATGTTTGGAAATATGGAAAAAAAAGTGAGCATACGAAAATTAGATATCTGCGTGTAATTAAGTTCTTTTTATTTAAAAGAAATAACACAGTTTATGTACTTAAAAATTTTCATTATAAAAATTCTGTTTCATTTCACCTTCACATCTGATCCGTACTTCCATAGATCCAAGTTCCTCATATTCGGCTTAAGTTATACCTGCAAGCACATCATCGAATTCTGTTTCATTTTGGAAGTCACTTTTTCTCTGATCCACAGATAAATAATCATCTTCCGTTTCATTCAGATATACCACATATATTAAATGGGTTTAATTTTACTCCATGCTTTTATTATTTACTGACACTCTATTTATGGACTGGCATGACGTATTTGGTCTCCATTTGTAATTGTTTTTTTCACCTTCACGTTTGTTCGAGTATTCCACTAACGTTTAAAATATTCTATCGATGATTTATTGACATATATGTCTAATATCTGAACTAATGGCAATAATCCGCCTGGTGGTGTGGTGTACTTAATTACGGCAAAGCACACGAGGGCTATCTGCTTAAGGGGAGGGATGCCTTCGTGGAGGACTTTCTAAGAGAAACTGACTCGTATACAAGTTACACATGGGAAAACCACGAAAACATCCATGCAGCCAGCCCGTTCGCGGGATTCGAACCTCGGACCGAACTACCAGTGTTCAGCGACTTTACCGCTCGGCCGCTGGTGGGCATAATCCGCCTGGATAAACTGTCATATCTGTATAACTCTCTTTCAACAACATATTTGTGTTATCCGTTTGATGGAGGCTGAACATGTCCCAAAGTATTGAATTTTCTTGATTATCTGAGACAAAAGGAAGCTTTTGCCAAATATTTCTTATCCACAGTTTCAGAACATTTTTCTCCGCCGATCATTTCTCGTGAATACGGGTGAAAACACTTTCGGGAAATTGCACTTCAGCAAACTCTTTCTTTTAAAGATATCGATGGGCTTTTAATTTCTTACGTTCGGCTAAGCAGGAGATCAGTACGGTGAGTTGAGATTTCTCGTTGGCCTATTGTTTCTATGTTAACCTTTATTTTTCTTTCATATCATTGTTTATTTATCTCCTACGGTATCAAAGCTACTGGAATGACATCCATATTTGCAGCCCGTGATAGTAATTAAATTTTTCCATATTTTTAAAAACTCATCAAAGTTTTATCTCTGTATTTCCGAAGCCTTTGAAAAAATTGTGTCTTTTTTCCTCGGAGAACTGAATTATTCCGTGAAGCAAATAGAATACACAAACTCAGTTTGTTTTAGAGTTTTCACTTCCATTTGCACTCATTTTTTCTATTTTGAAGGCAAAGAAACGTACGCTGTTTCTTGTTACAATTAATTCATTCTAGCGATGATGGGGATTTTCTATAATGAACTTTCCAACACTTTCGCCGACGGTAAGCTATTTCATTACTTCTTTATGCAATGCAAATTTATTCTTTGGCGCAACAATCATTGTAAAATTCCATGTTTCTTCCACTCGTGTACGAAGCACTCACGAAAACCAAACTGCATGATTTCCATTTTCTTTCGCAAACTGAATGACTTGGCATTTGAAACTTGCATTGTGCTTGTTTCGCTCGGCGAAAGCCATAACTACTGCTGAAGAAAGCACTGGATGAACTGCACTTCACTAAAATCAAATGTGATATCGTTAAGTCTTTGATGTTCACATCAGAACCACGGCTTCAAATCACTACAGAAAGAGGAAACATATGACTCCTAATTCCGCAAATTCACTCTGGTCGAAAGTGCACTCTTATCCAAATTATGTTCCTTATTTCTCGAAACCCTAGCATAACATTCTCTTCCACATCCACAATGAATACAAATCACCTCCTACCTTGCAGAAATATTTTCCCCACTAATCATTTGTCCTGCGCACCACCTTATCGCTTGCCAACCTGCAACGTTTCCGCAATTCACATATTTGCTATTGTTTCCTAAGGTATGAAATAATCAAGAAGAGCTGTTGCGGGATATGATGTTTTTGGTATTGCCAAACCACCATGTGTATTTTGTTACTTTCTTTATTTACTAAAGACCTGATGCTTTGTAATTAAGCGATATAACAACTTGATTTGTATGCGATCACGTTTTCAGATACAAGATGCTCGAAAAATGTGGTTATGAGTTGTACTTTCTTTTATTCAAATCTCAATCTAGTTATATTTATGAAATTTTCAATAGCAAATGAATGTTTTAAGAAAACAGTTTAAACGTTTTGGGTCAAGATACCTTTCAAAAAAAGTCTAATCCAAGAATTATTTATATGAGAATTTTTTATGTAAAAACAAACGGCGCACATTTTTACGTTTGAAATTTATTGGCATATTCCATGCCAAATTTAGTAAGAGATTTCAGTTTTTAACCAGCTAAAGGAAGTCAAGAACTTCTAGAATAATTTACAAAGTCAAGGAAGAGTTCTGTCTATTGTTAATTGATATTTTCATTTCCAATATAGAACGTTAAGCATTAAATTTTGAAAGAAGTCTCTTAATTTGTTTTTGGCACGCTGTATAATGAGTTTATTTCAAAAAAGCTGGAAATAAAAGTATCAGTTTTCTACATTTTAAATTATAATAAATAATTTACTAATTTGAAATTTAGACAGAAACAAGATTTTACTTCCACAAAATCCATCCTATCCATTTAGACCATCTTCTGTACAAAAATGTGCACAGCATTTTTGGCAATATTCTACTGAATATGCATTTCATCAATCAGTCACTCTATCCACAATATATTCACTCGTTCTTTATTTGCGCAACCGTGGGTATACTCCAATTAATAAACTCTTTTAAGTGACGCAAAGTTTTGTCTTTTCGAATATTAAACGGTTAATATTGCACAAATTACGAAATCTGACTAATTATTCTTCCTCTATTCTTCCTAGTCTTCTGTTTCAGAGATTTTCGTTTTGTTTATAAGAAATAAATCACAAAACAAATTGACTGATGTCCGTCGAAATCAGACCGAGATACTTATCTTCAAAATTATTTTATAACGAGTGAAAACTTTTTCCTCATAAAATTATGAGTGTCGCTGTATTCACACTTAATGCGCTTTCTATTTCATAACGAGCGCAAAATGTTTCCCTGATAAAATTATGAGTGTCGAAAAAACATATGAAGAGCTAGGCTTCGTAATTTTTACAAAACAAATGACTTTAAATTTAAAAGTACCAAAGCGCAAACATTTACGTTTTTCAAAACACTTTTGTACTTGGAAGTCAATGCCTACCACAAACGACCAAGATCCGGTCTGGACTTTTGCAGACAGTGCGCAGAAATTTGTTTCGAGTACCTTTATTGGTTATTTGCGTATGCCATATAACCTTCTCAAATATTCTCATGCTTGTGACTCAGAATTGAATTATCATTTTAACTGATATTTTTATGTGATGTGTAACAATAATTTTTTTCATTTGTCAGGATGAAGATTCAGGCCCCCTTTGCGCACACCGACTGTAATGTGAATAGCCAGTTTACAATAACAAGCTTAATAGTAACCGACCGTCATAGGGAGAGGCCCGAGGCTTAAAGGGACGCGAATCTTTATCAAAGTTGCAACTTGTGTAAATGCAATTTTGACTTTAAATTTCTTTTATTTTCCCTTTCTCATATCACAAATAATTTTCTCTTCATTATTTAACTTTAATAACGTGAAACTTTAATTTAAATTTTTCTTTTCGCCATTTTTACTTTAAAAAGGTTTTAACTTCTTTCATTTTACAAAAGTAATACTTATTTTAAAAACTATAAATATTTCCTTTTGGCTTTTTATTTTAAAAAATTGTTTTTAAATGCTCACTTTATTTATTTTACAGAAATATTATATACTCTTATAAGCTAAATATATTTCTTTTTTGTATTTCCATAATGCCATTTTTTAAAAATATTTTACCCCTTTTTATTAAGGGGTGTTGGAAACCCTATAGCGACAATGTTAAATTGGCCCTTTTTGGATTACCTTTTCTGAAAATCTGCTGTTCTTACAGGCTTGAAGGTTTTTACGTAATTAAAGTACAACTCTCACCTCGCGCCCTTTCAACCACGAGGCAGGTTCGTCTATGCACTCGCCATAGTAGGAAAATAATCTTTATCTTTGAAATTTTATTCTCTAATTTATTACACATAACGGTACAGAATACACAATAAAACACATATCACTAGTATAGTATACATTCAATTATATACATAATATAAGGCGCGTAAAACATGTTTTAAGTAATCTCTTTCCACACGGCATGGCTGCCGGTCCAATCGCTAGAGTACCAAGTCTCGTATTCAACCCACCAGCCTGCCTCGATCGGTTTTTCCGAGGAATATGGAATTCTTTTAATACTGTGTCTTTAATCATAATATAGTTATTTAAATTCATTTCATCGAGAGTCGCGATCAAACTTTTAACTTTTGTTTTTAAACTCTGCAAAATAATTTTTCCTTCTTCAGAAATTTTATAGAGATTAAACATCACTTCAGCATGATGTAAAAAGAACGGACATTCCTCAGCTTTCGATGGTGGGTCAATCATAACTCCTTTCATTATTTTCAAATGTTTCAATAATCGTTTCCCTTGTTGTTAGAATCTGAAACCCCATCATCCTCTGATTCCGATACGCTTCCGTCTTTATCTATTTTTCTACGCTCTATTTCTTTAATTTTTATCTCGCTCTCTCTTTAATTGTGTTTCCCTAAATCCCATCTCTTTTAACCGGTTTTTAGCCGCATCTGCCTCCAACTTACACTTTTCTAGCTGTAGCCCCATTTCCTTTAACTTAATTTAAGTCTGCATGGTTCTTATGACTTCGTCTGATTCTTCTGACATACTATTTCTCCTTTTAAGACCCTTATTAATCTGTGATATTTCCGTTTTACAGCTTTACACATGCAATACAATAATAACACTTGATTTTGCCGGCAAACATACATATTTCATTACTACTGAATACTACCATTATTCACTTAGCATACACTATCATTAGGGAACACAATAATGAATAATAGATTCTCATATTAAACTTTTAACATATATTTAACCATATATTGTTAAACACATAAATACAAAAAGAAATATGCTAATCTCTTAAATTAGCCTGAAAATAAAAGGTTTTGAATACTGCGACATTGCGCCATAACGCATTTATGCATTCCTGTATTGACACACATATTAAACGTATTGTTTCAAATGGTTAAACTAATTTATTTTTAATCAACTTATTAACTTCAGTGATTAAAACATTTTGGTAAAACAAGACAACAAACAAGTCAGTTCGACCTTGCTTAGTAACCTGAGTAAACAATCAAATGCTTCAGAATCACTTCTGATAACATATTTTCGAACTATTTTAACTTTCATTTAACATGCAATATCTCCTATATCTTGATAAAAAAAAAGAACCATAATTTCTCATTTTCATATGAAATATACTTTTTCAGTGTCTACTGGCTGTAACGCCTGACATGCTAATCATGTTATTAACAGACATAAGAACAATTTTAATTTTCTCAGTTAATATGATTAATATATAAATTAAGAAGGACTTACCTTTGATCCCGATAGTGGGAATGTCGAACGAAGAGCACAACTTGACGCTGTAAACTTTAACCATGAGCACACTGCACTGGCACGTAACTTGACATGATTACAACACGGTAATTCACGTTACCCCTGATTTAACTTTTCACGATTTCACTAGGATGATGAACATTGATGATCACATTTTACCACACACTGGCTGTTAACTTTTTAGCACATCACGCTTTCACAAATCTGATGAATTTATTCGCACACATGGCCATAAACGCGCCATTTTCTTTCGTCATAAAAATCTTCTCACATGGTAGATCCATTCTTGAACTATCACCGAATTTCATTTTATAACTTTCAGTAACTTTTTACGACCATATTTATTTATTATTTTCAATATTTAGTGATTTCCTTTTTCACAATCTTATCCTATCGACTGCGTCGATTTGCACCTCGCGCCGTTTCAACTCTTAGGCGAGTTCGTCTGCTTCTCATGCACTCGCCATAATAGGAAAATAATCTCCACCAGCTTTGAAATTTTATCCACTAATTTATTAAACAATACACAATAAAACAAATACCACTACTATACATTTAGCTTAAGTTATCTCTTTGCACACGGCATGACTGCCGGTCCAACCGCAAAAGTAACAAGTCTCGTTTTCTTCCCACCAGCCTGCCTCCACCTTGTTTTCCGGTGTAACTACGTCCCTTCCTTTAACCGTCTTTCGCACCTCGCGGATAAAATGCTCTGGAAACGTCTCTCGCTAAGGGAAGGAACATCACAATACCTAGCTGAATATCCTGAAACGAGCTTTTGAATCATTTTAAATTTTAGAGTTTTTTACAGAATATTTTGTTACGCATAGTAAAATTTAGCACTCATTATAATAAAAAGCTCATTTCGGCAAATATTTGGAAACGTAGTAAATAAGGTATAAAAATTTCAGATCCCTGTGAGCAGTAGTTCTTGAGAACAGGTACTACATCGAGTATAAAAAAATCACGTTCGGAGAAAAACGTGTTTTTATGTAAAAATTCTCAATTATCAAAGCATTCAATGACAAATTAAATCTAGATTTTGTACAGTTCTAATTTTCATAGAGATTAAAGAATGGTATTTTAAGAAAGCCAAAATTTTAGAGAATTTGAAAACGCAAATATCAGAAATCGTCATTTTATGAAAGGTTTTGGGCTTTCAACACCCTTTCAACTATTAATTCTTTAAAGTCCTTTCTCTTTTTTTCTATTCTGGTAAAACTTGATATATAAATTTAATTCTTTGTCTTTTAATTTTTAATTTTATATCTCTTGTCGCATTTTTCTTTAACGATTAACATTTTGCATTTTGCTTATTATTATTACATTAAAATTATGCAAAATGAACAAATATTAAATAATGAGATGCTCAATTAAAAACAAACACAGATTTAATGATAAAAGGGAAATTTATAATGTCATTACAAACAAGATTTCAAGAGGTTCAAGAGGCCGTTGCCTAAAAAAAAGAAAACAATTCGTCGTTTCCGGAAGAAATGAATCTTTAAAAAATATTTTCGTTGTCACAAAAACCAAACTTTTGGAAACATTACGTTATTCAAACTCTTACGTCAATTCCGAGTGTCACGTTATCTAAGATGGCATAGGTTTCGGCTACGTACCCAAGCCTCTGGCATCTCCTGACGGCGGTTGGTTACTACACCTGTACCAACAATAGTGAACTTCCGGTGATATCCTTCTGTCTGTACCTGAATGAAACTGGCTCTTTTTGACAGCACACTAGCGAAACACTAAAAAATTATGATTTAAATAATTTAACTGGTATTTTAAGGACGAGGATTTAGATTAACTGCTGATGATTTTTTATTTAGGTGATCGTGAGTATATGGTTTAGTGATGAAGAGTATGAATAATTTAGTAGGATGATAATAAAACTTTAGGTGATTGGGCTTTGTATTTAGGAGAAGATATTTTATTTTGACGACGACTTCAATGATGATGATGAAAATGATACATAGGATGGTATAGAATGACTGATGTGATTTGGGGGATGATGAATTATCTTATTCTGACGATGATCATGGTGACGCGATATACATGATGGTTAAAATGACGATGTGTATTAAGTGATAATAAATATTTAGATGAATTTGATGGTGACATAGTTTTGACTGATGAAGATTTTATACATGATGTGAGAGTGATTTATATAATAATTTAGAGGAGTTAGGCAAGGAAGACGATGATTAAGTGAGGATGAAGATGATGATGATTTGGTTGATATTGCTTTCTATTTAGATGATCTGGAGGATTATGATTTATCTATCTCGACGATGATAATGGTGATGATGACATATACGATGGTTTAAACCGAAGATATGATTTCGATGATGATGATTATTTAAATGATGGTTTTGAATTATCTGGTTTATTTTATAATTTCTTTCTTGGTTATTCAGATAACAATTTTGATGGTGATTTAGACGGTTGAGGTGATGAAGACGATGATCAAATGAGAATCATATTGTTGATGGTGGTGATTTAGATGATACTGCTTTTTATTTAGTTGACTTGAGCTATGATGATTTATCTTAATTTGGCGATATTTTCAATGACGATGATGATGATAATATATATATGATGGTTTAACATGAAGATGTGTTTTGGGTAGTTATGCTTAGTTATATGTCTTAGATGATGATTTAAATTTAGCAGATGAAGTTGATTGGATTTAGAAAGAAATTTATATAGATGATGATTTCAATGAGTTAGATATTGATTTAGATGAAGGTTAATTCATTTGATAATGATTATTTAAACAATAAGAGGGTCGTCCGAAAAATTACTTTGCCGCAAACCATAAAAAACAATGTCTTATTACCTGGGAAGATCTATTGCAAAAGATACAGCTATATTTCTGCTATTTCTCAGCATAAGAAACATCGGAACTGTACCAATTGTCATAGCGTCGATTACCTATTTCCATTAGAGTGTCATAGAATTCTGTCGCCTGGGAAGGAAGGCAGCCCGTCACAGTTGTCTGCAACATTTCACCTGTAGGAAAGTGTGCCCAGACAAGAACGTTTTCAGGTGCAATAACACGTGGAAGTACTTGACAGCAAGATCGGAGCCATAGGATGGATGGTCAGACATCTCCCAGCGAAACGTCTGCAACATATATTTTGTGGAATTCCCCGTATGCGTCCGATGTTGTCGTAGGACACCACAACACCAGCACTGAGCATCCCAAACCATTTGTTCTGAATGGCTCTTCAGATGTTCTCTAGTAAAGCGCAATAAAGATCAGCTTTCACCGGAGCACCACTTGCCAATACGTCGAAGCAGAATGCCTTTACTATCCCAGAATACCGTGCACATCAATTTCCGTACATAGACTGAGGATCACCGGGCGCATGGATCCCTGTGACGCCAATCAATCGTTAGTTGCTGGTTTCTGTGGTGAAGTGAGCTACCCACATCTCAACACCTGTAACGATTCTGTTAAATTGCATTCAATAAACTGATTTATGTATCTGCTGCCTCTAGTTCTTTATGTTTAAGTTTTGAGTATTCGAAATGGAACTCAAATGCAATCAATCATATATATAGATTATATATCAATTAATATATTTGAATTAAATACATATTTACTTACTGGCCTGAAACTTTCTTAACACGTTGAGCGCGGCGCCGGTCTCTGGGGACCGACAGTGAACTTTCCGTGTGGCCGGCGTCGGTCCCTGGGGACCGGCACGGGAATTTTCGTTTGCCTGGCGTCGTTCCATGGAACCGACAGTATAAGTTAAAAAATAAATATAGTCTCAATGAAATGTGATCAAATTTAGCTTTAATGAAATGTATTGAAACACTCTAAACAAAAATACGGCTTAGCTTTAAGGCTTAGCTCGCTGCCGGCTGAACGGAAAGGACAGCAAATTCGGCGCCGAACTCAACGTGTTAATTGAAAAGCCACCGCTCGCCCTTAAAAACGCAGAGCAGTTTGATTTAAATAACTCTTGATAACAAGATTCTATAACGTTCTTTATACGTTAAAGTACATATAGCACAAGAGTGTGCAAGGAAACTAATAATTAACAAATTTATTTAATATTTTTCATATAATAAGGACAATTTCAAACTGTAAACATAATTCTAAAAATCCATTACATCATCGAATTGAGACCTGTTTCGATGTCAGATATATCTCGTAATGAAATTTGAAATTTTTTGAAATTTAACAACTAATTTTTCGAGGTATTTGACAGTCCAGTCTGTATAAGTTTCATTTATTTTTTTAAATGTTTGTAAAGTGTTATCACAGATTTTCATAAAAAAGGGTGTGAGAGATAAATGATAAAATTGATGGATAGAAATGAAGGGAATATTATGCATTTGTTCAGAAACATAAACGTAGTATTTGTGAGATTTCTTGCACAGTTGTTATAATTGTTTTGTTAAATTCTTTTTTTCAGATTTAATTCTTTTAAATTAATTTCTCAAAGTTTGTCATAATTTATGTGACTCAACTAGGTACGGAAAATTGATTCGGAATGTAAAAACAATATATGTATTCAGTAACGTTATTTTTTGTAAAGTTTAATTTTTTTAATTAACAAGGTCTGTAATCAATGTTTGCACATATTTAATGCACGGAGTTTTAAGTGATTTCACTCATGATCATACAAGCTGCAATAAACACAAAAACACAACTCTGAAAATGAAATATCCTAACAAGGATTGTAAAGCCAAAGGCATATAATTAGTCTCCTCTGTATGCTCAGATCATTCAATATGATTTCTCTCACAGCTTATAGATTTTCAGATGCGTTACTCACGTTCGTTTTTAATGGTAATCAAAATAACGTAAAACTGCAATTAAAAAGATTAAAATTTCGACAAATTGACTAAATGAAAAATATATTCGTTGGTCGCTTAAAATTGCTTCAACGGTACGTAGTTCCAAATTGCAAGACGGGTATTCCACACACGGATAATCGAGAATATAGTATAACATTCTACAGCAAAATAATGCAAATTCCGTGCTTTTTTCATATAATGCATTCATGCTGTCAGATTTATTATGTCTAATCTTATAATATTATTGTAAAATTACTGCCGGTAGAAATCATTCCTTGAAAATGAAGGCCCCTTGCCACCTTCTTGATGCCTAATTTCAAATGGATAATTCAAACGTGGCCAAAGGAGAAATATTAAAATTTTCAAAAATTCGTGTTTACGGTTTTTTTAATACCTAGATTTACCACTGTTAACTAATATTATGATATAATAATATATTAATAATTAGTCAAATGAAATTTATGTGGCTTCGTGTCAACCACTTGGTATTTTTAACGCTGTGTGTGAGCAAAAACAGAATATTGTTTATTTAAGCTATAATAAACATCATACAGTAACATTTAGTTATTGTACATTGTTTTTTATCAGCACTTACGAGCTGAAGTTTCGTCTTATTAAACTATCCATATTGGTGTTTTTCATGCTCCTAAATTGTTTTTGTATATAAATAATGGAAATTACAATTGGGATGATCAGTTCCATAAAACTCTCAGTATTCTGCAATCCTAACCACATGACCAATGGTGCCCCAAACATACAAGAAACAAACAGGTATTTACAAGTAGAAATGATTTCCGAAACGTTTGCTTGAACAAAACTCAAAACAAAATAAAACAAAAGGGTCGAATCAAAATGTTAATGTTTCATAAAAATGTGCAGGATAATTTTAGATGTAAAGCCTCTTTACGTTTCTCTGGCAGACGTACTAGGAAGTTTCATAAATGAAAGTTTTCTCTTTTGGTGAAATAGTGGCTATGACCTATACATCAAACATTCATTGCTGGACAGTACGTATATAATTATAGATAGATAGAGATAAGTAATTAATAGAGTATTTGACTGATGTAAACTCATCATTCAGATCTTTGAAAAGTGTTCCAAATACACTCATGTCCAAAATTATGTTTACATGCATAAATTCACGGATTTCTCAGAGACTATGACTTATAATTTAACGAATTTTCGTGGAATCATACATAACATGATGACACATAAATGCAAAAGAAAAAAAATTGAAGATCACCTCATATGATATAAAATTGTAGCATGAAACAATAAAAATGGTAATAAAGTGTGACAAAGAGAGTTAAGAAAAAAAGGAATGATTCAGAAAAAGAATTAAGTCTTACGAATTTAATATGGAATATGATCTCCCCTGACTTGTACACACATATCACAACGTGTTTTAAGGCTGGATATAACGTTGTTAACCACAGTTTGGGGAATTAATCTCCACTCTTCCAGCAATGCCGTCTTCAGAGCATTTACATCTCTAGGAGGAAGATGTATACGTGCAATTGCTCTTCCATGGTAGTCCCATAAGTTCTCTATCGGGTTAAGGTCAGGAGAATTTGGTGGCCAAGGTATTCGCTTAATGTCTTCACTTTCAAGGAATTCATCAACGAGGTTTTCTCGATGTGGACGGGCATTATCATCCATAAATAAAAAGTCAGGTCCATATGCACCCCTGAAAAGTCTTACATAAGGATCTAAGACCTCATCTCGATATATCTGGCCTGTCACAGATCCGCTGCTGAACACGTGTAGGGGCGTACGTCCATCGATCATTATTCCACCCCATACCATCACACCTCCACTACCAAAACGGTCACATTCCACAATGTTCGAGGGATCATTTCGTGTTCCTGACTCCCTCCAGATGTAAACACGTTTAGAATCACCAGTTAAACTAAACTGCGACTCATCAGTAAAGAGAACATGGGACCATTGATGTTCAGTCCAATTTTAATGTTCTTTACACCAATTAAAGCGATCCCTCTTTTTCTGTGAAGACAGTAAAACACATACCCTTGGCTTTCTGGCATAAAGGCCTTTTTCATTAAGCCTTCTGTATATTGTTTGCCGTGATGCAACAGTTCCAGTAGCGGCTGCAAGCTCTGAACTTAACTGGCGAGCAGTAGCCTTTCTGTTACGACGGGCAGTTAATGCCAGATACCGATCTTCAGAAGCAGTTGTCATTCGTTTCCGACCTTGTCCAGGCCTCCTTACAACACTTCCATCATTTTGAAACTGTTTCCATAGCTTAGAGACTGTCTGTCTTGAAATATTCAGACATGTGGCTGTTTCCATGATTGACTGCCCTGCTTCTAAACGGCCGATAATTCGCCACTTTACAGATTCTTCCAAATGATACTTCAAGCCATAACAAACCGCTTTGAGTCCCTACACACTGAAATCAAACGCTATGTTGCAGAAATTCACTCAAATATTCAATTTGCGCAAAGCGCTTGATTCACCCTTGGATGACGTAACGCCTAGATTTGCATATCACAAACCGTTTGATTACTTTTGATTGGAAAATGCTAATTAGGCTTGGGTTTCACACATTCCCTGCAAATACGGATCACATTGATTTGATATTTCATTGAATATCATCATTTTTGGGTATGTAAAGATAATTTTGGACATGAGTGTAGTAAAAACACGATACCGTATGCTTTTAACACTTCACTTATGATGTATACTATGCCCATATGAGGTACTTCTCTCTGTTAGAGTTAACTAAATCTAGGCTGTTTAAATGTAGCATTTTAAAATTCTTTCCATTTGAATTTAACATGAATAATTTTACTCTGATCTCTCTCTTTCTTTTTTGTTTGTTTATTACTTCTAGAATAATTTTACTCTGATCTCTCTCTTTCTTTTTTGTTTGTTTATTACTTCTAGCCATCTATAATCCAGTTCTATATCTTCTACTTGTGCCTCTGATATTTAATGCAACGACCTTTTGCTTTAGAGTAAATAGTTTTAAAATAATTAAAAATTACATTACTATTTTAAAGATTCTTTTATTAATTTTTCACGGTAAGCATTTTGATATTCGTCAAATGGAACTCGAACCTAAAATTTAACTTCTATTAAATGTTTAATCTATTTCCAGCACTATGCATAAAAATGCCCTTTTTGTTAAAATAACGAAATTCTTTTCCAGATTTACTAAAAATAAATTAAATCGCAAATTGCTGAGTTGACATTTTTCAGCCCTCGGGATGCATTCCATTTAACTATGCAGTAACTCGAATGATTGTTTGCAGTTAACAAAATGTAAAAAGCTGTTTCGGCCAGGTCGAGAAACAAGTGATTTACATCTGGAAGAAACGAGTGTTTAACAATATCTATATACTATAACTAAACTAATTATTGGAAACTTCCACGGAATGCCCTTATGAGATAATTCACTGTATATTAGAAAAGTATAAGAAACAGACGCATATTTTTTTCGAATGAAAAAACAATCGAAAAATTAAATGCTTACTAAAGGAAAAAAATCTGATGTGAACGACACATAACTTCCGTATAAGACCTATTAAATTATACACACTATTTGCTGCTCATCAATTAAATTTATATCTTCGAATTGCTCTTTCTAACTTAAATACCCGATTCCAGAAAGAAAGTTGCTGATTTTGAAATTACGTATACTGCACAACTTTGGTCGTGCGTTTATGAATGTTTTCTAATTTTATTTCTTTATTAGCGGAAGTACCCGATGTCAATTAAGTTAGATTGAAAGCAATGTATCTAACAACAGAGAGAACGATACCGTTGTAATCCTTCTCTAAAGACGATGTAAAAAATACGATTCATAGTCATACATTTTTCTGTCTGATGCGATATGCAACCCCACATAAAAAATTTCGATAGAAAAATATAATTATCTCTTATTGTATCAGAAACAATGCAACTCAGCTCTTAATGATTTTCGTCTTTCTAATCAAATGGTCGTAAAAGCTCAAGTTCCATCCAATATTTCATTTATATTCAATTTTAGTCGATTCGATGTCGCAAAACATTTATCATAAGAGATCAGAAATCAATAACAGGAGCAAACAAACAAACATACAAACAGACATTCTTCTTTATATGTATAGATTATGTAAAACTTGCAAATTTTTTTAACAAACTCTACGATTTGCATGCGAGCAATAGCAACACTTTTCGATATAAAGCATTTTTATCTCCAACGCCCGAGACTGGTATCACTCGGGAAAATGAGAGCGAAAATTAGAGCTTTCAGGGTTTTTAATTATTATTTCGGCTCATGAAAATGGTACAAAGATGGGAATAGTCGAAATTACTTCCCTCGAATTTTAATCGGGAATAATGTATTTAATGTTTGCCAATGCTATTTTTATTTCATCGCTTATATATTTTCGTAATTTAATAAACAATAGGATTTGAAAGAGAGCAATGGTAATAACTTTCGAAATAAAGCAGATTTTCATCTCCAGCTTGCGAGACTATTGCCACTCGGAAAATGAGGAAGAAAATTATCGTTTTTCCGAGTATTTAATTTATATCTCTGATTTTAGCTACTTTTGTTTGGAGAAAAGTGACGTCGACCTATTCCGGGACCCAGAAAAGAATTGTAGAAAGTTTGGTGGTGATAGCTATAGTACTGACCGAATTATGTGAGGACAAAAACACAAACCTTCTTCTTTATATATATAGATAACAAGTATAAAACATTCCCAAATGTAAGTATACGAAAACAATTTGTCAAAAAACAATTTTATTTTAAATTTGACATCGCCAAAACATGAATATTTTTGTGATTTAGAAACATTTCGATAACTGGAAGTATATTACTGCAACCAACGATTGCAAAAATAAAGGTCGTGTAAGGACATTTAAGCCGGATAAAGGATGTTGTTGTACATATACGTGACTATATACATATAAGGTTGGTACAGCTAATCTGCAATATAAAAGGGAGAAGCAAGCCTACTGTTTAGAAAATTTCAATATTCTACGGCTAAACGTTTTTGAGTTATGCTAGATAAGTACACACATATATTATATCTACACACAAGCAGAGGTCACAAAAAATCCATTTGAATTCATTATAAAATACGCTATGAAAAGGAAGAAGTCTTTATTCTGTCCGTATGAGATGTCACACAAAAATCATCCAAATGGATTCAGAAATGGACAAAATGTATATTTCCACTGAAATGTGATACTTGAAATTTTTCGTAATTATAATATTTCCTGTACATTGTAAAAGGTAGTAATAAAAAATTACCTAAATGGAAAATCTTAGAAAGATGAGAATCAGAACCAAAATTTCACAGCTATACTTTAAGAAGTGGTCGTATAAAAAAGTGGTTCGCTGAAAACTTCGTTCAAAAAGTTCAGGCAATAACTAAAAAATTTTCGAATAAATCGTGTCTGAAAACTGTATGTTCCGTCGTTCAAAAGTAGTGGACTGTAAATTCACTTGATGTTCCCTCAGTGTAGAACCAAGAAATCTCAGAGTCATAATGTTTACCGAAACTTCTTTATTTTCTTTCAAACATTAAGTTGGCTGAGGAATGGCTGAAACACGAGGTATTGAGTGTATTTATTATTCTTTCATCTTGCGATCCCTTATCAAAACACAAGCACAACTGGACAGGACCAGATTCTTCGAATCACTTTGAACAGATGATATTTCTGTGTGGAATACTATTTCTAAGCATAAAAGCCGCAACACAAATATTCCATTTCTTAATGGCCCTAACGGAATCGCATACACCGAAACTGGGAAAGATCAATCTCTAGCAGATTACTCCGCATCTCAGTTTTGCATTCGCAACCTATTCCACCCTCAAAGAGAACATGCTGTGTAACTACAATACACATTTCTTTTCAGGAACACAGACAAACAACATCTATGTTGTCATGCCCTCGGAGGTCATTAGATATATCGAAAAGCGAAAAATCGCAGACGACCGGGACGCACTGGCTGCAAGAGCGTTTTCGTGGTTGTCCCAATGTGAAACCTAACTAAGAGCCAGTTCGCTTACAAAGCCTTCTATGGTAGTACAATTTTTTGAGACACGCCGTTAATAACTATAACAATAGCATAGAATAAATATTATTTTGATTTTAGTTGATGTGGGTTACCAGACTGGTAGCGTTGAGTTGTAGTAGGCAAGTTGCCACAGTACTCCCCCTCCAGTGTTAACGACACTTTGCAAATACTTTGGGTTAATGCGAACTAGACGACCCGAGCGTGTTCTTGTCATAGCATCTGATAAGTCGGAAGTCTTGGTTTCTGTCGAAGTCTTGGAACAGTTTGCACTGAAGTCCGTTGGAAATAGATCTGGATCTTGAGACGGAATTTGCGATGGTGAAGACGCATTCGTTCCAGTGGCTTCTGATGTCCGGATAAATGCCGGCTTAAGACGGTCGATACTAACGACGACTTCGTTTTCGTTGACCAAAATTTTAAATGTTTTTCGTTTCGAGCTAGCACTTAATGGGGCCCTGAAAATTGTGGTGTGAGAGAAGCATCACATCTGAGAAAAACATGAGATGAGTATGTAAGTTCTTTATGCACGAACACAGTTTGTTTGCAATGAGCGCTGGCAGGCACCGGTCGCAATTTCGACATGCAGTTTCTAAGCTGATGCCCGAATGTAACAGGATCTACGTTGCAGGTAGGTAGATGGATTGACTGGATGTACGAATTCCACGGCAAACGGAGATTAGTACCATATACCAGTTCGGCGGAAGAGGCATTCAGATCCTCTTTTAACGATGATCGAAGACCTAGAAGTATAGTAGGTAACACATCAGTACACTGTTATGCAATATGGCATCGAATTAATTGTTTTAAGGAGCGATGAAATCTCTCGATAACTCCATTGGAACTTGGATGGTAGGGGCTGGTTCTCACTTAGTAAGTGCCCACATACTTAGTTAGGGACGTGAAGAGTTGGAAGTCGAACTGATGCCCCTGGTCAGTTAAAATCTCCTCCGGAACTCCAAATCGAGAAATCCAAGGTGTTTAAAATGCCTTTGCCACCGTATCAGCTGAAATATCTACCAAAGGAACGGCTTCGGGCCAGCGAGTAAATCGATCAATGCAAGTAATAATAAGGAATATCCCTTAGAAGGCTGCAATGGCCCGACCAAGTCGAGGTGCCCGTGATTGATGCAACATGAGGGCAAATTAAAATTTTTAAGTTGGCTGGTGGTGTGTCTGACAAGTTTAGATTTTTGGCACTCCAAGCACGAACGTGTCCAGTTGGCTATTTTCTTTTGCATGCTAGGCCATACGAAACGTTTCTGTATCAGTTTCCTCAACTGACTAAAAATGGCAAGGCGAAATCCGTAGGGAACATAAGGTCGAAATCTTGAATCCTTAACATCACAATAAACTGATTTTCCAGGTAACAGCTGCATAGGCTGCACGGTGAGATTGGTGGAAGATTAGCTTTTCAAGAGGGTTTGTAGTTCTGAATCTCGGTCTTGTTCATCCGCAAGAGCAGCAACGTTTATTGGCGAAGAAACGGCTAGTTCTTCAATACGAGACAAGGTGTCTGCAATAATATTCTGCGAACCCTCAATATTACGGATATCTGTTGAAAATTGCCCTATGAAGTCTAGGTGTCTCATTTGACGAGGAGAAGCTTTATCCGAACGCTGTTGAAAAGCATAGGTCAAGGGTTTGTGATCTGTGACGATCATGAAAACGCGTCCCTGAAGTAGCATATGTCGAAAAAATTTGACAGCATCATAAATTTCTAATAATTCGTGACCGTAAGTGCTATATCTGGTTTGTGCTGGTGAGAGTTTTAGAAAAATGTGAAAGTGGTCTCCATAATTCTTGATCTTTCTGTTGTAAATGAGAGGACGGATGTCTTAGCAAAGGACGTAACAATGAGTAATGATATTGAAACTGTCGATGTACAAGCCTCCAAGAGAAGATGCATTAATATTATGAAGTGTGACATTGTAGATAAATGATGGACTCAGCGGGAAAAATCTGATAAAAATAATATGTTCATGAAGAGTTTTCTTCCTAAGAAAAATATGAACATTAACAATGCCAATGACTTAAATCGGTTAATTACAGGATATGAGAGATTTCCCTTTTATCTGAAAAGATTCCATGTTCAAGATAATGATTTATGTAAAGTATCTACAAAAGTAGGAGACAATGTCCACTTTATTACAGAATGTATGTTAACCAGATGCATTGATGGAGCGAACATAGATTTCAAAAAAAATTGTTTACTTAAGGCAAGAGGAATAGCCCATAAGATTATGAAGATTATTAATAACAATTAAAGAAGTCATTGGCATTGTGGGATTGTGTGTTTGTATGGTTGTGTGATGTGTGAATACTAATTTCTCTTTATTTTTTGTTTAATTATTAACACACCATTTTGATTAGTTGCGATTGTTTTATGTTTTTTTTCCTTGTTAGTGGTTTTTGTAGTGGCGTAGCCCGTATAGGTTTATAGGGCAAACTTTGTTTTGCAAGGTGGACCGGGCTGCGCCCTAAGATCACTTGGAGGAGAGCTCTCATAACGTTTCCTCAGTGGGCTACGACGTGTATTTCGACCACGTGACCTGGAGCGGTTGCTCTGAAAAGGTTCAGCTTGGATGGCCAGTAACTGAGGAACTATTTGGACAAATGATCAATTTGAGCCTGTAACGCCATAACGCCACAATACCTGGACCAGAAGCTGCACTGCGCGTATTTGCGCTGGAATGGACAGCTTGTGAGTTTTATCAGCGATTTCGGAAAGATTTTTAAGTGGCTCGCTACTAGCCGCTAAAATGGCTTGCATGTTAGATGAGAGTTTATTCATCCATAATGTTTTAAGAATGTTATCCGTTAGGTTACCAGCGGCTAAGTCTGACATTTTGGACAGCAATTCAGAAGGCCACATATCACCCAAATGTAAATCGTGCAACAGCTGCTTGATTTTAACTGTCTCGGATTCCTCATAAACAGAAATTAATTTTTTTAAAGATTTGTGTTTGCCCGTCGTCGGTGGACTCAAAATTATTTCACGAGCTGATTGCAGTACCTCTGATTCTAACGTGGCGATCGCTGTATAAAATGGAGTTTCGTCAGCATTAATGTGACTCAATTTAAACTGTGCACCCAACTGAATGAACCATAACGATGGGTCTCGGCGACAAAAAGGCGGTGGCTTAACTGCCACTTGCCCAATAGTAAAGCAGCACCGTTGTCAATTATATTAGATAAATCAAAGATGCACAATAGTAATATGTATAGAATATGCGCAATATTAATATGTATAGAAATATTGTCTCATTTTTTGTGTCAAACCTCGTATGAGTATTCACCAGTCATAGTTATCTCTCCGTAACCTAAAATTAAATACTAAATACGTATGCTATGACAGTTTGGAAATTCGTGCTCCATATCGTAGGTGTATTTTTGGAATGTTTGCGGATGATTACTACAACCGAAAAACATTACTAATGTCTTAGCTAAGGAGATATCATTTTGATACTATAAGTTGAGCATCATTCTCGCTTAGCTTAGGAGATACATTTGAAGGGACTGTTTGTACTATTTAAGCAGATAGAAAGGGCAATAGCAGGCTGAACACTTATATAGGAAGTTGTGGATCTGCACAGTATTCAGTAATACTTAACTGTTCAATTTTAATATTTAAAATAATTATTTCCCGATGTGTCTATTTATAGCATTAAAATATGAGTAATTAGTATGCTTAACCGAAATGCCATAATTCCAAGCGTTATTATCTTCTTAAATATTTTATTCTCCTCCTTCAAAACTTACGTTGCACTGAAGGTATGTGTGAGGACAATAAAAACAAAAAAATAATAGTCACGTAAAAGCGTAAAACCAGAAGATAAACATCACAGAACTCCTGTCCCATATCGTTGAAACTTATGCTCCTCCCTGTCTGCTCTTTTCAAAATCTTAAAACGCTGTTTATCCTTATATATTTTGTTATTTATTGTTTTTCGAAAAATCATTTTTCTTTAACATTTTATTACTGTTGTCATTTATCAAGTGCGAATTTTATTTTACAGTGGCCACACGCGTTAAAATTCTTGGTTTCGAGATACCGATTTTGTTAATTAAAAAGAAGTTAATTAAACCATTTTTCTCGTTAATTATTTCCATCAAATTTGTTTAACATACAGTTCAAAATGCTTTACTAGTTGCACGAGGTTTTCTTAACGTAATTTACAGTTAAAATATTTTTTTTAATTTCCAAGATACTAAAATTTCTGTATTAAAATAATATATTAAATCTATCTATCTATGTGTACGTATACAAAGAAGGTGAGTTTCGAATTTTTTGAAGTGCAAAGATATGTAGATGCCTGAAAACTAAATTTTACTTTCAGTTTGTTGCGAGTTTTTCTACGTTTTTGCAATCTCCCTCTGAAATTATATTCATTCAGTATTATTCCTTTATTTTCCAGAATAATCTTATTTCTAAATACTTGCTTCTGTCAAATTTTCCCTATTCACCTTTGCATTCGGAGTGAAGACAGCTTTTCTTATTTGTTTTACCCACGATCACAATGGATAGTAACTGAATTTCACTGATATTTTGACTGAAATAAGAAAGAATAAAAAAAATTTTGAAAACTGTAGCATTGAATATAACGAAAGGGGGAACCTGAAAAATGTAATAGTACTACATTGTTTACTGTAAGTAGTTTTCTTCAAGGAACAAAATTACATCAATTTTATACACAATTACCTCTCGCATTGCCACTTGAAATTTGCCATAATAAATTCAGCTTTGTTAAATTTTGAAATGAGTAACTGCATCGAGATACTGAAGTTTGAAACAATAAAGCACTCTTAAAGAAATTTAATAGTAGTTTCATTTGTAAACTACTGTTAACGAGGAAGTCAAAAATACCGACATACGTCATATACAACACATCTCACAAGGAATCTTTCACAATTAATCCAGTCTCGCACTTTTAGATAGTTTTTGTTCAGTTTTATGTTCAATCATGATCATCTTCCACAGTGTCCTTTTCCCTGAAAACCGCTTATGGCATTTAAACACACGTGCATGAGACAAAGTTTCATCTCCATATACCTCGATTTAAATTTGAAATGTTTCCTCTGTGGCTAATTTCTTAAGTTTCACAAGAAACGCGATGTTAATTCTCTGTTCGGTGTTTACATTATACATTTTTCCGACAGATTGCAGTTTCACATGTTCACTTAATGACGCAATTTTTTCCAGACATCTGAATATCTTTATGTTCATCCCATCATCTCAAACCGGTACATTGTAACTGTTTGCATCAATAAACAAGGGACAGAAAGCTCTTATAGTCGAAATGGAGAATTTAAAATTAATCAGCAGTTATAGCAGTTAATGTCTTTCATTCTTTCATTTGGCCATCGACAGAAGCGTTTGTTCGCTGGGTTAGGTGTTCATTAGCCTATTAGATCCCCGTCAATTGAATCAATAAAAATTAGATCTTAGTGCAACATCTTACAGGATCTTAGTGTGCAAAACTGCTAAAATGCTGACATTGCTCTTTTTGCTTAGTTGAAGAAACCCATATGGTTTACGCATACGTTTGTGAACTATTTCTCTAGATCGGGATTTTCGAGTATTCCTATGAGTTCGCACACTTTATACTGAATGGAAAATTGTTGGCACTAAATTTTCCAACAAAAGTTCGAAAGTACCTTGCTAAAACATATACAGTTAATAAAAACGCAGAAAATACTCCCAGCTATGGTATCTTTCATTATAAAACCACCGCTTTGCTTCTAAATAGCAAAGCGGTTTTATTAAAACATTTGATAACAAGATACTTGCTAAGTGTCTTGGCAAAAGTAGCTAAACGTTTATACTGTATAAGTTGAGGAGAAAACCGGTATGCAATAATTATTGTCTACAGACAGTAGTTTAGTAGTTTAATAGTCTCGCCGTCCGAAATTAGTAGCTACAGTTAGGAAAACATTATGATGTCAGATGGAGGCAACTTGTACGAAGTAACCCATCTCTAAGGAAAAACGGCGTCGTCAAACTCTTCTTCCGTGAAACGGCATGTAATCCCGAAACTATGTCATGGGCAAGAAATTCCTTAAATATAAATTAAGATTGTTTTATCTGCGATTATAATTATATAAACGTGGCATTTTCATTCTCAGTTTTTACTTTCAACAACTGTATCACTTCTCTTAGGTCAACTTTTTCGACGCCAATTTACAGCTTTCGCAGTGCCCGAAATTTGTTTTCTTGACCGTGGACCCCGGAGTGTGTTAGCATATGCCCTGAACAAGTGGTCAGCTTGTCGCATTATTCCCACTGTTTAGACCCCAAGCGAACTCGGTACGCATTTTATAGACCCAAGGGATGGAAATCAAGGAATGAAAGGCAGATTGGACCTTGCCTAGCCCGGGAATCCAACCTCCGGACCTGTGGTGCTGCTGCTGCGCTATGCGCTAGCCACTGCGTGACCGGGCCTCATCGACTTCATAGCCTAAGCGTTAAAATGAATTTAATAAGCTATTAATCACCCCATGTAACATACTTTCATAAAGTATCATATCTGAATGTTACTAGTTTTTCAGAAAGCGTTCGATACGTATGGTTCTTATGTTCATCTTTGCAAGGCCTCTCCCTAACTGTGCTGTGAGTGTAAAAAGACTTTATTTGCGATTACAAAACCGATATTAGTTCGGGTATCAGCCTTAGAGCTCAAGAAATGTTCTTATATAATCAATAAATGTGCCTTACACCAGAAATATTTTCATGCAAAAGTGATTCTCATACATTTCCGAAATTAATTTTATACTTAGCTTAGTCGGAAAAAGTTTACGAATCGTTAGAGACTAACAATTTAAATGATTAATCGTATTCTTGCATGACAAATCATGCTTTTTATAATTATATATATTACATACAACGATTCGCTTTGTTAATAAAGGAATTTAACCGTTTCGAATATGAAAGTCAGAAGATTTTCCACCATGCCCATAGTCTATTCACTTCCTCTTGTGATCACACTTATTTGGGCGTCATCTCTTCCTCTTTTTATTACCAAATTTTCTACAATAGCTTTTTTTTTTTTTTTTTGTTATTTTTGCCTTAGTTTCGCATTTTTTTCTTATAAGCTTAAAAGGGACGTTTAGCCCTATTGGGATATCAGTCTCGACGCAGCATTTTGCCTCGAAACACTTCCATGCTCCTTTCAAATATTTCCCACTAAATATTATCGCCCGGTATAATATTTAAAGAAGTTAAAAAATGAAGAACCTGCATGAATTATACGTATGTTTTTCGTACTGAGTAAAAACAATGGAACTTAGAGCCATCCAATTTGATCAGCGTTGTCCGCCATTCGAAAATGGCCACCAGGAGGTCCGAATCTGGAATTTTTGTTTTATTGCCTATTTCATATTTCGTAAAACTTTAACAAATTTTTGATTAACAAACTCAACGACTTCGAAGCGAGCAGGCAACACTGTACGGAATAAAACATTTTTATCTCCGGCGGGAGAGACTGTCTATCGGAAATTCTAAAGATATGCTGTTTTTAAATATTTTGTGATTTTGCTGTTCAATCGAGTTTTATGTGGCTTAAGCGCCAAGAATGTAATACTTAATGAATAAATAAACACACAAAATTTTAATAATAAAAAGATAAATTAAATTGTATAAGGCCATCTTAATAAGGAAATTGGACACTGATATGAGGAACTGAGGAAAGACTGATAAAAAAACAAGAGAAAATTCTCTGCCAGCACGTAGCGCTGCGTCGGGAGTTCTAAACGTACAGGCCTATGTTGCTGTTTAAATGTTTCTAATTTTTTGCTTTTGAATTATAATAGAATAGTATAATTATAATAGAATATAAGTGCGAAAATAATGATGTTTAATAATAAAGCTAAATAAGTTAAAAATAAAGCTAAAAAGAAAAAACTGGTTAGTGATTGTAACAGGAGACTGATGGACTGCGAGCTGAGCGGGAACGACAAGAACCTTAATAAAACCTTTTGGCGACCATTAAAATGTGAATGCTTTCAGACTCATTCCCTTCCCCCCAACTTTTTTTCGTCGTTCTTTATCGTAGCATGTTTGCGTTTCATCTGTACAGAAATGCCTTGAAGCTCTGACAGAAAAGGTGAGATATAGTATTTCTAAATGCTGATTAGGCGAAACGGCGATGAAAAAGTGTCGCTGATACAGTGAACCAAAATGAACTGTTTTTTTTTTTTATTTTGGTTATACGAAGAATTACGCTTCCCATGAGTAGTTATCTCTTTTATTCCCTGTATTTCAGTCCAACAAAAATATTTTATTTTTGAAAGAGAAATAAAAATATGGCTGCTATAACGTTTTAGCATGTCTGTTAGCTGATGATACCCCAATCGAAATTTTCGCTAAAACAGCGAAAGAAACATGTATCGAAATCCGTTTTCCCTAGGATAAATCTACATATGTAAAGTGTTAATAAACTTTAGCCTAAATTAGGAGAATTTGAGTTAAAAATGCAGTGAAATGTTGACAAAAATCTTCCAATTCAGACAAAAAAGGCATGTATGAAAAAACTTTAAATACACCTATTTATTATACGCAAATTTTAAAATATGTATCAGATTTTTCATATATGAAATACTGTGTTTATTAGCGTATTTTTTCCTCTTTTCGTGCTAATTTTTTCGATTGAAACCTGGAAAAAGGAAATATATTGTATTTTCTTCGGCTTCGATGGAAATATAGAATATTTAAAAAGCGCCCATTACACACTAATAATTATAATATACGTATTTGAAACTTATCTATTTCAGTAATAATTCTTTTACCTATACAAAATACTTCACTATTGGCGCGCTTAAATTACATTGCTACCGTTAATTAGGAGTTTATATTGAAGCCACTGTGTTTGGTTTGGTTTATTTAATTATGGCAAAGCGCACTAGAGCTATCTGCCTAAGGGGAGGGATGGCTTCATGGAGGACTCTCTAAGAAAAACTCGCTCGTATACACGTTACACATGGGTAAAACCACGAAACCGCCCATGAAGCCAGCCCGTTTGCGGGATTTGAACCTCAAACCGAACTACCAGCGTTCAGCGACTTTACCGCTCGGCCGCTGGTTGGCTCCATGAAGCCACTGGGAGTAGGTAAGCTAAGGAAGGAAATATGCGTGTCTGTACAGTTACGTATTTTGTGTTTAGATAGATGACTTTAGTGTAATTATATGTGAAATCGTTGTATTTTTCTGTAAAATGTAACGTGGAAATCTAAAGAAGCGAAGCTTTGCCGAAAACCGTAAGATTAGTGGGGGCAAGTCTATTTAACATTGAGAGAATGGGTATCTTGCTAACCTGGCGAGATATCGCCAAGCCGGAGACGGGTTGGACGACATTTCTGTTCCGTCCACGTATACAGTGGATGGACAAAAATATGGAAACACCTTGTGAAATGCATGTTTGAAAAGAAAGATTGACTTTAATGAAATATGTAGGTGGCGCTGGCGTTTTTGACTACTGACGCCACCTACACAACTTCGTAAATGTGCTAAACACTTCAGTTGTTGTCGGAGTACTGTTAAGTGAGGTTGTCATTGCATTATGTCAGAGTTAACAGACTTCGAACGTGGGCAAATTGTTGGAGCACGTATGGTAGGTGCTTCCGTAAGCAAGGTAGCCGAAGTGTTTAGTGTTTCAAGAGGTACTGTATCGAAGATTTATTCCGCATATTTGAAAAGCGGAAAAACATCATTTGCTAAATCACAGCGCGGACGAAAGTGTGTCCTGAGTGATCGTGACAGACGATCATTAAGGGCAATTGGGACGAAAAATAAGAAGACCACAGCTGCAAAAGTTACTGCTGAAATGAATGTTGTGTTACCGAACCCTGTGAGTGCCAAAACAATTAGAAGGGAGCTTCATAAACAGGGAATTGCTGGCCGTGCTGCAATTGAGAAGCCACTCATCAGTGATGCTAATGCCCGTAACAGGAAAAGGTGGTGTTTAAGTCATAAAGCCTGGACTATAGAGCACTGGAAGCGAGTAATATGGTCTGACGAGTCTTCTGTCACATTGTTTCCCACTTCTGGCCAAGTTTACGTCTGGAGAACGCCATCTCAAGCCTATAATACAGACTGCTTGTTGCCAAGAGTGAAACATGGCGGGGGTTCTGTTATGGTTTGGGCAGCCATATCGTGATTCTCTGCTAGCCCCATGATAACTGTGTCAGGGCACATGACTGCCAAGACTTATGTGAACATTTTGGCCGATCAAGTTCATCCCATGGTACAAACTTTGTTTCCCGATGGTGATGGTGTCTTCCAAGACGACAAAGCCCCTGTTCACACAGCTCACATTGTCCAGGACTGGTTTTCTGAGCACGAGGATGAGTTGTCCCATTTCCCCTGGCCACCACAGTCACCAGACCTGAATATTATCGAATCTTTGTGGTCTACATTGGAACGGAAAGTACGTTCTCGTTATCCATCGCCAACATCGTTATCTAAACTTGCCACCGTTTTGCAGGAAGAATGGTATAATATTCCCTTGCCAAACATACAGGAACTGTATTTATCCATTCCGAGAAGACTGCAAGCTGTTTTGGATGCCAACGGGTTTCCTACACCATATTAAGCAAAGAAAACAGTTTTTTAAAGGTGTTTCCATATTTTTGTCCAACCCCTGTAACTGTCATTGGTATTGAGGATGAATAAAGGTAATTAATATAGATATGTGACAGTGACTGTAACCTGCCTCATATGCTCCCCAGCAATTTCGAGAAAGGGAAGTAACCAGATATTTCTCAGTAACCGTAGAAAAACTGTGGTGGCCAAAATTGTGGACACTTTTGGAAATTTTTATGTTTTTGAGCTTTGTATGCTTATAGAAAATGTTACGTTTTGCAAAATGCAAACTTGTGTATATCATTTTAAAGAGAATTTGGTTGATCTTTACATTATGGTAACTTGGCGATTTTTTGGCGAAAATTTGGCGACCAACTCTCGTACAGCAACCCTCTATTTTTTTTTTCCCGCCGCCATTTTGTCTTCATGAAGTAAAGACATGTTTCTTTTCTTTTTATCTACTGAACACTTCTCCCAACAATCTACTAGCCGAATTACACTTATGCTAGAAATTTTATCTAACAAAACTGCTTAATCATGACAAATATTCACTGCAAAATTGGGAAAAAGTGCACAATACCATACTCCTTACGCGTTTTTCAAAATAACACATACACATAAACCATGTACACATCGACGTATTTTCACTTAAAAAAAAATCCCAGAATTGCACAAAAATGTCATTGCGCACTCCTTTGACTTTATCCATGTACACATCGACCTATTTTCACTTAAAAAGTCAAACGAAAATTGACAAAAATCCAATTCTTTTTACTTTAGTAAAAAGTGCCAAATAAATAAGTGGACGATTCTGCACTTTACCCGAAAAAATATATAAAAATACCATTTACCTATATATATTAATAATTTATTATTACACAAGGTTTTTCATATATCATCTCAAAGGAACATAAATTTAATTAAAGCGATGGAATTCAGTGTTTTAGGTGTAAGTTATTTAGATTTCTATTGTAGAAAGAATACTTTAGAAAATGTATACAAATATTATTTTGAACCATAAAAATTCTAAATAGTAAAATTTAAAGTACTGAAAAGGTAGCTATTGTTTTTGACAGTAGATTATATAATATAAAAATACCTCATGCTGAGCATTTTCTGAAATTACAATGCCGAATGAAATTTATATTGTGCAGTATTTAGCAATAATAACTTTTTTTAAACAAATGTAGCTATATTTGTTTAATTGTAATGACAGTAATTTTAACTGCATTTGTATAAGGCTGTACAGAAGATTTATTTATATGGGTTTTCATCCGCAGTGAACAACCGGATTCTCTGTGGAAGTGCTTCCGAAAATAATGTTTAAATATTACTTTATCTTTGAAAGCAATGCTATAACAGTGCCCTTTAACAGTGCTATAACAGTAAGACTCATGATCCGAAAAGCTTTGGTTTTAATTGTCTGGTAAAACATTTCACTTACTTCTGCAAAATTCATACCCACGTAAAAATTACTACACCGAAGTCAATTGATTATACAGCAAAAAACGTTCCTAAAACAATCAACTCCACAATTCGAGAAAATGACAGTTTCCTGTAGCCTGACAAAACTATGAGTGATTTTTTAAGTCCTGTTATTTAATTATTGTCCTGACAAATGTGCCATTATCAGAGGTGGTCATTTAAGAAAATAACCACTATATGAGGTTTCAACTTAATGTAATTTTTTTCAAATAAATAATTAACTTTTTATACTCCCAAGACTAGTACATTTAATATTACATAAATCTTATTCACAAATCTATTTCTATTTCAAAAGCAGCTTATGAAATACACATTTGAAATTTTCTTAATCAAACTAATAGATAATAATGAAAATTAAAGTATGCATAAAAATGTGTTTAACAAAATAGTTGTTTTAACAAAAGAGTTCAAAATATTTAATGTAAAAATGCGATTCTAGTTTTGTACTTGTAAAGAAAATCGACCAAAAAGAAAAAGGCAATGTAAGCTGCTATGATCATCTAAATTTTCACATAATTTTAGTAGTGGAAAAAAGATTCCTTAAGCTTGTATGTCTTGTCTACCCCATTCAATAAGTAATAAACACATTAAATATTTCAATGCTTATTTCATTAATAAAACTCACCTTTTTTGCTCGGGAAATATAATTAGTACATTTTTTAAAACGTAAAAAAACATTCTTTTTGCTCGGCCACATCACATTAGTCGAAAAATTGAAAATTGAATCATGCAAGATCATTTTTAAGTAAGGTATGCTCAAATTTATTAGTACATAATATTCAAATGATAAAGCATCTACATGAACAAGCTTTAAAAAAGTATTTCTAAACTGTAATCAAAAAAATAAATTTTCCAAAATGCAGTTTCAGTAGAATGTAAAAACTATATTTCTGCATCTGCACACTGAACCAAATTATCAAGTTTGAAATTATCACTTTTCAGTCTTTGGGTTTTCATCCGCAGAGAACCCGTTGGCGCTTCGGGAAAGAACACTTTGGCGCCGTTGCAGTTTTACTCGCCAAGCTCGCGGCTCATCGAGGATGAACCCAGCCGTAAGCGTGATATTTTGTAAACGTGGTTTTTAGAGATGTAAATTCAAGTTAGCAGGCAATGGTATTAAAAATTCACAGATAATAAGTATGTAGATATAAAACTAACAGGTTAAACGTGATATACGAAAATAAATTTGTATTAAATTCAAGTTAGCACAGAAAACAATGTATTAAACATAACGGGAAGTAAAAATCCATTTAAAAAATAACAAAAAAAAAAAAAAAAAAAAAAAAAAAAAAAAATCTGAAATGTTTCAGATTTTAAATTACGTCCAAAGGGGCGTTTTTTTAACGTTTTGAGTGTCACCTTTATTTACTAAATATCATGTTCTTTGCACTTAAACCATAAAATTCAGTTCAAGAGCAATATCGCAAAATAATGTTAAATTAAGCATATCTTTAGAATTTCCGATATACACAGTCTCGCGAGCTGGAGATAAAAGTATTTTTTTTTTCTATATAACGTTGCCATTTCTCGCTTTTAAAGCAGTGAGTTTGTAAATCAAAAATTCGTTAAAGTTTTACAAAATATAAAATCTATAATAAAACAAATTCCAAATTTGGGATTTCAGATGCCCATATTCGCAGTAGGATTTCGTCATTCAAAATTCGATGGCTCTATGTACCATTGTTTTATCACAATGCGAGAAATAGACAATCATTTATGCAGATTTTTCATTATTTAATTTCTTCAAATATAATGCAGGACTCTAACATTTTTTGGCAACAGTTTGAAAAGTGAACCGACGTTTATGTGTCCGACGAAAAATCGCAAAACGAAAACAATAGTCCTTCAGGGACAAAGCCCCTTTGGACTAACAATTAGTATTCTTATACTTACGTTTACAATATACTTAAATGTATTTTCTCTAATTCATATAGAATACTAATATTTCTATTACAAGTGTCTTTTTTCACTATTAAGTACTTTGCCTCTTGATTGATGTATTTCGGTAAGAGCCATACCCATGTAATAAATTAATGAATGCATGACCTTTAATACATCCATTTTATATAGTTTTCACTATTTGTTTTTCAAGTTACTTGCATACAGCTTAAAGCATTTTACGTTGAAACAAATACCTATCCTTTTTCATAATATATTTCACAATACAAATAACCTTCAACAGTAATCAAATTTGTCACTAGCATTTTTAATAAAACTAGAACTTTATACATTTTAATATTATTATAGGGGTTGGAAACCTCATGGTTCTGCGTGCGTACAGCTGTTAATAATTAAGAACATAACGTGAACAGCCATGTTACAAATTAGCATTCACCCCTCCCGCCATAATTTCTTCCTTTGATCCCGAATTGACGACCCGAGAACCTGCATCTTTCGACGAAAACTTCTTTAATTATGCGAAAATATTTCTATCTATTCGTTGTTAAAAAATTCAGAAAAAAATAATAATAAATAAGAGAAAAATAATATAAATCTCCAAATGCGAACAACGACAACCTTCGCATAAGCGAACAGAATGAATTAGTTAGGTTACCAGGTTTGAACTATTATCGCCAAAGTTGGCGATGTTTACATTTACCGGGTTCTCTGCGGAAGTGCTTCCCAGTCTTTAAGCACATTGTTTTTCAGGTTAAAAGTAAAGTTTTCAGGTAAAGATGGAAAATCAATTTCACGCACAGAAACTCCATTTCACAACTAGTCAGTTATCAGCAACGTTCTCTCAAACATTTGACACGATTACACGTGCATGGCTTTTAGTGTTATATTCATAGTCAGTGCTGGTATTTTATTATTTATTACTAATTTCTATACAGTAAAACATAGTAAAATTTGTTATACAGTAAATAATATATTGCATTACTACAACCACGAAGTAAATAACACCACCATCGCACAATAATGACTAGAGCTGCGCCATATTGCTTGTTTGGGAAACTTCTGAGAATGGGGAGGGACGGGGAATTTTTTTCCTCACGTCAGCGTTAACAGGGAGAAAAGTTTTGCGATTGTGAATGAACTTGTTCGCGTTAAAGAGATGTTGATTGATACCGTTGTTTATTTGTAATATCAGAAATGTAAGTGCTTATGTCTGTGTATTCAGAGAACCAACTCGTAGCAAAAACCACCTCCCTAAGACGACCGCCTCTGAAAGAGACCAGTATTTCTGAAAACATAAGTATACTTTGGTATTGAATATTCCCTCTGTAAGGCGACCATTCACAAAGAAAATTCTGCGAGTGTGGCTGGTCGCCTTAGAGAGATTCATTCCGTACGTGTAATCTCCCTAAGACGACCACCTATAAAAGATAAACGTTTCTCTGAGAACGTGAGTATATATTGGTATTGAGCATCACCTCTCTAAGGCGACCACTTGCAAAGATGAATTTTTATTTGCGGCTGGTCGCTTTAGAGAGACCTCGTTGTGCGTGTGTATTATGATTACTGTTATTGTTTCCAAAAAAAATTAAATCAAATAAATAAGCATATTTAGTAAAAACCCTCTCTAAAACGACCACCTGCGTTTCCAGGTTACTCTGATGGTTTTAAAGAGATCATATTTTCATTCTGTTAATTTTATTGTTTACAAGAAGTCTATTAACGGCAGATAAAAAAATAGCATAAACCCATATAAACCAACAGAAGATTTATTATTATATTGATACCAGTAAGAAAACCAGTAAAAGTCACTATAAACCTATACAAACCAGTACAAAGTTCTGCCGTTGAATGTTGGTTGTATGGGTCTCAAGTGATACCAGTAAGAAAAACCCACAGAGATCAATAGAAACCAGTAAAAGTCAGTAGAGACCATCAAAAATTCTATAGGTACCAGTAGAAAGTTTTACTGGTTTCTATGGGTTATTTTGAAACCAGTAAGAAAAACCCACAGAGACCAACAGAAGCCACTAAAGTCAATAAAAACCCATAACATCTTATGGGTACCCATAAAATGTTTTACTGGTTTCTATGGGGCATTTTTAGCAGGGTACTCTGTTGTGTTTGTCATCGTAATAAGTATTACACGTAAAGGTTGGGAACTACGTACTTGAAATTTTATCAACACAGTACCCCCTGTAGCCAACCCCTACACTTTGAGGTAGGCCACGCTCTCTCAATATTCTTTCAGGTAAAATCCTAGGAGAGCCCAAACCCGTGGCGACCATGGACCTTATAAGAAATAGACTAACCCAAACGGGTTTTCTCCCTTGTCTCAGGCGTTACAGGCTGTCACCTTCATCACATCCGGAGGAGTAGGGACGACTTCCAGAAATTTACATTGATTGCCTATTGCAGCGTGTATAATTGTCAAGAAAAACCTGGTTGTAGCGCCTCATTTCACAAATTAGAAGTTCTACATGTTTTTATTTTTGAAATTGAGATTGATTTTTAAAAATTTAGCATATTTATTAAGCATAATTAACGTTCCAAATATTTATAAAGCTATTGCATGCTTTGAGGACTAGATATTTTTTTAGCTTTTCCTATGCTGTAAGGAAATTTGTAACTACTTTAGAAAATAATTTTAGAAAATAATATTTTTAATCTCAACTAATAGAAAATTTCAAACAAGCAATTTTCTCCTGCAAATTTTATGCTTTTTATTGTTGTAAATAAGTAAAAAATACTAAAATATTTAAAAACGAATTTTTGAAAGTTTTGTTTAAAATTCTAAATTGTGCTGCTTTTTAAAATTATAGATGAGTATTATAGCACAATTTCTATAAGGGAATTTTATTTCAATTATATTTCATAATACATCATAGTGTTAAACACTTTTGACTCCTTAATAATTTTTATACAGTTAATTCTAATATTAAAATTGTATTTAACCGTAATAATTAATTTTGCTTATATTTTATAATGATTATTTTTTTAAATTTATTTTTAGTTCTGCATAAGATTTTTTTATTTATTGTTAATTTAATTTATTACCCCATGCATGAATACATGTATGTTTCTCGCACTGTGACAAAAACGACACTATCTAGAGCCATCGAATTTTGAATAATGTAATCCTCCACCCGAACATAGGCATCTGGACGGCCGAATTTCGAATTTGTTTTAATCTATTTCACATTTTGTAAAATTTTAACGAATTTTTGATTAACAAACTCAGCGAGTGCAGAGCGAGCAGTGTACGGATATGCTGTTTTCAAATGTATGTGGTTTACGGGCGAAGAACATGATATTTAATAAATATAGGTAACACACAAAACTTTAAAAAAAGAGTGCTTCTAGATTTTATTTTATCTTTTTTTCCCCTTCATTACGCACAGAAAATTTTATGCTCCGAATTTTATGAATTATTAAAATAACTAATCCACTTTAATGTTAGTAATTTAATGATCATACTCGTATAATCAAATAAATAGGATCGTTTTGTAATGTTATAGTTTGGAAAATCACTGCCTGACAATGCTCATTAAATTAAAAAAAAAAAAATATCAGATCTTGTTTAATTTTTCCTTATTTATTTCAAAGCATCGTGTACTATCAATCTCATTTAATTTTACTTTATTTTTAAGCAAAATTAAGCTCATAAATTTTGTGCTTAGAGTTTTTAGCGTTTTACCAAAGTAAAGATGTTTGTACAAGAATTACGCGTGAAAAAAATGCGCGAAATGCGGTAAAAAGTGCTTTAATGAGATATATTAAATCCTATTTGGAAAAAAACTGTGGCTTTCATAATCTTATCACTATTATAACGTATCACATTTAATAATTAAAAAGAGTTATGTGATACAAACGCCATAGGTTTCAGTGTTAAAGTAAACCAGATCGTCCCTACTCTTTCTCGCCGACATGTCGGTGACGCGCGCCCCGCCCACTGGGTTAGTCTATCTCTTATAAGGTCCATGGTGGGGACAAACTGGGAAAGTGCAGAATCACCCACTGCTTCGCGAGTTTCTCAAACTCGCCAACTTGGAAACAAGTTAAAAAATTGCACAAACTCGGTATCCATGTACACATCGACCTATTTTCACTTTAAAAAAATCCCAGAATTACATAAACTTGGCATTTCACACTCCCTTCCTTGACTTTGTCCATGTACACATCGATACGCGCCATATAAGTGGGCGTTCCAAGGGTGTGGGCTCTGCTAGGATCCAACCTTCTTGTATTCTAATTTTAAATTTTAGCTTTTACATATGTGATATGTAAGATGGACGACATATATTTTAATTATCAATATTTAATGAAAGTAAAGCAAGCTTACATTGTTTGGTAAATACAAAACTGCGTAAACGTTTCCTTTAAGTCACTATATGCATTTTGAATTTGGCTGATTTGAGCTTGAAATAGAAATTATCGAAACAATCTTTCATTCAAAAACGTAGTGGATTTAAAATCAAAATAATCCAATACATAAAATGAATAACTACAAATTACTGGTCACCACTATTTTATTCTCGTCTTGTGGTATTAAAATTCGGAAACATGGAGCTGAAAGGCAATTCCTTATTCATTTTTCTCATCTTTTAAATGAAACTGCATTGCCTTTTATAGGCAAAGTGGTGGTTATAGGGCATGTATTAGAATCAGTTAATATTTTATTTTCTTTTTGGGCGAAGTTTGAATCGATCTCGAAATTTTTTTATCGAACTTAAAAGAAAGTTCGTTTAGCTAATGCTTAAATATTATAAATACTTCGCCTTCTGAAAGCAGAAATTGGACACTCATTCATATAGTATACCTGCATATCTCTAATATTTTGTTTTGATGTTCTACAACTAGGTTAAATCAAAAATAACAAATACTACATAAATTAGAAGTAGTGACTCCTAAAACAAAATTCTTAATAATGGAATTTAAATGCCATTGAATTAAAACTAAAATGCATCCTTGACATGGTCTTTCTCAAAGATATGGGGGTTGCTTTAAATCAGCCACATTTGGCTCTTTATCACAAAGTAAATTTATTTAAAGCAAAAAAAAAAAAAAAAAAATTCTCGCCCAGACGGTATAGTGGTTATGAAGCCTGACTGCGATAACGAAGGGTCTGGGTTCGAATCCCGGATAGTATAGATTGATTAATGAACTCTGTTACAATGTAACTGTTTACAATCTGCCATTTGAAAAAAAAATTCTCTTCACCTGTTATTACTGTATTTGGATCTCAGAGGCCCCGCACACAACATCCACACCAGTTTGCTGATTCTTTTAACCGACTTTGCTTGACAGAGTAATTACTAGAAAGATGATATACGAAGACTTATCAATCTAACGCACTGAGATCTTAACCTCAGCTCGGTTTTATAACTACGTTAGGTCAAAGAAAAGTTATGCGCCGTAGAAATGATGTTAAACTCAGGATGAGGCTTTTGCCCATGCGCCTCTCATCAAGTGACTTAAAAGCAAAAATTGCGCGATTTTCAAACATATGAAAGTAAAGAAACTGAGCTCACCGAAGCGAGTAACAGAGTGATATCCACTCTGTATATATAAACGTATATAAATATATGTATATGTATATACATATATTTATATACTTTTAGTGAGGCCGATTACAACCAAAATACGAGGTGCACATCTACATGTTATAGCAGTCCTACATAAAAAATTTCAACGTTCTGAGGCTACTCGTTTTTGAGATATGCGAGATACAGACGTACGCACAGACGCCACGAAAAATTCTCTGTAGAATTTATTTAAAATCAGTTTTATATTTTTTTGGGGGGGAGAAGTGTCCTTTATTCTGTCCTTACGTACAGATGTCACACAAAAACATCGTTAAATTGCATTCGATAGCGGTCAATATGGATATTTTCGTTGAAATATGAGGCCTGAAATTTTTTGCGATTACAATACTTCCTTTGTATTTCGTACAAGGAAGTAAAAACGCTCAAATACAAAGTTCACTTGCACTGAAACTTAATAAAGCACTAGAATATGGTTGAACTTAAAAATATATGCAAATGTATAAAGATTTACTATTAATATATAGCATTGTGCTGAACTGTCTTAGGACTTTTAAACGGATGCGCAATGGTACGATCATACTCCGCTACACAGGTTACATGGCTTGGACATAAAGAGAGTTTGCAATGCTTTCAAAAAAATTACTGTGCGAGGATGTAATGGTGATCTGGGAAAATGTCGAGAACATTAGAAATAATCTGCGTGCGCACAAACCAGGATGAATTTGTAAGATTTCTAAGTAGTGTATTTTGAAACATTGAAGTTTCTTCGAATGGATTTGGGTGCGGTGGCTCAAGCTGTTATAGCATAAAAGAGAATTGGACGAATCGTTGTTTTAAGGTAGCGAGTCCTTTTAACTTTGAGGTTAAACATTGATCTTCGTCCCAAGAGTCTGTATGATGCCATAAGAGCCGTATTAACCTTCTTTAAGGCATAATTAACTTGCTCTTTGAAAGTTAGGTACTTATCTAGGATTACACACAAATATTTCGTAGAATTTACAACTGGGAGAATTTAGTTGCCAGTTTGCATATTAAGGTTTTAACTGGGTGGTTTGTCTTCTACCTTCTATATAAAATTATACTGCATTTACTTGCACTCGATTTGAATTTCCATAAGTGGCACCTGAGAGAGATTATATTTAGGCTAAATTGTAAATTTTCTATTGCATGATTTGGATTAATTGATTTAGTCATAACAACTTGTCGTCGGCATATATTGTAATCTTTCTGATGATATATTGTGGAAAATAATTTATATAGGTGTTAAAAAGAGTAGGCCCTTGAGGAACTCCAGCATATATAATTTTTCTACTTAATTAGTGCGTCTCCCACATGAACTTGGAATGTTCGACAATGCATATATGATTCCATAAATGTAATCATGGTGCGAGGAAGCCTGAAGATTGAAATTTTATATTAGAGTCCTTGATGCCATATTTAGTCAAAGGATTTCTCCATGTCAAGAAAGTAAGCTGTTATCTATTATTTTTAGTGAAAGTCTTCGGAATAGTCTCCATAACATTGACAATTTGTAACGTTGTACAGTGACCATGCCTGAAGCAGAATGGATCGTTATTAATAATATCGTGATATACTGGAAATTCATTGTCTTTGAACAAAAATCCTTTGGAGTATTTTCCCAATGCACGAAGCAAATTGATAAGTGATAACTGACCGGCAGCCTAGAATCTCTTCTGTGTTTTAAAAAGCAACATTCACAGCTTGCTTCCATTGAGCTGGGAAGTAAGCCAAAAATTTAATTTTTTGCAATCAAACCAAAACCAAATCCGAGACCCTTAACGCCGGGATATCGGCAGTTCCAAATTTCGGAAATTTTCGGATTTTTTTGTGATCAATTTAAATTTATACAAATGACACGTAAGCATTGTAAAATAAAAAAGGTTTGGTTTGGTTTATTTAATTATGGCAAAGCACACGAGGGCTATCTGTCTAAGGGGAGGGATGCCTTCGTGGATGACTTTCTAAGGGAAACTGACTCGTATACACACACAAAAAAAAAGAAAAAAAAAAGATTGTTAATGAAATAATGAAGCCTTTTATATCCTTAGAACAAGATATTCGAAAAAGAGGCTAACTATTTATTTGTTTCTTTTAATAAAAATTCTTTCAATGTAATTCGTTTAAACTGCTTTGAATTTTTGGGAGGATAACACATTGACTGATATGATTTCTTGTTTAGTTCAAAATTCTATTGTTTGAGCCCTTAAGCGACAATTCTATAGTTACCATTAACCTAGCAGCCGAAGTCTTCAATTTCAACAACCTTTTTGCCACTTTCTTTACTACCGGTTGCGATATTTTGCTGGACTTAAAAGCGCATTACAACTGTCTAATCTAGAATACTAGAATAATGACTGGGATTTTGCCACTGCAGTAGAAACCTTCTGATAGATCATATTCACTTATTATCACTTTTCAACATTTCTCCTTAAATTCCATTAATTAGGCCATTTATAGCAATATTGCTAAACAATTCCCAGTAATGGATAAGCGTGTCGTCATAACGTCTCCTTTGGTGGACGTAGGCCACGAGCCACGGTTTTCTGGCTGAAGCTTTATACCAAGGACACACTTATAAGAACTCGAGCTTCTAACGAGAACATAGCTTCCCATCAATTTTTAAATTTATAATGCTAAATTTTTTGCCTCTTATATGTTACAGAATAAATACGATCGAGCAGGGCTTAGATATAAAAGTAAGTGCAACGATAATTTGATATCTTAAGTTTATTTCAAAATAAAAAGAGTGCATATTTAGTTTTTGTAAAATGTCAAGCTACATTCTTTATAGAGTTTTTTTAATATGATATATTCTAACCAGTTATAGAAAGAGAACAGCGAATATTGTTGACAGAGTATAAAGTAAGAAATGAATCTTCCACGGTCATTTTTCCTAGAAGCATCTATACACATTTTGTCCTTACAATAATAAAGGGGACGGTGCTGATTTGATCCACGATCAATCTAACGTACAGTATCATGGCGCTATAATCTAAATCAATACTTATTTGATAATATAAAGCTAAATCAGTTTGAAATTAATTGGCACCGCGAAATAAAACTAGTTATTTCGCTGTAATGAACAAGAGCTACAGCTTCGAATTCAAATATTCAACCTTCTTGGATGCCCATATGAAAGACCTATCTAATTCAATTAGGTATATATCTGTATCATGTGTCTTTACAAAACAAATGTTATAGTCTAAAGGTAGCTTTTAATTCCCAAATTCTTATTTGAAGAAAACAGTTGATGTATGACTGTTCATAATATGATGTAGGTCAAAAGTATTTAAACCACCCAAAACTCAAGAAACTGGTTCTTCATTGTAGTGATGTGCACTACTAGGAGTTGTAACAATGTGACAATCTATCTAAATATATATATCTAGAAGTCCTTAATCAATTTACATGTGCTCAATATTTACTGGCTTGAATTGATAGTGGTAGTACATTGCTAATTAAACCCTAGTATCAAGAATAATTAAATATTTTACTTTCCCAATAACCCACATGCATGAGACTTACGGAGACAAATTTCTTTCTCTTAATTCTCTGGATCCAATATATAACACTTATCACACAACACACAAAAACATCAAAATATCATAACTTAGAATACAAAATGTGAGAACCTAAAAATGAAATAGTAGACCGATGCCGAAAACGAGACTATTCGAAGATAAATCACAATCTGGTCTCATCGTTTATATAAGTAGTTGGAATTTTCTCATATTCATTACGTGCAGTGCGTACATCCTTATTATACACTTGCAAGATCTTTTTTTCACTTTACATTTTATTTAACACACTTAAAGCACCACGTGGAGACACACCGCTGATAATACACTTTTTTGAGTCGAACACCTCTTGATAATCTGCTTGAGATGTTTCAGAACCTTATTCACGGCAGCCGGACATATTGATTTTTAAACTAAATATCATCATCTACAGTTTGCAATCTTTTAGCTCTGCTTCTGCAATCTTTTTAAACAAAAGAACGACGACACTCCATTTGCGAATATTCAGGCACGACGAGACTCCATTAGCGAGATATGCAGGGGCAAAGCCCCGCACATCGTGCGGCGTCGCTGATGACCAAGCGAGAGCAGGAAGGACACGGGCGAAGAATGGAAGAAACTGCTATACTGCTGTGTTGTTCTGGGTATCTATTGCCGTGGCAATACTTCCCAGACATTCAAAGTAGAAAGTCCTAAGCAGTGTAAAAACCTGAATATTTTTCCTCTGAGGGGAAGATATGATGAATACGAGAGAATACGGTGCCTCATGTATGTATGCTCAACGCTGACTCAGGAGGGAAAAAAACCAGTCTGACCGGTGCTTATATACACACGTGCAGTTCCGCGATTACGATTAATGTTCCCATGATGACGAACTGATTGGTGTGAGAAATTACTATTATCACATTCATATTATAACATTAAAAATGAAAGAAGATAAATTAGCATTTAGAGGATATAAATTAGTGTTTCTTGGGATATTCTTTTATTAATAATGAAATCGGGAAAATTTTCATTCAAGTTTATGGTTCAGGTTTTTTATAGTTATATTTATTTTTAACTCATTACTAAAAATGTAACATTAGTAATATTAATTTTAGAGTATTAAGTAAACTAAACAACATTTGTTTAATTCATTTTAAATACACATCCATTTTTACCACATTTAATTAAATATTGTGACTAAACATTTGATTCACTTAAAAATAGAGCTGTGTCTTTTTTCACCAAATTGAATGCTTTCAGAAACAAAAGTTATTATTTTTTACCACCTTACATTATATCCATTGCATAAGAATTTGGAGAATGTTTAATATATAAAAGTAAATTCTGCGTAATTTTTATGCATGCTTAATTTTTATGCTGCGTAATTTTTATGCATGCGTAATTTTTATGCATTTTTACGCGTGCTTATTTGCAAAGTAGTGTTGAGGATATTAACCACATTGAAGATATTTGGCATTGTTATTTATTATCTCAATAATGATTGGCACTTGTTAATTAAATGTCCGAATTTGCCTGCAAAGAGTAAGTATGGAAATTTCCATTAGAAACCCCAATTAATAACTGAAAAAATAAATAACAATCTCCAAACTTCATTTTCTTTAAAGATTTCAAGAACTGTCAACCTGCTGATTGTATGTCAATTGATGAAAAGTGCTGGTATCAGCATATTTTTTTAGGAGAAAAATCTACGTTACGGTTTTGGAATTTTGTTCCGGTTTTCTTCAAAGAATTTAACTGAATAGTCGTCAATCACATTACAAATCAATACTCCAAAATATACTGCCAACACCTCTCCAAACAAAACGAATCAAGTGATCTAAAACATTTCCAAAACCACCTCTTTGCCGCAAAGAGAGAACGCAGTTTTATTTAAAGGTTCTTCGATTAGACTTTTGATTCGCTTTCTCTGCAAATTTTCAGCTATTTTGTACTTCAAAATGGGACGAAATAACTGGTGGCTAACAATTTATATTAAGTATTAAATTGAATCGAATCAAAGCTTATTTCGAAAAGTTCGATTTCCAATTTTTTATCAAAACTAAAATGTACATCTGAATAAATTTACCCAGTTTTGTATTCACAGAAGAACGTAAGCTCGATTCTCTTTCATTAAATATTAATAATTGAAATATATTTGTCACATATGATCTTCACGAAATTTGAAAGTTAGAATGTCATGAAGGCACAACCATAACATGGTGCAGAAAAATTTGAACATTTATCACCAAGACATTCATTTTTTTCCCTTTTTCTGCTTGTTTCGTTATATCTTTTCAGATCAGCTGTCTACTTTAACTAGCCGCGAACGTCTCGTCCTGTAGACTGATATTCCGTTTTTTATGACGTCATGCGCAAAGTTGCTCTTTTTACTCCATTTCATTTTTTTTGTATCATCTTTATGTGAATTACGTCTGTTTTTTGCGTGTTTTCGTAATTAAATTGCTAAATATTATTTTTGGAGCCTTGGGTAAAACTACTTGCAGCTCTAAAGTACAACAACATCCCCCTTCATATTTTTATATATGAAATGTAAGATATATATTTTAATTATTAATATGTAACGAATAAGAAGCAAGCTTACACTGTTTCGTGAATTTGAAACTGGGCAAATTTATTTTTTGAGATTTAATTCCAGCTCTGCAATTCCAGTTTGGATGAAAAATTTGACATTGAAACTTTTCGGAAAACTTTCATTCGAAGTAATAACTCATTTTAAATTCAAATAAGACTCAATCTAATACATAATATGAAACGTTGCTGTCCACCACTTTTTTCTACCCTTTTTATGATAAAGAATTCTGAAATGTTTGTTTATCGTTACTGATTCATCGCATTGGTCTTTAAAGAAAGTGTGCTGTGTCTTGAGGCAAAGGTTGAATATGAAACTTGTGTGGATTGGATGTAGTAGATAGTTTTTTTTTTTTTTTTTTTTTTTTTTTTTTACGTAAGGTGTGTTTACAATTTTTTGTAGCTAGGGTGTGTTAGCAATGCATTTCCGAACTTTGATTTGTAATGTGAGCGACGAATATTCACTTAAACTGAAATTCAAAAATCATTAGAGTTTTTTCAAAAGAATATGCTTAAAACAAAAGCACGTCTTTTCAATTGACATACGATTATGAAGTGGAGAGTTTTGGAAGTCTTTACAGAAACTAAAACTAAAACTAAACTTAGGCTAGATATAAAACCCAGTTACGTTTCATTCAGAAATTCATTTAAAGCTAAACGCAATGATTTAATCAGACCTGTTTAGTAACAACAGATATTATTATTTATATTTTCAGTTATAAGTTGGGGTTTCTAATGTAAATTTCTATATTTACAGGCAAATTTCGGCATTTCAGCTGAAAATGCCTATCGTTATTTCTATACCGATTGGCATTAGTTGAAGGAATAAAAGCATAATATAAAGAAATACAAGAAAGTATAATAGCGTAATACAAAGAATCTTCGATAGTATTCAAATTCTTGAGACTAGCTTACAGATAATGTTGGAAGCTTGCATAAATAATAACGCAACATTTAACTTTATATATTAAGTATTCTCCAAACCGTTATCCAATGCAAGTAATGACCAAAATAATATATCTGCATAATATATAGATCTATGCATAATGAAAACTGATCTTTCTTGTGGGCATGCGAGAATGTTAAATATTTGATTACGAAGGTTTAGAGCTTCTTCACTGTAGAGAAATAAATAGTTTTATATCGCAATGGCAAACAATTCCAATCTGCTCAAATTTAGATTATCAAAACAAATATTAATTTAGGTTATAGCCCCTCATATTGCACGTTAGTCTGATCGTGAACCGAATCAGCAGTGTTTCCTTTATAATTGTAGCGACAAAAAATTCGATTATTACTTCTAGGAAAACAGACCCCTGACGATTTATCTCCTAATTTACACTCTGTGAACAAACACTGAGTAAATGCAGAAGACAATATTCGATGTACTTTATCTATAATTGGTTAGAATCTCTTATTTTACAAAAATTCTATTACGAACGTACCCAGGCAGCACGTCTCCAAAAATATACGTATAATTTTGGTGAAATAAGAGTATGGTATTTTTTGCACGTTACTTTTACGAAATTTATACGAATGAAAAAGGCTGAAGTTACTGTTGACTCTTTATCGTTATTTTCCACACGTTATTTTTACGAAAATTAAACGAATCTAAATGTACTAAAAAAACTACCGCCATAATGGTATATTTTATTCGTCACTTTTACGCATATTATACGAATCCAAATGTTCTGAAAGAAACTACTACCTTTATGGTATATTTCATTCGTCACTTTTACGGATATTATACGAAGTCTAAAAAGATTGAAAATGAAGTTTATTAATTCAAAATATTTAGTGCATTTTTGGCATTTCACTTTAATTTCCTTTTCCACGAACATGAAAAAAGGGGCATTCATATATGAGGCTAAAATTTTTCTATAAATTTTAACGTGTGAGCTAAATCTTTACGTGCATTTTTGCAAAAAATTATATTTTCTTAATTTAAAGATCTTCAAAATGACTTATTTATTTTCTTATATCAAATTTGTTATTTTTATTCATATCAACACTTACATTAATTTACAAAATTTAATTTCTTTTATGAAAATCATATTACCCATTTAACTGGAATAAGCTTTATATTAAATTTGTGTACTTACTGAGTTTGGTACAATATTCGACTTATTTTATTTAGCAAATGTGGGCAATTAAATTGGAATAAGACTAGCAAATTTTTCATGTCGAGGAATATAATAATAAATAGAGCAGAAGATGCTTGAAAGTGTTTAACTTCTTGAACAATAGTTTAATGTAGACCAAAGGATCATTAATTATAATCAAAGATATACTAATATTTTTATTTAATAATAATAATAATAACTCTACGAAATTGCAAGCTGAATCCTGATATTTTGCATTATATTTCAGTTCCTTTAATCTTTGTTATAAAAATCACATGAGGCTAACATTTTTTAATTTTGTTTAATGTACTGGAAGAATGATATAGCTATTTTAATAATTTTTATATGAGGGAAAAATAAATAAATAATGTAAATAAATAATGTAAATAAATAATAATATTATATTTTATATTTTTCCTGAAACAGTTAAAGACATTCTTAATATGGAGATCTACAAAATAAGTACAAGGGTCCAGTTAAATGAACTCAAAATTTACATAGTTAATTGTACGCTAACTTATAAAAATTAACCGGATTTACGATTATACACTGAGCATGCGCATACACAGACATTTCTATTTTTCGTAGAAAAATTGAATTATTACCTTAATACAGAGATGCTGTGAATATAAATTTATATAATGCAAAAGTAGGTTTATTTCATATGCTAATTTAGAGGCTTTCTTAATATGTTTAATTATAAAGAAAAAAAAAGCGTTGCAATTCTTGTTCACTGACCAATGGCAAAGCCGACACTTTATACTTCCCGTTGTGGCGGGATACTTGTGAAGTCAGCAATGGTGGTCGAAAAGAATGGTAAATTCGCAAAGAATATTGTTTGTTCGTGGATTGGCGTTTGTGACTGAATCCATCGATGTTACTAATTATTTGAAGAAAGTAAGTGAATATTTTATATTTTCAGTGTTTAATACTAGTACTTTCTTCACCTATATAAAATTTTATAAATAGCATCTGTGTAGGAAATGTGATTTTCCATGTGTTGTTCTTTTGTGTACGTGCCTAATGAATCATTTTCAGGATTTGGTACTGTTAATGACATTGAATACCAAATCAATAAATTGAAAAAATTTTGTACTAGTCTGTTTCTTACTGTTTGTGTCACTCCTGTTTGTATGTGTCTCACCTTTTTATAGTTATATTATTTTTACTCAAACGTTTTAATATTTATCTTAAAGCATACTGTAATTAAGCAGGAAATAGCTTTTAATGGAAAAAGAAAGGCAATATTAACATGACTAATTGTTCAGAAATCTGTTCTGGAAATATTATCTATTTTATGCCAAAAAATAAAGCATGTAACTTTCATTTATTTATGAAATTCAAAATTTTTTATTTGCTTAGTGTTTTCCCTAAAAATAGTTTAATTTCTTATTTTTGAATTTAATTTTATAAATTTGCTTCAATATATAATCTTTAACTCAAAGATATTGTGCTATTAAAACAGGAAATTTTATGCGATAGAAACACAGGTACTTTGTTCCAAATCTTTGTTCATTTTATTTTATATATACTGAATTTTCATATGTACTTGTAATTACTGAAATATATCCTTTCATGAATAATAAGTAAGTCCTAAGTTTTTTCATGAATGCATTTCTTTTTTGTTTGTTTGATTTTGTTGTTTTAAAAGATCTGCCATAGTTAAAGAAAGAAAATAAAGTAAGAATGCTTTACTTTCAGTTTTGAATAAATTTATTACTATTTACTGCAGCTTCAACTTTCTCTAAACGTAATTTTCGAAGTCAAAACTTGATAGTTATGTTGATTATTAGACTTGCATGAAAAAATTAGTATTTGATCTAAAATACCTTAAATTATTTGAATTATATTTTACTAAATCATGTATTTTGATATAACTAGATAGTTAAAAAAATTAAAATTGTAAATGTGCAGAAATGCTTATATAAAACCAAGAAATTGTTTATATTTTTATTGCTTTTTCCCTTGTAAATTAATTATATATATATTACAGTCTGGGGAGTCAGCACCCTGCTGAATTGTAGCAAACGAGACGTCCAATCTACTAGACCATCAAAGACGCAGATTTGGATTTTCTATTTCATAGTTATTGAAATCATAATGGTATGTTTGTTTAAATTAGTACTGTTTATGAATGTGATAAAAATAAATTCTGATAAGCTAAGAAATGATTTATTTTCTATTAATTATGAACTGTAAATAATGTAAACAATTTTCTTCATAGTATTTACTAAAACGTTTTTTAAAAAAAAGGGAGGTAGTCTTATTTATACAATTCTTGCAGAGATACCAAGAAATAAAACATTTCAGGAATTTTCACTCAGTATATCTTGATGTGTAAAATCGTGTTGTTCAATGCCATATTACTTTTTCACAGGAAAGTAATTTTATTGATCTAACATCTGCATAAATCAAACTTTTTTAAGAATGATTACAGTTTCTAAGCTAACTTAAAATTTTCAGATTTAGAAAATGTATGTTTAATTTAGCATTAGTTTTCCATGGAATAGAAAAGGTTTTCAAAATGTTCAGTTGTTAGAGGGAAATAATATAAATGAGATTGTCCTGATACAGTTTCAGCTGGAAATGAAACTGAATTTTCGGATAGTGAAGATTTCATTTAAGAATTCTAATAAAACTGATTAATTTAAATCCTCTGCATTTAAAAATTCTAATAAAACTGATTAATGTAAATCCTATGATTCATGTAGGTATTCTTCTGTTATCAGGACCAGATTCAGAAATGTGTGTTTATATGCATGCATTTTTAAATGTAGGTGCTCGTGTGTGCATGTGTATATTCTTTATGTATGTATGTGTATACTTTACACATATATGCGCATACATGCATATGCACATGCTTACATATCTACAGTGGAACCCCGAGATACGAGTTTAATTCGTTCCAGCATTCAACTGGTATAGCGAATTTCTCGTATCTAGAAACAAGCTTCCCCATTGAAAATAATGGAAATTCAGTTAACCCGTTCCACACCCCAAAAAATATCAACATTTTAATATCAAGTCAATTTTTCCTAATAAATAACACTGGTAAATAATATAACAATAGTTTAACTTTGTTACCAACATTTTAACTCCTTCTCATTAATCCACACCAACAACAGCTTCTCAACATTTAGGAGTACTTTTATGGTGCTTGGAAGAAACGATAATTCCTTTGGCTACATAAGGTTTCTTAATTTCTTCCTGCTTCTTCAGAATAGTATAGATTTTCGATGTTGAAAGGCCGCAAGTCTTCGCCAATTCCGTCACCATGCTTATGTTTATCTACGATTTCTTTCTTGATATCGACGGCCATGGCCTCCTTATTTTTCTTTGCAGCACTATCTGAGGCAACAATCTTCTTGCGAGGCATCTTGAAATAATTATTTTCACGTTAAATGTCAAAATAATTAACTTGCAAGTGCACAAACGCGTATATAAAAGAACACTGAGTGATCTGACGAGGGGATTCCTCGAGTTGAGCCGGATAGGGAAATGGCGCCACCCATACCAACAGCCTGGCTCACTGCTCATTACTCGAATTAATCTCGTATTTTGCTCATACTTTCCTCGTATCTCGAGGTTTCATTGTACATTTCTGAATCCCGTCCTAATAACGGAGGAGTACCTGTGCCAGTATTGCAACAGAGCTAGAATGAATTATTGTGTTAAATATGTGGAAATTGCATGCTTAAAGTACTGTTATTTTCTAAAAATATTATGTATGTCTATTTTTTACAAGAAGAAAAAATAGCTAAAAGCTGTTAATTTACTCGGATTTATTAGTCCAAAGGGGCTTTGTCCCTAAAGAACTATTGTTTTTGTTTTGCATTGGTTCACTATAAATATCTGTTTCACTTTTCAAACTGTTCCTACCAAATGTTAGAGTCCTTAGTGTGGGATTAATACTCTCTATCTTAGTGCCCTCTATAACCTATGTTAGGGTTAACCTGTATAACCTACAAGGATTGCCAGTTTAGGCGAGATATCTAGGTAGTCATCATAATATGTACCTTATTTTTTATTATTTTTAAATTAAATTGAAAGTAATAAACTAGTTTTCAAGAATGGAGTTAAACTAGATTTGCATTCAACTCTGGTTTATTGTATTAATGATGTTTTGCTGTAACAAATATGAATTTTTTGTTTAAGTATAATAATTTAAAATGTTTTTTCTAGAGAATGAAGTACTGCCACTAAGGTAAAGGTGCTAACTTGCAAGGTAATTTTCTATTCTACATTAACTCAATCTTTATGTCCTGTTACAGATATATTGGCAGAAATAATGAAAACCTGACATTCAAAAAGAAAAATAATAATGTTGAATGTAGTATATTAGATGGTTAACTGAGGTTTGGCAACTCATTAATAATCTTACACATATTGAGTACGAATAACTTTGACAATTACCGGTATTTTCAATAGTATAAAATTAAGCAAGAAAGCAGTTTTAGCTTAGCACCGATTTTAAATACAACTCTCTTACCAATGTTGGTTTGACGAAGGTAAAATATAATTGAATTTAATAAGTTGAAAATACTGTCTGTCTTTCCATGAGTTAAAAAATAATTTCAAATAAAATTTCTTTTTTTCAGTTTTTCATGTTATTTGTTTAATGTTATTGTAATCTGATTTATCATATTTAGTCACATATTCCATCCCTCTTTGCACTATAGCATATAATTCAAAGGACTTATCAGTTTCAGCAATATTTTTTTTTACCAGTATACATTTTTACCATAACTCTGTTTCTAAATCATATCCTGAAAAATTAAGGAGTAAAGTACACAAAGAAGGAAAATATGCAAGTAAATAATGGCATTTAGTGTTGTTTATGTGTCTAATATTTGTACTAGATTGTAAAAGTTATATAATTCTATTAGCTTTTTTAAATTATTCTTTTTGAAATTCAGGTGCTTCTTTGCACCCAAATGGTTAAAGCCCTAGTGTGACTTTGGTACTTTGATCTAACTTCTATTCCTAATAAATAATCCAGCTGCATACAGTTTACTCAATTTCTGCCATCAATTCAATTTCTCTTGTGTAAGGTAAACAATATTAGCTTTTTTTAAATATATCTTTTACAACTATTCCATCAGGTAGATTTCTTTAATATTTTGCCTTAATTGAGTCATCCTGCTAATTAAGAATTTATTAAAGTTAATATGTTAAGTTTTTGTGTGTATAATTCATTTTAAGTATGTGCAAGCAAATGCATACATTAACAGTTACGTAGAATTATGTTTTGGGTATCAAATTCAGAAAATTTGGAGCTGTTTTTAGAAGATTTATTAATGATTTATACTATATTAATATTGGTAAAAAAATTCTGTGGCTTTTATATGAGAGTATATATTTTAAAATAGCTGCATGATATGGTAGAGGTAAAAAGCTTCATGTGGATCATAAATTAATATTATGTGGCAATTTTTCATTTATTTAATAAAGAAAATATTCAAGCCACAATTAAAATTTTTCACTGGATTATTTGCATACAAAGTTTGCAGCAAATATTTCCTGCAACAGAAGTGACAATTTTTATTTTGCCAAGACAGGAAATTTAGTTACTGAAAGCAGTAACTCTATTTTGAGATGTTAAATAGGAAGGCAAATTTTTGAATTTAAATTGATTTTTGAAGGAAGACTTATTTAGTCTTACTATCATTCTACGTGGCTCTTAACTTTTTTATGGTATTTATAATTTTATTGTTATTCAGCATTCTGTTTGCTTAGAATGCACATGAATGTAGACTTGAAATATTTTATATTGCAAACTGAGATGCCATTGTTATCATAATTAAAGATTTTTGCTCTGATTTTGGAGGAATTTACTGATAATACTTTTGATTGTGTATTGGTTTCTGGTTTATTGAAATGTGTAAAATAGCCTGTTAATGCATATATGTATGTTAATGACATGTATATGTTTATGAAGTATTCTGTTATATGTATATAGTGTTGTGATTAGTTTTCTGCTTACTCTTTATTTAAGAAAACGTTATCTGTAAGAAAGCGAATATTCTTTACTATATGTAGGAGTAAAATTGAAAAGGCTAATGCAATATAATTAATACAAAATTAAGTTTTTTCTCATGTACTTAAATACAAACATAACCATTAAAGACTTTCTCAACCTTGCAGTTCTAAACAAATCTTAAGTATTTTTCACTTGAAATTATAGGCATTGTGTAAGGTACATAATTGAAGCTTACTGTGTGATAGTGTGAAATTAAATTTTTAATTACTGAAATGTAAATTTTTAATTACTGAAATGTAAATTTTTAATTACTGAAATGTAAATTTTTAAATATGAAATACTCAGTGCATTTTATATGCATCTTTTAATACTTCAACTATATTTAAAAACTGAAAACATCTGAAGTGTGAAATTATTACAAATTTTTCTTTTTCTTGTTTAGGAGCTGTTCTCAAAACATTGGGTGACAAAGAATTCACTTTTACAAAAATCGAGCAGGATATTAAAGACAGCGAACTATAGAACAAATATGGCGAAGCTGCATGAAGTCTATGTTGAATTTTATTATTGAAAAAAATATGCTCTTCAGATTTAATGTTAGTTTTTATTGTTTAACAGTAATTGCAGTTTTTGAATACCTGTAAAATAAACCTAATTCTTAAATTAATTTCATGTGTATTTCTTTTGCAAGTGTTACAGTTCATAATACTTCAAACAACTTGAAATTTTATACTTGTTAATTTATGTGGGATATGTTCATAATAATTTTAAATAACTCATTGTCATCATATGAGCATAATCTAAAATGTACAGCGTTTGACAACAAATTAATAAAAAATTAGCCAACTTCTAATTGCTTTCTTTTGTCCAGTTGCCTCTTTTTAAATCATTTAATACCATAAAGCTATTTGATGAAAAAAATAATTGGTATGTCCACATCAACATATGTTATAGAAAAAGTCACATGAGATAAATATTAAAAAATTCAATATTCCTAAACAAATTAACTTTTTGAAATTTTATCTGGTATATAAGATAAAATAAAGAACATATTTAGGTAATTTTGAATTTACATAATTTTATGAACTTATTTGTGAAATTAACAGTTACCTTGTAAAAGGGAACTTTTTAAAAATACCTCAATAAAGCATTTCTTTTGTAGAGGTGAACTTTTAGTACTGATCTAATATATTTATAAGATTTTAAACTGAAAAAGACAACAATAATAGATTACAATACACTGCAAGATTGACTGATAAATGTAAAATTTTTACATATCATAATTATGTGTGTAATTAAAACAGAAGCTACTCGATTAACTTGCATGCAAATTAATATTTTCTTTAACATGTTTGGGATAAACTGAATTTTAATAAATAAATATGTATATATTTGTGTATTATCTGAAGATATGAATGAAATATTTGTGACATTAAACATTCATCTTCAAGGAAAATAAAGTCAACTTGGTAAACTATTGGAAAAGGTAAGTTTTATACAATTTCCTGGTCTATATTTAACAATTTTAAAATTTAGCACACTCATTCAAATAATCTAAACGTATGTTTTCTTTTGTGCTACATTCGTTTACTGAATTTGTTAATTAACTATATTGTACCTTAGATAGAAATTAACGTAGATATTCCTTGTATTTTACGGTATAAAAACTTATATATTTGATAATAATTGACCTAAATCTTCCCTATGTTTTCTTTGCATATACGAATGACTTTGGTAAAAATTTAGTCCGATGTCTTCTCCTCTTTACTGTGTAAAGTGCACATTTTTGGTAAAAAATTTGCATAAATCTCCAATTACCTATTTACTGCATTTTTCGTAAAATGTGCTTATTTTAATCTCTTATTTTTTATATAAATCTATGCAAAAATGTTCTGCATATTATGATTAAAAGAAAAAATTAATTTAATATCAAATTTTTACATATCCACCTTTTAGGTATGTACAGCAATATGGAATATCTATAACTGGAAAATTTAAATGCAAAAAAATTAATTTCTATTCAAAAATTACATAACACTAAAAGGCTGAAAATCACTTTTAATATTTCATTTAAAAGTGACTACAATATATGCAATAAATTTTGTAAACCTGAGTTCTATGTTTTAAATCAATTAATGCTATCGTTCATTTACATGGCATAAGAAAATGTCCTTCGGAAAAGCAAATAATTTATTTAAAGTGTTATTTAGTAAACAACTGTTTGGTACAGTTGTTTACTAAATTTAAATTTATGAAATGAATTTAGTAAACAAAAATGCAAATGAACGATAGCATTAATTGATTTAAAACACAGAATTGATGTTTACAAAATTTATTGCATATTTTGTAGTCACTTTGAAATGAAATATTAAAAGTAATTTTCAGCCTTTAGGTGTCACATAATTTTTTAATAGAATTTTTTTTTTTTTTTTTTTTTTTTTTTTTTTGCATTTACTAGTGCATTTAAATTTTCCAGTTATATATATTCCATATTGCTGTACATAACTAAAAGGCAGATATGTAAGAATTTGATATAAAAATTATTTTACCTTTTAATCATAGCATACAGAAAGTTTTTGCATAGATTTATATAAAAAATATGAGATTAAAATAAGTACATTTTATGAAAAATGCAGTGAAAAGGTAATTGGAGATTTATGCAAATTTTTTACCAAAAAATGTGCATTTATACACAGTAAAGTGGAGAATACATCGGATTAAATTTTTACCAGTCATTCGCATATGCAAAGAAAACATAGGGAAGATTTAGGTCAATTACTATCAAATATATACGTTTTTGTACCGTAAATTACGGGAAATATATACGTTAATTTCTATCAAATATATACGTTTTTGTACCGTAAAATACGGGGAATATCTACCTTAATTTTTACCTAATATATACGTTTATATACAGTAAAAAATCGGGGAAATTTACGTAAATTTTTACTAAATATATACGCATACGTGAAGCAAAAAATTGAGATTTACGTATATACGATAAATATACGTAAATTTTTACTAAAAATATACGTAAATCCCTGAAATTTACGTATATTATACGTAAAAGTAGCGAATGAACAGTAGTCTCTCGCGTAAATATACCTAAATTTTACGTAAAAGTTACGTATAGTATAACGTAAAAATATACGTAAATATTTAGTAATTGCCACTGGACACTTTTTATGATATTTTTACGTTCAACTTGAACGTTTTTTATACGAAAGGCCATTCGTAAATTGCACGTATTTTTCTCGTGCAATTTACGAATGCATGCTGCCTGGGTATTAATAGCCTAGCTTCCACGGTTTTGAAAGTTGAACAATCTAGAGAAAAAAGGGTTAATTTGAAAGATCTAGTACCGCGTTTTGAACCGAGTAATATAGATATTTCATTATTATTTATGCTATTTGAGAAACAAACTCAAAAAGAGAACGTTAATGAGATTGATTGGGTCTCGCAATTAATTCCTTTATTACCTTACGATGTAGCCCAGTTAATAGTGAAAGAACCAGCGGATAAAGGGGATGATTATCAGCATGTTAAGAAATTACTCATGCAGAGAATCAAGCTTAGTCCTTGGGCACTAAAAACAAAATTTGAAGAACATTCTAGAAAAAACGGAATGTTATGGGTGGATTTAGTGTATGGATTGAGAGTGTATTTAGAGAATTGTTTGGATTCAGTAGAAGTTCAAGATTTTGAAAGTCTTAAGGAACTTATGCTCACTGAGCAAATTAAGCGGCGAGTCCCTCTAGAAATAAGAGAGCACGACTTAGACAATTGGGAAGAATTTAAAACAGCTTCCATTTTAGCAGAGAAATGCGACAAGTATGAGGCTTTGCGAAGAGATACGAAGAAGTTAGAACAGAGAGCGGGATTAAAGAAACCATTTGAGAAAGATAGAGAACGGTATGTAAATTCTAACTGTAGTTATAATCAGAAAAGTAGTGGTCATCAAAGAATTAAATCAGAGGAGCATAGAAAAGTGGAGGCTCCTAAAAAAAGCAAGTTTTCAATCAAGCAGGTTTCCAGAAACAGCGGAAAATAAGGTGTTACCAATGTGGAAAGGACGGACATATTCGACCTAACTGTTTATCGCTAGAAAAGAATAAGGCTAATCTGGTGAATAATCTAGGAACGGAGAGTTTAGGAAAATGTTTTGAGCCGTATTTCAAGAAAGCAGTAATTAATGGGATAGAGAGAGAATATCTGAGAGATACTGGAGCTGGTATAGATCTGTGTAATAGAACTTGGATTAATACTAATGACTTATTAGGGGAAACTGTATGGGTGAAACAGCCTTTGGACACAGAATGTAAATGTTTACCTTTGGCGAAAGTCACCATTGATTTTGGTGTGGTCACCACAAAGGCTTCGGTTACTCCGGTAGAGTTAGATAAAGAGTACTATTTGTTAGGGAATAAAACTGCACAGTTGGTTGAGGAAATTAGGGAACGGCCGGTTCTCTTGAATGCTGTGGAGACTCGTAGTCAGGCACATGCGCGCAGGAGTTTAGAGAGAGCGACTGCAAAAGACTTAGATTCCAGATCGGAAGAAAAGAAAGAGATAGAAAGTGAAAGGGCCGTCAATAATGAGCATTCGGAAGAAAGGAAGTTAACCAGTAATACGGAGGAGAACATTAAAATTCCAGACATCAGTTTAGAGGAAAGGGCTATCCTTGCGGATGTTTCGCCAGCAGCATTCTCGGAAGCACAAGCAACAGAAACTCATGATAATGTTCAACACCAAACAAAATTTATTATATCGCATACTGAAGGAACACAAGATTTTACGATATTCGAAAAACTCACTTCTATCAAGACGTTTACTTCTGAGAAATTGCTTCCAAATAATCTTGCTGTAAAAATGATGTTCAATTATAATGCTGAAACAAATGCATATGCTATATGGCGTTCAAAGTATAGGGAGACATTACCAGCCATTGGCGAGTTTTGTTTGGATGAAGTGACAAATCATAAAGTCAGGAAAAAGAAATTCGGACCTCATCCAAATATAGTTGTAAATGTTGAAGAGTGTCCTATCTCAGTGATTGAGTATTCAAGATCAGATCTGCGGACAGCAGGAACTTTAGCATATGAAGTATATGGAGGAGCCAATCTTTTTGTTCTGTAAACTGTTGTTTGAAAAATGATTTTTGTAGATTTGAATTTGTTTGCATAGTGTGTTTCATTTTCAAAATGGTTAGAATCAAGAATATTCAAATGGTTTAAGTATTAGCATTTTGTTAACTGAAAAGGTACTTTGTGTAGATTCAAAATTTAAATCTTTTTGTTGTATTTTTGCATTTTTGTGATCTAGAAATAAGTGCAGGGTAATGTAACTGGCTTCTCTATTATCACTTAAATGGTTACCACTTGTGTTTTGAAAGCAGTGAAAAGTATTTAGAATTTTTCCTTCCATGGTGAAGAAAAATTCCTTTATGAGGGGAGGAGTTGTGATAAGGTCGCATACATCTACGACGAATGATTTCAAATTGCAAATTCAGAGTGCAATATACGTGAGGAAATCACGGGACTAAATATAATTATTTAATTGTTATTAAAATAATATTAAGTTGTAAAAATATAGCTGTTATTAAAATAATATTAAATTGCTGGCAATGTTAAAAACGCATGATTGATGTATAGAATTTGATTTTTGAAAAAAGATAAGTTTTTTCTCTTCAGAATTGTATGTAGCCATTTTTTTAGCATTCAATAAAATTTTTATGCTGTGTTTTGTTTTCAACTTGATGTCACAACCCAGAGTTTGCATAGCGGTTTCGGCCACTACACCTAAGTATGTCAATTGAAAATACGTGCTTGTTTTAAGCATATTCTTTTAAATAAACTGTAGGTAACGATTTTTGAATTTTGTAATTCCCTCCAATTTCAGTTTAAGTGAATATTCGTCGCTCACATTAGAAATCAAAGTTCCGAAATGCATTGCGAACATCATTGTAAAGGCTACACACAGCCAAAAAAAAAAAAAAAAAAAAAAAAAAAAAAAAAAAAAAAAAAACGATCTAGCATATCCAATCCACAAGAAGTTTCATATTCAACCTTTGCCTCAAGACCCAGCACAGGTTTTCAAAAACCAATGCGATGAATCGGTAACAGCAGACAAACATTTCAAAATTCTTTATCATAAAAAGAGTAGGAAAAAGTGGTGGACAGCAACGCTTCATATTATGTATTACATTGAGTTTTATTTGACTTTAAAATAAGTTACTACTTCGAATGAAAGTTTTCCGAAAAGTTCCAATGTCAAATTTTTCATCCAAACTGAAAATGCAGAGCTGGAATTAAATCTCAAAAGATAAATTTTCCCAGTTTCGAATTCACGAAACAGTGAAAGCTTGCTTCTTATTCGTTAAATATTAATAATTAAAATATATATCTTACATTTCATATAATGAGGGATGTTGTTGTACTTTAGAGCTGCACATACAGTTTTACTCAAGGCTCCAAAAGTAATATTTAGCAATTTAATTGCGAAAACACGCAAAAAAACAGACGTAATTCACTTTTGCGACTTTGTGCATGACATCATAAAAAACGGAATATCATTATAATCATTCCGTATGCTTTTCTTTTTCAGATTCATCGTTTCTTAGGTCTCACGTCTGTCCGATAAGTAGTCACGTGATCTTGAATTTTCTCGCTGGTAATCGCGTTGCCATTCTTAGAGCTAAAAAGAAGCATATCCCCACACGGCTAGTCTACAGCACGAGACGTTCGCGGCTAGTTAAAGTAGAGAGCTGATCTGAAAAGATATAACAAAACAAGCAGAAAAAGGGAAAAAATCAATGTTTTGGTGATAAATGTTCAGTTTTTTCTGCACCATGTTATGGTTGGACCTTCATGACATCCTAACTTTCAAACTTCGTGAAGATCAGATGCGACAAATATATTTCAATTATTAATATTTAATGAAAGAGAATCAAGCGTACGCTCTTCTGTGAATACAAAACTGGGCAAATTTGTTCAGATGTACATTTTAGTTTTGATGAAAAATTTGAAATCGAACTTTTCGAAATAAACTTTGATTCGAAGAAGTAACATATTTCAAAATCAAATGAAATCCGATTTAATACATAATAGCGAGGTAAGTGAATACATTACCAAGCTCAAACCCAAAAAAGCCCCTGGTATGGACTCTATTTCTAATCGTATGATTAAAAATTTACCCACCAATTATCTATTTTTCTTAGTAATGCTTATAAATTTTATGATAGAGCATTGCTATTTTCCTCAAAGCTGGAAACAAGCACTTATTGTGCCTATTCCAAAACCAGGCCAAAGCCTTTCTAATCCTCAAAATTATAGACCTATCAGCCTCCTATCCTCGTTATCTAAGATATACGAGTTTGTGTTACTTAAACGCCTGAATGATTTTCTCCGAAATCACAACGTTCTGATTGATGAACAATTTGGATTTCGAGCAAAACACTGCACCACGCACCAGCTGCTGAGGACAGTGGAGTTCATTCACGAAGGGTTTCGTAACAAAATGCTTACTGGCGCTTTATTTCTTGACATAGCCAAAGCATTTGATAGGACTTGGCATATAGGAATTATTATCAAGCTCATACGACTTGACGTTTCGGCCCATTTAATTCATATTATTAACTCGTACCTCACTAATAGATCTTTTTCTGTACGAGTTAATTCTTCCATTTCGGCACCCCGTCCTATACTAAGCGGCGTCCCCCAAGGGTCACTTTTAGGCCCAATTTTGTTCAACATTTTCATAAATGACATACCAAAATCACCTAGTATAACTCTTGCACTCTATGCAGATGATACGGCCATCCTAGCTCAACACAAACGCCTTGAAAACTTGGTCCAAACCATTCAGAGTTATCTGTCTAGCCTTGAGCACTGGCTCATCACTTGGAAAATCAAAATTAATGTTGCTAAATGTGCTGCTATGATATTCAAACGTAGCCCCCTCCCGTACCCTTCCATTAATTTAAAGTTTTTCGACGATTATGTTCCCTGGTCAAACTCTTACAAGTACCTAGGAGTTGTACTTGATTCAAAATTAACCTGGCTCCTTCACATTGAAAGTGTTTTCAATAAAGCGAAAGGTGCTAGAGCCCAACTTTACCCACTTTTAGCTCGAAAGAGCCAACTGTCAATTAAAAACAAAATTCTTCTCTATACATCAATTATAAGACCTGTCTTCATGTATGCATGTACAATCTGGGGTACTGCTGCAAAAACTCATGTCAAAAAACTTCAATCTTTTCAAAGTAAGACCCTACGTATGGCCCTGAATGCAGCCTGGTACGTCCGTACAGATGTGATTCATTCGGACCTAAATATTAAACCTGTAGATTACCATATTAAAAAGCTTAGTCAAAATTTATTCCTCAAAATTGAACAGATTGATAACCGAGCACTTCAGCGGATTCCAGCATACGATCCTGCTATTCGCAGCTCACAGAAGAGACCGAGAGCCGTGATTGGCCGAGAGTTCGGCATCTACCCTCCATCCAAAAGGGCAAGACACGCCCTCTCCACATCAGTTCCAGCTCCCGCGCCGTGAAGGAAGGACGTCTCTTCAGCGAGCTGCCATATAATTGCTTATTTCATCCTCTGCTACTACTATCAAGATCTTCAAGCGAAGTTATCAATCTGCTTACTTAAGAATCACATCTCCCGCAGATTTCAAATCTGCCTAAGAATATTTTCATCGCGATCTCAATAATTATTTGCACTCTCCAACACAAGCCACATGCCAATGAGCCTATTAATCGTAAAATCTTTCCTATCCACTTTTTGCTTTAGTGTTTGTACTGTGTATAAAAAACCAAAAAAAGTTTAAAATATAAAATACAAAAAAATTTTTAAAAACCTAAAAACTTATAAAAAAATTATGAAACTTAAGTTTTTATTTCTCATCTCTATCCCTAAACTTTCTCGAGCCTGTGGCTCCCTCTAGTGTGCATCAAGTAAATCACTTATGCCAAATTTTTCCTATTTCTGCTCGCTTTTAGTAATTCTGATGTGGAGGTAGATAGATGGTTTTGAATCATAGGAACTCCGAAATTTTTAAATCATTGGCAAAAACAAAGAAGTCCTTTTTCTTCTGCCATCGTTTTATGTAAAACTGCGTTGTCTCCTTTGTGGCAAAGCGGTGGTTTTAGAATATGTTTTAAATCACTGTCCTCTTTCTTGGGAGAGGTTGTGGCAGTATATTTTGCAGTATTGATTTGTTATATGATTAACGACTATTCGGTTAAATTCTTTGAAGAAAACTGGAACAAAATTCCAAAACCGTAACGTAGAATTTTTTTCTTAAAAAATATGATGATACCAGCACTTTTCTTCAAATGACATACAATCAGCAGGTTGACAGTTCTTGAAATCTTTAAAGAAAATGAAGTTAGAGTCGAGACAGCCGAGTTACGTTTTATTCAAGAATTTATTCAAAGCTAAACACTACACGGAATGATTTATCAATCAAGCCTGTTTACTAACAGTAGAGATTATTATTTATTTTTTCAGTTATTAATTGGGGTTTCTAATGGAAATTTCTATATTTACTCTTTGCAGACAAATTTCGACATTTAATTAACAAGTGCCAATCATTATTGAGATAATAAATAACAATGCCAAATATCTTGATCATGGTTAATATCCTCAACACTACTTTGCAAGTAAGCTACAAGCATGCATAAAAATTACGCAGAATTTACTTTTATATATTAAACATTCTCCAAATTTTTATCCAATGGATGTAATGCAAGGTGGTAAAAAATAATAACTTTTGTTTCTGACAATAATAACTTCTGTTTTGTTTTGTTTTGTCACGCATATAAAATATATGTTTGAAATATGGTAAACTAAAACTACTCAATGTCTAAAAGGAAGTAATTAATTAGTTTAGACTCTTTTTACAAAGTTATCAGGGATTTATTTCTATTTAAAACCTCCCACACTACTTCTATAAACTTGTGGCTTTAAGAAAATCTAGATGCGGCTCTCGAACATTCCTGAATTAAAACGTGCGGCCTTTACTGACATGAAGTTTGGCCAACCTTGTTATATATCTATGTTTTCTTCTTGTTGATTAAAACATGTACACTTTATTCTTCATCGATCCTGTAATAGCTAGGCTTACCATAATATTATTTTTTGCTCAAACCAGAAGAATTTTGAGAAAATAGTCGCACAGAAAATAAAACCTAAAATAGCAACTACTAAGAAGAAAGGAAAATAAGGAAAGACTGAAAAGCCTAAATAAAGAAGTTATTAACAAAAAAATAACAATGAGTTAAAATATATTTTTAATAACTCAATATATTATTCATTAGTATTTACCATTAGTGTCCAGTGTTTTTATCACTAGTGTGAACTTTGTTATTTTAACAGTATCGGAAAACGTTCACTGCAATTTAGATGGCTATTAATTTTGAAGATTAGTAAAGGTTTTACTGTTGATACAGCCAGTTTACCTCTTTCTTCAAAAAAATTTTTATGATGCTCATACTTGACAATATTATGAGCATCATAAGAACAACAAATAATTCGGTGAATAATTTCATAAAATATATGTAACCAAAGGAAAGCTTACATAAGGAAAATAAAAGAAAAAACTCTAATGCTAAAACAAATCTAAAAAAATTTTAAGACGTGTGATCTCTCTTCCTAGATGCTAAGTGTTTTTCCTAAGTGTGCATTTAAAATTCTAAATTGGCAAAACTGTTCCTTGTGCTTCACATCTTACCTAACTTAAGAATATGCTGCGAAAGCTGGACTACCAGGGAAGCTCGCGAAGCTTCAAATGCCGCATAAATGGAAATTTCAGATAGTTGGGCATCAAAAATGGTAGCAACTCAAAGGTAAAAAAAAAGGCCAAATAAATGGAAGAAGAAATTTTTGATAAAATTATAAAAAATTCTCCTTGTTTGTTAAAAACTTCAAATTGTAAACACTAATCTAAAATTTATAACATACCGTATTTATAAGTACTGTAAATAGGGAATATTGTGAAATCTTAATGAACGATGGATTGCAGAAGTTTAAATTATTTTTACGCTGATTTTACATAATACTTTTCCAAATACTTTTTATCTATATCCAGATCCTGTACCCTAATCAGGAATGGTAAATGCACTAAAGAAGAGTAATAATATGTCTTTAAACAAACAAGAAGTTAGTACTGAAAATTAAATGAATTACGAGCTATTACCGTTTACTCTTCGTCGCATATCTGCCAGCGTGGTTAAGGGAATTATCTTAATATCAACACTGATGTTTCACACACTTTTAGATATGTTTATTACAAATACTCTGTATAACTCTCCAAATCCCGCCTATTCATATCAGTCAATAGGTGGGGTTTAGAAATTAGTTGTAAAAATTAGGTGCAGCCAGAGTTTGATGACCTGCTGTCTTTGTTTAGTTTTTGCTCGCATTCAAGACACGTTCTCGATCTTTTTATTTTCTAAATTAGACATGTCAACGAGAAATTGGACTGCAAATTCGGCTCCTGCCGCGAATATCCGTCGGTTTAACTTCTTTTACAGTCAGAAATCTAAACATGCTTCGCTACCCCTCAATCGTCGAATTTTTGTATCGTGAAGGCCAAGATGTCATCACACGCACTATGGGCGGAACACTCAACTGCCTTCTTCACTCCGGCGCATGTTATTTTCTGGACAGATTTGGAAAAGAATGTTTCGAAACGCTTTTGGGGATGTGGCCTCATGCGTAAAGAAATGAGCCAATCACAAGATGCGATTAAAAGATAGTATTCTCATGTTCTAATATCTAATCTATAAGTAGATCACCGGGCGTTAAAGGGATAAATTAAAACCGTCTTTGCGGTACGCAGCAAATGGAAGACAGAATTTAAGTAAAAGCAAGAGAACTAAAATTTATTCTAAAGCCACCACTCAGCCTAAAATAGGCGAGCAGTTTTCTTTAATATCACTTGTATTCAATGAATTTTGCTAAAGGGACTCCAACTCCAACCTGCGAAATCGCAGGTTGTGTTCCGGGTATCGAACTTTGATGCTTCTAGGAGCGCTGCAGGTAAGGAAATGCCGAACGTAGTTCTCGTGGAGACAGGATAGCAGATGCAGGGGGTGTGACCAATGTCACGTGATGAGCGATAAGACGTCTGGTTGGCGATGAGGTATCCAGGCATCGTAGCGCTGTAAATCTGAAGTTTTACAATAGTTATACATAAAATAGTACTAAATCAGTTCATGAAAGGTGTGTGTTGCAGTCATAAATGCAGAAAATAAAATACGATTCCAAAAAGTAAAATAGTACATACAGGAAAAATATAACTAATATCTTGTGGGCGTGGCTGTGTGTGTCACATCATCCGGCTAAGATTTCTAAACATCATTATTTACAAGCTAAAGGGATTGCAATTTTAAAATACATATACCGTAAGAGTATGTGAAAAAACCAGCAAGTAATAATTTGGAAACTGTTTTTTAATAATAAGTATCTCAAACTGGAATTACAATTTTAAAAATTTACACTATCCTCAAATCGAGCCCAGTTTTCATGGCAGATTCATTTTACGAAAAGTATTTAAAACAATATTGGAATTTGGAGAAGTACGTTTCCCTAGTATTTTGACAGTCAAACCTATGTATTTAATTGTTTAGAACTAATAAAATGTTCTTACAGATTTTCTAAAAGCGTTATCAGAGGTATTGATCGGTAGCAATGAACAAAATGCTAATATTCATTGGTAGCAATGAACAAGAATGTCACGCATTTTTTTTTAGAAACTGAAACGAAATATTTTTGAGATTTCCTGCGCAACTAATCCTCAGTTTTAATGCTTTGTATTAATCTACGCATGCCTGATATAATTTACGAGACTCAAGTAAAATTGCGAAATCTTGATCTGCATTTTGTTACTACAGATTTTCTCCTAAATTTTGGGACTTGATTCATCATTATACAAGCTGCAATATAGGTAAAGAAAAATTACGAAAGTAAGATATACTAACAATGATTGTAATGCAAAGTCATATGAATGATCAAGTCTGTAACTTCATATCTTTCAATAAGATTTATATCAGAGTTTGTAGACTTTCAGAAAAGTTACTCATTTTCGTTTTTTAATATAATCAAAATGATATAGTTCGACCCCCTCATCCGCGACCATCACCGCAAACACGCATGCGCCATTCGGACCGAATTATTCTCAAAATAGAGTAGAAGGAAGGGAACTTTCTTTCCCTCCAGCATAGCTCTTTCCGGAGAAGAGAAGACATATCACGTTGCAGCAAGTAATACCGTCCCTTTTTGGACGAGTCTATGTGTTTTAGCAGAATGCCAACCAGGGTTGCGCTTGAGACGGTCGAACTATATGAAAGTGGACTTGAAACCAGTAAAATCTTAAAAGTTCTCAAAATTCTTGTTATGATAATTAAATTATAATAAAGCCAATTAACTGAAGGAAAAATGTGAAAATGAAGGTGTTTGCGAATTTTCGCAAACATCTTCATTTCAAGAACAAACGAAAATTCATTTGGCATCGCAAAGAGCGGAAATATATATTTTCAATGAGATTTATATAAAAGTTTTATTACAATCCTCATTCTAGAGCGAAATTTTGCGTTTCATCAGTTACAAAGCTTTGAACTTTCGCAGATTTTAAAGCAATTACTTCTCCTTCTTTTTAAAAAATGAAGAATAAAAAACATTTAATGCGTTGTTTAGTACATTTTTAAATATATATAGAAATATTTGTTTTCACAAGTCTTAAATAAATATGTTGCAGGATAACTCAGGAGGAAAAATACAAGTAGGTTCCTCTTTCGCCTATCACTTTCAAACATAGTTCAAAGCTAAGATGTCATTACGTGAAAACCCCTTGCTTTAAATAACTACATAAATTGCGAAATTCTCTGTCATTTCATAAACGCTATCGCTCCATTTCAAAAACATGCTTTGCGTTTATATTGTGTTTCTTTAATCTAAATAAAAAGTACAAAGTAGTTTAATTATTTTGAACCTTTAAAACTATTTTCGGTGAAATCTACTGTAACATACTGAATTTTTCTTATTTCAGAATTTCATATACGTTTTCTCCGCATTTGATTTCATAATTAATGATTATTACAAATTCAACAATGTGGTTAAAGAAGTCATCTTAATATCGCTCTAAAAGTTTTAATCTATTTTAGATTTCTCTGTTTCAAATGCTCCGCAAATCTTTTAAGAAGTAGGCGGGCCTTAGAAATAAAATAAAAGTAGGGTTTTAGCTAGAGTTTGATATGGCCTTTTCGAAAGTTTGATTTCTCAAAAATTCGAGCTAATTCATAATAAAAATGTTTAAAGTAATTTTGTTCTCTAACTTATTATTGAAGAGCAGTTTAATTCTCTAACTAAAAACTTTCAGTGTAATTTTAATGGCCCGAAACTAATTAATAATATATGTAATGTGAGGAACAGATGCTTCATACTTTTCAACATTTAATTTTATCTTCCATTTAATGAGCCAGGATTCGAGTGCAAGTATATGTTCTTGTAATGATTGTGCCACTGAACTCAGAAACGCATCCACTCCTATACCATTAGGGCTCTATGTAAGTGCACGGTTCTCCACTCGGTCGAACATTTTCAAGTATAAAGCTTGCGGATTTTAGGCTTACTTAAACACTTTAACCGGCAGATTTATTAAATTTTCATTGCTGTCGTGAGCGAGTTAGCGTGCCAAATATATTTATGGATTCATAAATCATGTTTAGTTACAATAATGATTGTGTAACACAATTAAAATGTAAGGCAAGTGATTAAGTGAATTCAGCATTATATTGTTGCGTACCTACGCTTTCGTATTAGATTGAATGGATGCAGGTCCGACGATGGGCTAAGATTTATTTTATCAAAAGAACACTTCGCATTTCGGACATTTCCGCAGAAATATTCGTCTAGGTGTTCACAGTGACACAGGCCACAATCAGTAATGAAAGTTCAAACTAATAAGCACTTTAAACACAACGCAATGCAAAGCGCAGTTAAAGAGCGAAGCTAAACCGGAGGAACTTGGAACACACACTATGCTAACAGATAACAAGAGCCAGGACCGTCCGTCGAGAGATGAAAACCATATAAGAAAAGAAAATAGCAAATGCTGTTTCTTCCTTTATATTTTTTCACCCGGCCGCAGAAATATTTCTAGTACTTTCTGTTTCCCGAAGTTACTGCAAGGCAATATGAAGGTGGAATTATGGTTACAGCGTTTAATTAATCACAATACCTATTACGATGATACCAGGATCTAGTCAAAATATTTGCAAAATGCCGACATCTCGCTACCAAGACACCTATTTACACAATATTAAATAGACTTGCCCCTCTATTCTTAATTTTTCGGCATAGTATGTCTCTCTAGATTTATTATAATATATTGCACAGAAAAATACAACAATTTCACATATTTACACTAAAATCATGTCTTTATATACAAAATTCATAACATTACCACCCTCAATAGGACTGCACGTCCCGGGAAATGCGATCCCTGAACAGGAAGCCCATACTTTCAAATAAGGAAAATCAATGCAATATTTAAAGTATAATTTCAGTAAAAAACATAAATAAATTAAGCACTAAAATCAATAAATGAATGCACAATTTTACACAATTAAAAATAAATAGGACAAGGGTCTTGTACAGTATTTTCATTATATACACTGTGAACACCACGTACTATAGCATAGTAAGAGGCTAGCCTGTCGTAATGAACGACGTTCGGCTTAGAATCCTTATCGGTGACTTACGGATCCCAACTACGACGTCGTTAGGACTGTGTAAGGACCGTCCAAAGGTGATTGTAGTTAGGTCCAAAGGTGATTTACCTTTCTGTCGAATAGGATTCCACAGCATATCTTGTCCCCTTCGATGAATTGATCTCCTGTAGCTCTTGTGTCGTTACGATGCTTTATCTTCTCTGTCGCCATGTTGACTGGGTCTCGTACAAACTTGTGCATCACTTCCAATCTTGCCTGGAAATCTTCGATGTACACATCAGATGATAAAGGCGCTCTCGGAAGGCTACCAAAGACGAGAACACAAGGCACACGAAGGTCAAGACCGAAGACAATCTGAGATGGGGAATAGCCGGCAGTCTCGTGGACAGGACAGCAATAGGCCAATAAAATCAGAGGTAACTTCCTGTCCCACTCCTGCTGGTTTCTGTAACGAACGAGAGGTTATTAGGGACGGTTCGTTTAAAGCTCTCTCCCATGCGGGCCTGACTGGGGGTGTAAATGTGTTGTAACAACTTCTCACATTGTTACGTTGCTGCCTATTTGGCAGATCAAGAGCTGCCATTGATTGTAGAAATTATTTGTGTAGTCCAATACATCTCATCATCTTCGAGTGTGGCCCATATAAAGCTAAATGGTTGGAATCCTCAGCATTAAAGCATCAAAATGAAGAGAGCCGCTATGCTATAGCTGCTGAATGGCTGTATTAAAGCGAGTACCTGAATATGAGAAGTTTTTGCCTTTCGATTATTTGACAGGTAAATAAGCATCCTCGTGTATTATTGAAACACGTCGAAAATTAAATGTTACGCTGTTTTTACTTATAGTGGGGAAAGCAGAAGTAGTTAAGGATTAAATGTGCTGAACGCTAGGAGAGTGATCCAGATCGAATTCAAAAAGAGATAGGGTGAGTATCCGTGAAATTACAAAAAAAAAAAAAAAAAAAAAAAAAAAAAAAAAAACTAGAAAATATACTCAGAAATTTCCATTACCTTCATCTCACAATATCTGCACTCTACCTTCGTCTCTAAACAAATCTTTAAAATATATGGAACTATAGTAATAGATAAGACATCACATTTATCGAGAATCATCCTTTATTTCCGGTTGCAACATCACATTATAAAATGTAGGCAACAAATTCTGAATTCAGGCGAGCATGAAAGAATTTCACATTTAGAAAGTTAGCGGCAACTATTAATACGTTTCCCAATAACACCTATATTTTGAGGTGTTTTATCCTTCTTTGCTCATGCCACATTTTTAGCAGATCAGAAAGCTATACAAATTTTTACTCAGTGCGGCAGAGCGTAAAAACAGAAATTTGGCTCGGGTAGTGGAGTGCTCGCCCCTGCGTCAAGAAAAGGTAGCTCACGGTAAATCCATTTCAGGGACAATATTAGATTGTGGCTGTTCGACTTGTAAGATACGAAAAGTAGTGTAGACCTATCACATATTTAACTTTGAATTAAACTTTGCGTTTATAAATATTTGAAATTTAACTACAAAACAAAACAGCCTCATCTTTGTGATGCTATTTTTTTCTTCCAACCGAGACAGTAGTTAATAACGCTGACTCTGATACCGAATGCTCTGTGCTTGAATCCCGGGAAACGCATGTATATTTGTAAATATATAGTCTCTGTATAGCATGGATACACTCTAAATATGCGGCGAGTCGAATGTCCTTCAAGAGGTAAGTGGTAGGAGAAAAGGGGTGTGAGACTCTCGGATCATTCTCCCCAGCATGTGCTCCCTCAAAATTGGGTGCGGAACTGAGTAAATTCGCAGTGTCACCTGTGTCGGGCCCAAGGATCATGCCAACGACGAGCGCAAGCTTGACTTCTTGCCATCAAGAACGTGTAATTTCGTGGGATTGATCTGATTCAGACAAGCGAGATTATTAAAAACAACTACTTTTATTACAGGAAGTCATCGGTTTAGATTTGTGTTATAGTTTCTATTATAAACCACGAAAAGGGATTAATCGACTTTTATTTGGATTTTTATCCAAATTTGCTTTGTGATTACAACTAATCAGTGATTCAGAGTACTATTTATTCAACAAGGATACAAATACAAAATTTTAAATGTTAGTGTTTGTATGTTGTATACATAATACAAAATTTTGAATTTTAGGGTTAGGTGTTTACATGTAGTACAGCTTTGAAATACGTTTTACATAAATCAAGCGGATATATTTCGCATATGTAATTTTCGAGGTAATGATACAAAACAGCAGAATCCATGATCTCTCAGACTGAAACTCTGATGAATCAGCATTTTATAGAATGAAGAAAACAATAATCCTGTAAACCTGTGGTTTGAAACAAGAAACCGTTGAAGAAACGTTAAGGGGACAGCGAAAGCATTTTTCATGCGATTAAATAGTATTATTATGACATTCATTATTATGGCAAGAATTTTTAGAAATTTTAAGATTTTAATGGTTTTAAGCCATGTTTTATATTGACTTGATTACCATTAAACAAACATGAGTAACGCCTTTTAAAATTTGCAAACTGTGGTATAAATATTTTTCAAAAATTTGAAGGTACAGACTTGATTATTTATGCTAATTTTCATTACAATCGTTAATAGTGTATTTTATTTTCATAATTATGCTTTTGCAGCTTGAGTAATGACGACTGAAGTTTTACTGATCCTCACGCATTAAATTAATGTGTACAAATGATTAGAGATATGATGATTAAAAATATTTAAAAAATCTTGTAACGAAAGTGAGATACATTTTTTCACTCTGAGAATCAATTTTCCGTACCTAGTTGAGTCACGTAATTTATGTGAGACTTGAGGAGATTAATACAAAAAGATTAAAATGGAGACTCTGCTCTGAAGGAATTCTCAGAAATACTTCATTTCTGTTTCTATACAAATGCAGGGTATTCTCGGTGTCTGGTATCTATAAATATAAGCAATTATCTCTGATAGGTTTCTAAGAAAATTTCTGATACGTCATTTTTATTTCACTAATGTTTATACAAATGAATGCAGCTTTCTGGCTGCCAAATATTTATGAAATTTACTTCGTCAGATTTCAAAGTATTTCAGAATTTTTCACGAACTGCATCTGATACAGAAGCAAGTTTCGATTCGATGATGCCATGGATTTTTAAAATTATAGTTTGCGATTACAATTATTACGAAAAATTAAATATCGAAGAAAATTAATCAATTTTTCTTTTACTTCCAAGGTTTTCATTTGCTCTTCCGCTATATATATATTTAAATTACAATATGCTATATATTAAAAAAGTGCAGTCAGAGAATTTTTTTTTAATTAAACTGTGTTGCCCATTTTAGGCAGAGAAGTGGCTTTGATTAAATTGCAGATTTATTGTTTCCTCTGCTTGGTTTTGTACTTAAATTGTTATTTCCATTTTCTGATTATCACCAATGCTTTTAAAAACGTCGTTAAAAATTTTTATTAAGCCTTTTTCGTGACGATGATTCAACACTTTTTTATGAAAAATACAGAATTTTCAAAAAATTCTAAAATCCTTGTCTACGGTTGCATTTCCTAAAAAGTACGTAAAGGCCAATTCACCGAGAGAAACAAAAGTAACAGTTTGAAGGTTTTAAAATTTTTGAAAAGAAATTGATTTGTTCTTTAGAAAGTGAAATTATGTTTCATTCACGGGCGTTTTTCTAAAACCGCACGGTAAGAGTTTATAAATTACAGTATTTAAATAAAAGTATATTCTTTCTGCTAAAATTTCAAATATTGAAAAGTATTTTAAGTGTAGAAGGTTAAGTATTCTCAAACGTCTTTTTGTGCTGTGTTTTTTGGTTCGATTTTTTTTTTCTTTTTTTGTGCGTTATATGAAAATTTCAATCAAATTGGAACATAATTGACGAAGTTATCAATAAAAATGTCATTTTCTTGCAACCGATGCCCCTTCTGAAAGAGATTCAAAATTCCAAATGAAGCTTCAATCCTTTATATCTGGCTACCGAGACATGTACAAGAGTCTAGTCAAGCAGCAGTCGTCGCAAAACCTAATCACCGACTACACGGTAACTTAATAAAATCAACTCCAAACGAGTGCGAGGTAATATCTTCAAGTGACCAAAGAGAATTTGAATCAAGGTCCACGGGCTCCACTGCACCCCTCCTTCTTCCCACATTTCCTTGTTCCAACCATGTTCGCCATTTCCGATGCCCTGTGCTCACATCCATGTGGGTGTCAGCTGCGATTTGACGTAAGGACTAACCCGCCCTTCTCAATCCGATCACCATACCCCTCGTGAAATCGTCTATCTGCTGGAAGTGCCTTCGTTGACGGCGGCCTGGCATTCTTTCCTATCCTAAATCCTATTACTCGTATCTTCCGGAACAAAAGGCCCACCAGCGGCAGAGCGGTAAAGTCGCTGAACACTGGTAGTTCGGTCCGAGGTTCGAATTCCGCGACCGGGCTGGCTGCATGGGCGTTTTCGTGGTTTCCCCCATGTGTAACGTGTATACGAGCCAGTTTACCTTAGAAAGTCCTCCACGAAGGCATCCCTCCCCTTAGGCAGATAGCCCTAGTGTGCTTTGCCATAATTAAATTAAATACATCACCTCCGGGACAAAAATCAACTTTCTTCGATAATTCTGGCAAAAATAACGACACGAATATTGCTCATTCTGCACGTTCCTTCTTTTATATCTTATTTCACGTGCTTCGGAGAGCTGCGCATTTTACGTCATTCGCATAACCATGGACCTTATAAGAAATAGACTAACCCAAATGGGTTTTCCTCCCTCGTCTGAGGCGTTCCCGGCTGTCACCTTGATCACATCTGGAGGAGTAGGGACGACTTGCAGAAATTTAACAGTGGTTGCCTATTGCAGCATGTATAATTGTCAAGAAAAAGCTGCTTGTAGCGCCTCATTTCACAAATTAGAATTTCTCCACATTTTTATTTTTCAAATTGAGACTGATTTTTAAAAATTTAGCATATTATCCAGCATAATTAACATTCCAAATAATTATAAAGCTATTGCATGCTTTCAGGGCTGGATTATTTTTTTAGCTTTTCATATGCTGTAAGGAAATCTGTAGCTACTTCTTTCAGAAAATAATATTTTAAATCTGAACTCATAGAAAATTTCAAAGAAGCAATTTTTATGCTTTATTGGTGTAAATAAGTAAAAAATACTAAAATATTTAAAAACGAATTTTGGGAAGTTTTGTATAAAATTCTAAATTGTGCTACTTTTTTAAAATTATACATGAATATTATAACACAATTTCTATAAAGGAATTTTGTTTCAATTATATTTCATAATACATCTTAGTGATAAACACTTTTGACTCCTTAATAATTTTTATACACTTAATTCTAATATTAAAATTGCATTTAACCATAATAATTTTGCTTGTATTCTATAGTGATTATTTTTTAATTAATTTTTAGTTCTGCGTAAGATTTTTTTTTTTTTATTTACTATTAATTTAATTTATTAGTCCAAAGGGGCGGTAGCCTAGAAAGGCTGTTAGTTTCGAAGCGGCATTTTGCGCTGTTTTACTATAAATGTCCGTGTCTCGTTGCAAATTGTTGTTACCAAATATTATCGCCCTGTATTATATATAAAGAAATTAAATATTGAAGAATCTGCATGAATACATGTACATTTCTCGCACTGTGAAAAACGACAGTATCTAAAGCCATCAAATTTTGAATAATGTAATCCTCCACGCGAACATGGGCATCCACACAAAACGTTAAAAAAAGGTTCCTTTTGGGCGTAATATAAAATCTGAGAGCTTCTATATTTTATTTTACCCTTTTTTTTTCCTTCGTAATGAAGGGAAACTCAGAAAATTTTATGCTCCGAATTTTATAAATTATTAAAATAAATATTCCACTTTATTGTTAATAAGTTAATGATTATGTAATCAAATAAATGATTGTTTTGTAATGTTATTATAGTTTTGAAAATCACTGCCTGAAAATAGTCATTAAATAAAAAAAAAGTTATCAGATCTTGTTTAATTTTACCTTATTTATTTCAAAGCATCACGTATTATCAATCTTATTTAATTTTACTTTATTTGTACGCAAAATTAAGTCCATGAATTTTGTGCCTAGAATTTTTACCGTTTTACCAAAGTAAAGATGTTTGTACAAGAATTACGCGAAATGCAGTAAATATGCGCGAAATGAAGTAAAAAGTGCTTTAATGAGATATATTAAATCCTATTTGAAAAAAACTGTGGCGTTCATAATCTCATCACTATACAACGTATCAACCTTAATACGAGTAATTAAAAAGAGTTATGTAATACAAACGCCATAGGTTTCAGTGTTGAAGTAAACCATATCGTCCCTACTCTTTCTTGCCGACATGTCGGTGACTCGCGCTCCGCCCACTGGGTTAGTCTATATCTTATAAGGTCCATGCGCATAACTCAATGACGTGCGTCTGCTCTAAAATTTTCATAAATTTCTGACCACTCCTTTTTGGTGTTGCATTTTCAGTGTCAAGTAATGTATACTGGTAAAGGCCGTTAATGGTCAATTGCGTCTTACTAAGTGATAAGATATAGACATAGACATAGACATGGTTCGAAAAGCATTCGATGAGAATTGTAACTAAGTGCTGAGTTGGTGGGCAAGCGTTGTACATTGCAGGCGGGTGGAAAGTAAATGGTCGCAAATTGGGAACGAAATGCAAAGTAGTCTCCGCCCATCGGAGTTAGCGTTTGCGTCGCGCGATTTGAATGCAAACGCACTTTTTGTTTTTTTGGAACTCCTCTTTGGATGACGATTTGTGGATTGAAGAGTTTATGCTTTTAAAATCTATTTAACTATAATGATATATTCACCAGTCGCCTGCACATATGATGAGTAAAATTATAAGAGAACAGGAAAAAAGTGAGAAATAGGAATTTTTTTCAAATCCACCGCTCTGCCTATTACAAGTAGAACAGTTTCGTTTAAAGACGTGCAACCAGAACGCCTAAGTTGTATTAATCTTTCGAAATTTTAAGTAATATATAGCACAAGATTATACGAAAAAGCTAGTAAATAAAAAATTAGTTATAACATTTTCATAATACAATGTTAAACAGTAAATATAGTTTTGAAAATCCATCGCGTCATCGAATTTGAATTTTTTTTTTAATTTGAAGGTCTAAATTTTCTGAAGTATTTAACAGTACAATCTTCACGCGCTGCGTTCCTTTGTTTAAAAGATAGTAAAGTGTTACGACAGGTTTACTTATAGTGATAAATTCTGATGCCTGCTTGACCCATTTTTACTATTTTAGATCCGCACGCATGGATGGATAGCAATAAACGAGAATATCAGGCGTATAATTAGAAACAGAAACGAAGTTTTTGTGAGATTTCCTTCATGGCCAAGTTTCAGCTGCATTTTGTTTTATGGTTTTCATTTTAATCTTTTTTTTAAACAAGTCTGTAATCGAGTGCACACCGATTTAATTATGGAAGTTCCCACAGACTTCAATCATCATTGCACAAACTCTGGTAAAAGTAAAATATAATTATGAAAATAAAATATTCTAACAACTATTGCGATGCCAAATCATATAAATAATTAAATCTGTATCATCAAATCTTTGAATAAGATTTGTATCACAGTTTGTAGAATTCCAGAAGCAGATAATTTAATGGCAATCAAAATAGTGGGAAACTGGGTTCAAAATCACTGACATCTTAAAATATCTGCAAATTCTTGCCATAAAAATTAACTTCGTAATAATGCTAATTAACGGAATGAAAACGTATTCGCTGGCCGCGTACGTTTACTTCAATAACTCAAGATTCCAAACAACTAGCTTTTAGGATACGTGTCTTTTTCGTACTATAACATATTTATATATTTCGTACTATAACTATAATATATTTCGTACTTAACAGTGTTTCAGGAGCACTGGTGGCCGAGACATTAAATCGCTTAGCACTGGTAGTTACGACCTGGGTTCGAATCCAGGCTGCATGAACGTTTTCGTAATGTGTATGCTAGCTACTTTTTTTCAGACTTTGCTACACTAAGCCATGCCTTTTCTTAGGCAGACAACCCTATTGTGCTTCTCTCCGTATTAAAATAAACTAAATAAAACTTGACAGAATTTCAGTCTAACAGGCCAGGTACTCTCCTATGTTGTATCAACAGCTTGGAAATCATATCGTGTTTGTTAAGGTGAGATTTCGCAAATCGCACGGTAGTCCAGTTTGTAAACCATGTTTACTTGAGTTGGATAAACTTTAAAACAAAGCTAAACTCTCTTCGGACACTCAACCTAACAGCTCACATTCAAAATTATCTTAACCTGTTGAAGAATTAGTGGTCTTAACCACTATTTAATTGTAATCAAAAAGCAGATTTGATGCAAATCCAAATAGAATATTATTAGGCCGTTCTTGTGGTTCGTAACCGAAAATCATAAACGATGACTTGTTGTAATAAAAACATTATGACAAAGATGAGGCTGTCTTCCCTTCCAGTTATATTTCAAATATTGACAAACACAAAGCTTAATTGAACGTTAAATATCAAAAAGGTCTACACTACTGTTAAACTCTTACGCAGGTTGCTATTGGCACAGGCAGTATCAAATTTTTACACTCAAGACGGATTTTGAAGGACCTACCTTTCTTTTACTGCGGTAGTGGCGAAGACTCTGCTAACCGAGCTGAATTCGAACATTTGAGCCCTAACGCACTGTGCTTGTTTTCCGTAAATTTCTTATCTGAGTATCAATTGTGGGACGAGAAAAGCAGGATAGTACACCTGAAAATATAGGAGTCAGTAAAACTTGTCAAACGTTGTCACAAAATTCCTAAATGTGAAATTCTTTAATTTTGGTCCGACCTGTATTCGATTCTTGGCGAATGGGCTGGCTACATTGTTTTCCGATGTCGTTTTCATAATCTTTAATGTCGTCTAAATCCTTTTCGTAATTTTCCCCATGTCTAATGTGTATGCGAACCAATTTCCTTCAGAAGGTCCTCCACGGAGGCATCCCTACCACTAGGCAGATAGCTCTACTGTGCTTTACCGTATTCATGCGTTCTTCAGAGTTCGAACATGAATCCAAGGCATCCAAGGCAACCAGCGTCCTAACTCCATTCCAGAAAGGACTCAAGAGAAAGCATTTTCAAGTTTTTTTAGCCAAATAAATTTCCTGATTATACCTGGAGTTCCGTTATGTTCATGATTGGATGATAATTATGTTATAATCATGACAAATATTTACAATTATCCGGCAAAGTTTTGGACCGCTTTTGGTCTATAGGATTCGAAGATATACGTCTATAGGTCTATAGCTCCTATAAGTCTAGAGGTCAGTTTTCGTCTATAGGATCCAAGATAGCATTGTTGGCATTAAAGAATCCTTTACAATCAAATTTATTAGAACATTCTTATAAATATATCGCAAGAGATGGTAAAAGTACAGTCCAATGATGCTGAATTTTTCTAATATCAGTAACTTTACCAGGGTAACATACTTTGATACGATTGAACTGTTGTCCTTACGAATTTTCTCTTACATCCACTATGTGTATCCTTTTGTTTTTGCGCTATTTATCAGGACAGAAATTTTCAACCGACATCATCAAAATACTTTATTCTACTGATTTTTAAAACGTACACGAGTAGTTAACATCGTCTTTTGCCATGATTATGCCTTTATATCTCTCGTTTTCATTATTAAAATATGCTTTTCATATTCATGACGCCATCTGGCGGTAGACTACGGAAATTGCTAACAGAACTGTACTGGTTTCCAGCAGTAAGCATTGCGTTTACCGACTCTTATCAGTTCCGTAAAAGAGCCCCAAGTAGGGCTAGACATATGTAAGGATAGCAGCGATGTTTTTGCCATTAGAGGTACATAGGAAAGGAAAGTGACGAGGGTAAAAATTGGAATTTAAAATTTGTTGATATCGTTCATTCAGTAAATGGTGGATATTTTAAACGTAACGTTCTGCAATCTAAACGTGAAATCTTCTTTAATCTACAATAAAAAATTATCAAAACGTCGCAATATAAAAACGCACCACAAAATGTGTTCATTTACAAAATTTGACTACAAACCGCCTGAGATATTTACATTATAATTGAATGGCATATTTTACGTCCATAGAAAATGAGAAATAGATAAAATATGATAAAAAGCAAGTAAACAAATTTGGCTCAAAAAAAATAAATCTTTCATTTTACGACAATAATTGCTACACAAAATTAGAGCGTTATTGACAAAATTGCAACTTTTTGTAGCAAAGAAGGTCTTAAGTAAAACGTATTTAAAACGAGATTTAAAATCACCCTAATAAAATCCTATATTAAATTATTTTTAATTACGCAGTCAATTCCCTCAGTTAACCGGCAAATGTTTAGGAAAGTGTCAATAACCACATTATTTCCATCAAATTTCGTTTTTCTAACCTTCCTTCTAGAAAGTTTCCGCACATGAGATTGTTGTGTAGCGAATTTAATTTAATTTAATTAAGTGATTCATAAAAATCAAAATTTTAATTTGCAATTATTCAAAATTTGAGCTACACAAGTTTGGTTAAATTCTTTTTTTGGCTTATTAATTCTAGTGTAATATATTTTCGCTTTCCGAGTCTACGCGAACTGCGTCTTCAATCTTATACACGCAAACAATGGATTTAGGTGAACCTTTCACGTAATAAAGTCAGTTTTTCATGTCAAAAATTAATTTGATTTCTTAGTATTTAATATCATTAGTTGCAGAAAAATTAGCTCTTTAATTTGACATAACTTTCGTTTTTCTAACTTTAATTGCATTTCAGTTATGAGCTTTAATTAGTAGATTTTTTTTTCGTTTGCATTGGGATTTCTGTTGTGGGGGATGAAATGCCCTTTTCCGGTAGAAGCGAGAAATTATTTTGATCGTTAAGATTTTATATCAGGTGAAATTAATTGGGTTTCATCACTACGCAGTTGGAATAAGTTGTCTGTTAAGTTGCAAAGCCTGATTTTATTTTTTAAATATTTTTACCCGGTTATTTATTCATCTCATAACTCAAAAAATTATAATGTGCAATTAGTAATTAGTATCATTCCGGTTTATTTTCTCATCGCAAAACTCTAAGGTCATAATGTGCAATAAGAAATTAGTAACATTTTGTTTGTAATTAAGTTCATATATGCTTTTTCTGTGTGGAATGCTCTTGCAAAGTGAAAATTGTTAAATATTATTATTTTCTTTCTCTCCCCGGGGAGGGTATGTTATTCTTTCTTACAATGAAACTTATTATGCTTACCTGTATGAATTCAATATAATGTTTGATATTGTAGAATGTTTTGAAGGGAAATTGTGAGTTTATTCTGTTAAAGTATACCTTTTATTTTATTCAATTATTTCTCCCTAACTGACAGAATTTTCTAAAAGTATAAATTGCTTAAGAGTAAAAATAAGTAAGTTTTTCTAGATCAATCAATGGTTAAATTTATTTTGTGTGCTCATAATTTTTACCAGTCTTTTACTCACATTGATTTTAAGGGTTAATCCGGATTAAACACAATGCAAATGTATATTGTATTGATACTGGTTTACTGTTGAAATGAGTACTTTGAGTGTTAGGGTCAATTAGTAGGATACCCTTTTGGAAAATTTAAGGTAAAAGTTCAAAATACTATAACAAGATGAAGTTTAGTGAAATGGATGAAACAGACACTAAAATGATTGCTTGAATTCGCACTGCAACAAAGTTCTAATTCGAGTAATCATCTTAAGAGCCTAACTATAACTGGAACAATGTTTCGGTACTTGTAGTATATTTGTTCGCAGAGGGTTCCATATCAAACAGAAATTTTTCTCTGGACTTTTTTTTTCTTGCATGTTCTGCAAAATTTCAAACCATGCTTACGTCATCAACCAGGCGCTTTGCTAGTTAAGCAATCGAGCAGCGTGACAAAACCTGTCGGTAATTTAGCGGTCTTATGAGCGAGAACATTCTAGAAGGAGCCCCAGAAGAGTCGAATTACGGTAGCGATAAAGGGAAATTTCCTCTCCAGTTTTGCTAAAGAACGTCTCAAGCAATGTATCAAAAAGTCTCCCAAACTCTCTCCTGTTACACCCTCTTTAGAAGACCTCCGGCGCGATAGTATTTCTCGCCCCCAAGCGGTCGATTGGTAAAGTTGCTGAACACTGGTAGTTCTGACCTGGTTTCGATTGCAGGCGAACGGGCTGACCTCTAGGGCGTTTTCGGGTTATTCGCTGAATACGACATGTGTACGATTCAATTTTCCTCAGAACGTTCTCAACGAAAGCAAACCTTGTGTCTTTTGCATACAGGATCCTTATGCTTTACCAAAATCAACTAACCAAACCAAACCGCGAGAAGTTCAAGTGCATCAATGCGGCAAAGAGACTCCACACTTAACGAGCATCCGTGCCTGTTTCAGAATTCGACACGAAAGCAGTGTTGTGACAACCGGCATTCCTATCTCAGTGCCAGTATACGGCTCAAGTGTTTCAAATTTGTTTTGACGTCCGTAAGTAAAATACTTTTATAGATTATCACAGGAGTTGCTTTAAAATCATGATGGGAGCAGGATATAATAATTACATTAAAATCATGACCAGCATTTGAAATTATCCATCAGAGTTTGGACAGCTTAAGGTCTATATGAACCGAAGTTAGTATTGTTGGCATTGAAGCATCCTTTACAATCACTTAATTAGAACATTCGTATACATATATCGGAGGAGTGCGCAACTAACAATAGATCATAGAATTCAAGTTCCATGATGCTGACTTTTCCTAAAGACAGTAACTTAATAAAAATCTCGGTAAAAATTTCGTTTCGAGATTTTGCTGATTTATTTTATTCAACGTCTCATAAATATTCTAAACATGACCTTTTGATCCTAGAAGAATAAATTCTCGAAATGTCGCAATATAAATTTCGACTACAATAAGGTTTCAAGTATAAAATGCTATTAAATAGAGACTGATTGCAATTTAATTACATTGCAATGTAATTGCAAATTTACATGTGTATGAAATGCAAAATAGGTAAAATGAATCCCCAAAATAAAGTTTTCACTTTAATGAATAATTGCCTCACAAACCTAGAGAGCTGGTAACTAATCTGCAACTCGCTGTAGCAAAGACAGAGTTCTAAACTCTATAAATGTTTAAAAATAGAATAAAATCTATTTAGATATATTAGCAAAGGTACATTACTGAGAGCTCTAAAAAAGCACTTAAAACGTTTGAAGTACATGATTTGTACAGACACAAATTGTAAAACAAATTTTTCTAATACAGAAATGGCTGTCTTTTTACACTTAGGTGTCAATTGCAATGAAATGGTTTCATGGCATATTTGAACATCTATACGCGCAAAAGCAAAAAAAAAAAAAAAGTTAGATGCACGTTGTTTAAGAACAGATTAATATTTATAATTGTCGTTAAAAATATTATTGGATGTCTGCATACAACTTTGCTAGTTGGAGAAATTTAATTGTTTCGCATTCTTTTAATATACGTTGCAGCCATTTTAAATTAGTTTGTGGATGAGGTGAAAAAATGAAGCGCAGCAAAGAATCAATTAACAAGAGAAATGTAAGGTAATTTCTTAATAAACGTTGAGTTAATAGTTAATAACTGGTTTAACTGCACTCGCTGATGTACATTTTCTATTATTTTCATATTTGGGTAATTATTTTAGAGCATGATATAAAGCAACGTGTAATAAACACGTGTCATAACTGTATTTGCTGATGAACATTCGCAGTCAAATTCGTATTTCTCGGTAGTTGTATCAGAGTGCGAAATAAAACAGGTTAGATATAAATCAGTTGGGAAGATATAATCGCCCTTGGAAGAAATTGAATTTTTCTGGATTTTTTATATGGCAGGTGAGGTTACACGTTTAATCCAACATAATTCTGAATCCAAATGGCAGTTTTCGAAGTAGGAATTATCAGATTCTCAGACAAAAGGAAGTAACTGAACAGAAATCAGTCCTCAAATCAAGATCCAAAGTTTTTATGAAAACAAAGGAAATTTGTGATCACACAAATATCCACAATTAAATTATCAAATATGCGTAAATATGACTGATGTAAATCTGTTTGCATCTAATAATTTTGTCAAAATAGGATTCCAGAGACTAATTGAAATCTGTAAAGAATTTATTTTAATTAGCCAGTTATTTTATGTTACGTGTCTTTTATGTGAGTTCCCTTCCGTTTTTCCTCCAGAATGTAAATTTTAGCTCGTGCGTATTTAGGTGAGCTAGAAGGATATAGTATTTAAAGGCAGGTTTCAAGATGTTTTAGTCAGAGCGTGTTCCGCCTGCTGAAGACCACGTTACTAGTTGAAATCTGACGTTACTAGTCTGTTTTCAGGTTTGCTTTATTCCTGGCAATAGTACATTTCATGCTTGTATAGGTTTCAGGAGCTAATCATCTTTGGGTTTAGTTTCGCTTATATTTAAAATTCCTTACTGTTGAGCTACGCCATAAATGCTGGACAGTTTTCTAAGCACATGAAGTGCCTTTTGTTCAACTCTATTGAGTTCTTAATAAAAGGGTCCTTTACACTCTTCTTACGTTTTTTATGCTTGTCCAGACTTTGCGATAATTCTCTCCAAAAAAAAAAAAAAAAAAAAAAAAAAAAAAAACTATAATTTCTCCATTACATTACTGCGAAGGAGCTACGTACAAGATATTAGTTTCTCCTAACACGCAAAATACAGAACATAAATATATTAGTACTCCTTTAGTTATGTTGATTATTCATGTAACGTGCCTTGTATTTCACTACCATACTACATCATCTAGGTAGGCAACATGTTATCAAGATAAAAATCGACCGATGCTAGAAAACATCAATTATTTCATTTATAACACACAATCTGTAACCTAAAAATCCAAAAGTTATTTTAGGCAGCATAATATTTAATCTTTGAAGTTATCCATAAGAAGCAATTAAGTGATTTGCAAGTGACCACAGAAATCCTCTAGAGGAGGCATTAGTCCAACCTTTGAAATAAATTATTTCCTGAAGCTCATACCAAAATGTCTATGGCTTGCTAATAGTCACATAGACTAGTGATGCATAAATATACAGAAGCTATTGGAACCGTTTCTGGAATGAAAGGGTTATCAATATATCAAAATATCCAGAATTTACATCTATTCATAGTCCTGCGGAATTACCATGCTTCGGTAACAACCACGGATTCCTCTAAGACCTTCCACGACCGCAAAAGAAACCGCATGTGTGACAGTCCATCTGGCTACACTTTTGAGGTTGCTCTCTTCCTTGCTAATTACCTATGACCTCGTAAACTGAGACAGATTTGCTTTTTTATGCATGGTGTCATCGCATATTATAATAATAGCATTTGCTTAAACTGCCAAAACGCTACACACTTTCCGTTTTCATTTCATAGTTTTAAAACAATACTTTTATCCTATTTAGCGCTGTCAGATGACGTATTCATCAGTCGCGGAAAATTTCAAGATGCACCGTTATGCGATTAGCTCTTCAAATCAACAAACCATCTCTAGATTAAAGAATGCTGTTTCTTTGTAATTGTGGAGAATAATCCAGTTGCGTTAATCACATCGTATGATATTTTCAGTTTTTTTTTCTGCAACGACAGCTGAACTTCGACAAATGAAATTTAACCTGAAGTTTAAGTTTAGAAATTGTACTTCATATGAACTTTTGGTCAGCAGTGGTCATAGATGTGAACAAATACGTACTTAATTATATTTAGCAGAAAACGTCTCTTGGAGAGAACACTTTACTTACAGTGTATGTATTATACACTATGGCTGCAAATAATGAGTTATCTATTCTTTCAACTCATATCTTTAAGATAAATATATACCCACGGTAAGATCAATCAAGTAACATAGTAGGTATGTTATTTGATTACAAGAAACCATATTAAGGGTATTTGCCTAAAGGTGGATGCTCTCTTGGGGGCTTTTTAAAAGAGAAACTAGATCTTACTCCTTACACAGTAGCACACATCATGAAAACGCCCGTGCAGTTAGCCCATCTGCTTAGGAACGGGCTGAGGTTGTAGTACCAGTGTTCATCAACATTACTGCTCTTTCGCTTTATATCCTCATGTAGCTTCATTTTACACAAACACTCTTTCCACACCATCACAAAATAAATTAGGTGATTTATATATGAACTTCAACTGAAATCAACGTTCACATGAAAACTTTGAAAGAGCGATTAAAGGGCCGATTTCATACATCGATGCAGACGTGTTTCTACTGCACACAGCGTTACTTTCCTGTAATTAGAAATAAATTTGGGGCTTTATAGTGTTTTCCTAATTTAATCCCAAAGGACCACGGATTAGAAATTTCAAAGCACCTACTAGATTAAAGATCGTTTACCTGGACATGAGAAATTAGAAAAAGTAAACAGAAAGAACAAAATACACAATAGCTTAAAATGGAAAACTGAATATGAATATAGCAGATTATTCCTGGTGTGTTGCGCTTTACCAGCTCAGATGAAGTGAGGGGAAACTGATAATCTGACACATATGTGACTATACTGAGTTTCTACTTTTTATTGTGTACTTCCGAGTAAACTAAGCTTATGTCAGTGTAGGGCAAGATAAGAAATCTCTTGTTGAGTACTCGAGGCGAGTGAACGAGTGATACGAGAAAGGAGGATAAAGGCTTAATGTCGTATTCTAAGTACTTTTTCAAAAATTGTTTTGTGGAATGAATGTTTATAAGAATATAATCAAACATTACACTGCGAGAGCCACTCTAAATCGTATTAGATGTCAGACAAAATTTCAAAATACAAACTCGAAGATTCGCCGAAATGGTAACTATGAGGTTTATTCCATTCAGATTCACAAGCATTTTATTGAAATGTATACCAACAAGTTCTGACTAAAAACCTGTAATCCTTTAATATTAAATTACTGGTACTTCTTGCAGAATTTCTATAATCAGAAAATAAACAAAATGATAATTCCTCAGAGTGTCTTTGCACTACATCTAAAATAAGGTCATGTTAAAAATCCATCCACAGGTACCGATATCACTGGTTCTCTCAGTTTTGCGATACAGGCTGAATAGCCTATGCATGCCGAACATATTTACTTGCGGTGAAGAAAATCCAGTAATTTGAATTATTTACTGCAAATCAGTGGCGGCTCGTAATAAGCACTGTGGAACTGCAGCACCCCCTATTTCCCCTTATTATTATTTTTAATATTTAATATAGTGTGCCCTTTAGTCTTTAATTCTTTCTTTATACTTTTACAATACATAATTCCTTAAGCTTAATGTCAGTAGCCATCCCCCAGTTTTTGGAAAAGGTACGAAAGTTTTTGTTTGGAACTGCGCGCCTGACAGTTCCAGCAACGTAGTGTTTGGCTGTTCTGCGCATGCATGCGCTCACAGAAAGCTGCACTCGAGCCGGGTAGAGAGGGGAGCATTGTTGCTCTTGCAGTGCCGCCGAAATTCTGGCATGTTATTGAAAACGTGATTTCTTTTTACTCCGCGCGTGTAGTATTCCTCCACAAGGTGGAACTTCATCATACGGACCATAAACAGAGTTCATGAAAATTTGCAACTTTTAAAAATTGCCTTACTGAAATTCAGTCAACATCAAATGTAGATCAAACTACTGCAAAAGCAACAGGAATTTTCAAATATCTAAATGATGATAACTTGAAGTTTTGATTACAGCTTTTTTATCAGATGCCTCATGTTGAAATAATATACAACTAAATGCAATCCAAAGAAATTAGTGTGTTTAAAGTTAATGAATATATAACAAATTTCAAACTGCTATTTTAGAATTAAGAAACTCAAAGTACTGTGAGAATTTTTCAAAGACACTGATGGCAGAAGCTATAGAAATATATGACTTAAAAACTATGTATACTCAATACTATGATCAATACATAGTTATACTCAAAACTACTCAATGCTATGTATTGATATAATGCACAGATATTATTACACTAAACGCTTAGCAGCTGCTAAATTGTTTAACAAGAAATGCTTAATTTTAGGAATGAACATTCTACAGAAGAAATAGTATTGACCACTGAAGCATATCCAATGACTGGCAAAGAAAAGCTTGAAACTGAACTAAAAGTATTCTGTTGTAGGTCTGATATCCATAAATACTGCAAATTAATTGAGCTACTAAAATTTATCTTCGAAAGTAATCTAGATGATGTTCTTAGTGAAATTACGAAGCTGATAAAAATTCTCTTGAGAGTTCCCATGACTACATCAGAGGCAAAACGCTGCTTTTACAACATTGAAAAGAATGAAAACTTTTCTAAGAAGCCCTAGGAATTCGGAGAGACTAAATGCGCTTACATTGCTTTCAATAAAGAAACATTTCCACAGTTGTCATCCAGAGATCAAGGAGAAATTTATTGATCTTTTCGCTCAAATTAAAACAAGAAGAATGGATTTCATTTTTAAATGAATAGACAAAGATTGAACTGTAACAATTTTGGTTCAAGTAATTAAGAAATGTTTAATTTTTTTTCTTGTAATATTTCAGGAAGTTTCAAAATAAAGTTTCTTTTTTATACATGTTTGTTTCCTTTTACACAATTTTAAAACAGAGGTTAATTTTTTTTGGAACAAACATCCTCGTTAATTTTAGCCACGAGCCACCACTGCTGCAAATAAAAGTTGTGTGATTTCGCATTAAAAGGCTAGTAATTGTAACGTGAGCTGGTAAATATTTGTGGCGAAACTATGTGTTTTGTAATATGCAAGCTTAAGAAAGCTAACACTTAAAACAATTAAAGCACAAAATTAATTGTTTCCTTCAAGAACATGTAGCTATCACTTGGTGCGATAGACCCCGGCCAGTGCCTCCCTAGATGTAGGAGGCACTGCCCCGGCAGTTGCTTGCTCGTGTCGCCATCTATTAGCAACAGTGAGAAGTGCTGCGGCGCACGAGTGAAATTCGATCCTGGGTCTGTTTTAATGTGAGTCGAATTCTCTACCACTAGCGCAAAAAGCCTCCCGTGAGCTAGGTTCAAGAATACCAACTCCTTCAAATTTGCAAACATAAGTAAGTTTCCGAGTATAAGTTTTTGTGTCTTTGATTATTACCCAGGATAAATATACAGCTTTGTATATTATTAGAGCGCGCGCAAAATTACATGTTATCATTTTTGCTTACAGTGGGAGACACATCACCAGCGGAGATGTAAAAATATGCTTGACATTGTATCCCTAGATAAGAGTTTTTTTTTTTTTTTTTTTTTTTTTATTACGTCAGTTTTACATGAAGTGTAGAACTATCGTCACTCATTTTGTAAATGAAATTTCTGAAGTAAGTTTTCATAAGCTTTTTCAATGAACAGCAAAAGGAAGAAAAACTAATTTTAAACGTAAAGCCACCGCTCTGGGGCCTAAAATTGGCAGAGCAGTTTGATTTAAAATACTTCAAACTTAATTAAAACTGCTTAACCGGTTTTGTACTTTAAACAAGATATAGCACAGGGGTCTACGAGAAAACTAGTGATTAACAAATTTATTTGATATTTTTCATATAATAAATATAAATTCAAACTGTACACGTAATTCTAAAAATTCATGGCATCATCGAATCGGAATCTGTTTCGATGTCAGGCATATCTCATAACGAATGCTGAAAATTTTTGAAATTTAAGAACTAATTTTCTGAAGTATCTGCATAAGTCTGATAGTCGAATTTGCATAGGTTTAATTTACTCGTTTAAATGTTAGTAAAACATTATCACAAATTTACGTGATTCAGCTAGGTAAGGAAAAATGATTCTGAATTGAAAAATGATCTGTGTTCTGTTACATGATTTTTTTCTTAAACTTAATTTTTTTTTAACTAACCAATCTGTAATCAATGTTTGCACTTATTTAATACCCGAAGTTCCCACTGATTTTACTCATCATTGTACAAGCTGCAATAAATACAAAAACATAATTTTGAAAATAAAAAATCCTAACAACGATTGTAATGCCAAGGCCATATAATTAGTCTCATCTGTAACCTTAAATCTTTCAATATGATTTCTATCGCATATTGTAGATTTTCAGATGAGTTACTCGTGTTCATTTTTACTGGTAATCAAAATAATGAAAAACTGCTCTTGAAAAGATTAAAATTTCTACAAATTAACGGAATGAAAACTATATTCGCTGGTCGCGTAAGATTGCTTCGACAGCCTCTAGATCCAAATTGCAAGACTGGTATTCCGCACATCGAAATAATCGAGAATATAGTATAACATTCTAATGGATAAGAATACAAATTCCATGCTGTTTTCACATAATACATTAATTTTGTTAGATTTATTATGTCTGATCTTATAATATTACTGTAAAATTAATGTCAATACTAATCATTCCTTGAAAAATATGGCCTCTTGCAATATTCTTGATACCTAAAGTCAAATGGATAATTTAAACGTGACCAAAGGAGAAATATTGTCATTTTAGAAAAAAAAAAAAAAAAAAAAAAAAAAAAACTGGTTAACGGGGTTTTTAAATACCTAGGTTCTCCATTGTTAACTAATATTATGATGTAATAACATATTAATAATTAGTCAAATGATGTTTAGGTGGCTTCATATCACGCACACGGTATTTTTAACTCGGCGTTTCAGCAAAAACAGAGTATTGTTTATTCAAGCTATAATAAACAACATACAGTAGCATTTTGTTATCGTATATTGTTTTTCATCACCACTTAGGAGCTGAAGATTTGACTTTTAAATTATCCGCATTGCTTTTTTTTTTTTTTTATGATTTTTGTTGTAGGCACGATTTCCGAAAAGTTTGCTCGAACAAAATTCAAGACAAAATAAAAAATAAATGCATGAATAAAAATTTTAATGTTTCATGAAAATGTGCAAGATGATCTCAGATGTTAAGCTTCTTTTCATACAAATACATACAGAAACAGGTAAGTAAATAATAATGTAATTGATTAATCTAAACTTATAATTCGGATCTTTAAAAGTGTTCAAATAGTAAAAACATGATACCGCATGCTTTTACCACTTTACTTATGACGTATATTATGCACATACGAGGTATTTTTCCTTGATAAACTATACTAGGCTGTTGAAATATAGCATTTTAAAATTCTTTCCATTTTAATTCAAGCATGAATAATTTTACTCCGATCTGTCTCTCTCTCTTTCGTTTTTGTTTGTTAATTACTTCTATCCATCTACATTTAGTTCTATATATCTTCTATTTAAGCATCTGATATTTAACGTAACAACATTTTGCTTTAGAGTGAATAGTTTTAAAATAATTAAAAATTATATTCCGATTTTAAAAATTCCGTTATTAAATTTTCACGGTAAACATTTTGATATTCGTCAAATGGAACGCGAACCTAGAATTTAATTTTTATTAAATCTTCAATCTGTTTCCTCCACTATGCATAAAGAATGCTCTTTCTTTTGAAACTGAGAAAACTGATTTCAGATTTACTAAAAATGAGTCATATTGCAAATTGTTTAGATGACATTTTTGAACTCTAGGAATACTTCCCATTCAACTATTCAGTAACTCGAGGGACTGTTTGTAATTAACAAAATGTAAAAAGCTGTTTGGGCCAGGTCGAGAAACAGGTGTTTTACATCTGGAGGAAATGAGTGATGTTTGACAATGTCTGTATCTAATCTGATTACTGGAAATTTCCAGGAACCCCAAAATCTTCAAAAAATTGTGATTTCGGATTTTTGCATTTTCAAATTCTCTACACTTTTATCTTTGCAAAAATACCATTCTTTAATCTCTATGAAAATTAGAACTGTAAAAAAGTCTAGTTTTAATTTGTGATCCACTGCTTTGATCAATGAGGATTTTTACATAAAAACGCGTTTTTTTTTCAAACTTGTTTTTTTTTTATACTCGATGTACCTTTTCTCAGGAACTACTGCTCAAAGGTATCTAAACATTTCATACTTATTTATTAGTTTCCCTAATATTTATTGAAATGAGCTTTTTGTAATAAACTTAGAAAAAAAATTAATTTTTTTTGTGTGAGGAAAGTGCTAAATTGTACTATGCCTAACAAAATATCCTGTAATTTACTCTAAAACTCAAAATGTTTCAAAAGCTCATTACAGTATAATCAGATAGGTATACTTTAATTACAGAAAAAATTTCAAGCTTGTATCTACAGCAGATTTTGAGAAAAGGTACGTCGAAAATGGCCAATTTAACATTGTCGGTATAGGGATTTTTGATACTCCTTATGAGATAATTCACTATATATTAGAAAAGTGTAACAACAGACGCAGATTTTTTCAAAAGAAAAAATCAAAAAATTAAATGATTACTAAAGGAAAAAATCTAATGCGAACACAACATAACTTCCTCATAAGGCCTATTAAATTATATACACTTTTTGCTGCTATTCATTTAAATTTATTTTTTCGAATTGCTCTTTCTCACTTGGATTCCTAAAAGAAAGTTGCAGATTTTGAAATCACGTATACTGCACAATTTTCGTCGTGCGTTTGTCAATTTTTCTTAATTTTATTTTTTTATTAGCGGAAGTCCCCGATGTCAATTAAGTTAGATTAAGAGTAATGCATCTAATAACAGAGAGAACGATACTGCTATAATCCTTCTGTAATAACGATGCAAAAAATACGATTCATAGTCATACATTTTTCAGTCTGATGCTATATGGAACCCCACATAAAAAAATTTCGATAGAAAAATATATATCTCTCTCCTTGTATCCCCAACAATGTCACTCAGCTTTTAATGATTTTCGTCTTTCTAATGAAATGGTCGTAAAAGCTCAAGTTCCATCCAATATTTCACCTATATTCAACTTGAGTCAATTCGATGTCGCAAAACATTTATCATAATTGATCAGAAATCAATAACGCGAACAAACAAACAGACACACAAACATACATTCTTCTTTATATGTATAGATTATGTAAAACTTGCAAATTTTTTATTACCAAACTCTACGATTTGCATGTGAGCAATAGCAACACTTTTCGATATAAAGCATTTTTATCTCCAACGCCCGAGACTAGTACCACTCCCCGGGAAAATGAGAGCGAAAATTAAAGCTTTCAGGGTTTTTAATTAGTATTTCGGCTGATTAAAGAGGTAAGAAGATAGGAATAGTCGAAATGACTTCCCTCGAATTTTAATCGGGAATAATGCATTTAATGTTTGGCAATGCTATTTTTATTTCATCGTTTATCTATTTTCGTATTTTAATAACAATAGGATTTGAAAGAGAGCAATGGTAACAACTTTCGAAATAAAGCAGATTTTCATCTCCAGCTTGCGAGACTGTTACCACTCGGAAAATGAGGAAGAAAATTATCGTTTTTCCGTGTTTTTAATTGATAGCTCTGATTTTAGCTATTTTTTTTTTTTTTTTTTTTTTTTTTTGGGAGAAAAGTGACGTCGACCTATTCCGGGACGAGTAATGGCAGACCGCACATTGAGTTGAACAGTGTTAAACGAATGTCGCATACTGCGCATGCTCAGAAACAAATTTGGCGTAATTATTATGTTGGCGCGATTTGAAAAGAGGATAAATACGGTATGTGGTAGATGTACCGCCATCTGATTGTAAACAATCCGGCGTTTAAGTCTTCGTAGAGTATATGTGCAACAATACGATCAAGTTTAAATTCGATTGAAGAGTGCAAAAAATGGGTAAAGGAAGTCAGCGTAAATGCAGATGCTCCAGTGGATAGCGCGAGCTTCAAACCAAATGCTATTGCAACATTGCTTTCAGGTATGTATATATTTTCCCATTTCAGTAAATTTCATATGTTATATGTGCAATATGTGATATATTGTATTTTAACACATATACAGTTCATTAACATTTTTTAACATTTCCTAAATTTCTATATAATATAGCATTAAGAAAGATGTTTTAAGAAATAATTTGTTTCCTTACTGTTTTAATTTTTTTGAAAAGAAACATCATTTTCGAGAAACTTCAAGAAGAAAGTTATTAGTATGTACAGCGTAATTTTATTACAGCTAAAACTGATGCAAGGTACTTGAGTCTTTTATCTCAAAATGTGCTGAAATGTTTTGGTTCAAGTTAATATGATATAAAATAATGTAATGAACTCGTAATGTAATGAATTGTGGTATAACTGTAAAGAATTGTTAAAAATAAAATATAATTAGTTCAAATTTACTTAACTCCTTATATTATCAAATATCTATTGAATAGAAAAACCTGTTGAAATATTAAATGTAACAAGTTCCATTTTTAAAAGGCAGATGACTGTACAGCATGTAGGAATTGATGATGATTTTTAAATAATCCTAAAGTAATAGTAAAGTCAACAATAAATTATATTTTGATGTATGTAATTTTCATCAATGATTACATAACATTGCACTTTAATATAAATTATGCTTGGATTGTTTTCATGTGTGCTATATATTATTGCAAATTAGTTCTTCATAAAATTGTATATTTCTGTAGTGATAAGTATGTATGCAATCATGCAAGCTGTAGGAAAACATGTACGTGTACTGCGCATGTACCAGGAAGACAAGATAACAATTATGACTGTCAATCATCATTTGCCTTCTGTATCTGTCAAGCTGATTACACAGACTATATTAGCCAAAGATAAGTTGTAGAAAGTGTGTTTCAGAGTTGAATATATGAATTAAAGTTAGTAGGATAATTATTCTTAACTAAATAATAAAATTTAAATAAAATAAAAATAAAACCCCTTATTTCATTTTTTATAAATTCTCTTATTATTATGATGTGATTTCACAACCATTGACCCTCTCCTATTGTTAAATAATTCATTCAGCACTGAACAACATATTATTTTATTGGTATAAAAATAATATATTTTGTGTGTATGACCAAGTTATGATCTAAGATTTTTCAATACTTGAATCATCCTTTTAAAGATTTTTATAAAATGATTTTTTTTTTTAATTTCAGGCATTGGCACAGTGAATGGCAGCTGAAAAATTTTGACCCTTGTTTCTGGAAGTGAAATGTTAGATGTAAGTAATGATGTCTGAGACCCTTATCACACGGCATTTGTTTCACATGAACAACTTGTTTCGGATATTTTTTCTGCTTGGTTTACTATTGAAAGAAAGACATGCGACGTTTTTCTTCCTTTCTAAAAAAATTGCAAATTGTTCGTTTTCAATCAATCAGCTATCAGCTTGTTTGTAATTGGGAACCAGTTTCCCATGTTAACCCCAAAGTGATCTATGATAATTGGCTGTTGTGACAAAGCAGAAAAATTGTGCCAAACAGTTGTTCTTCCGAAACAAGCTGACGTGTGATAGCATCCTTACTGTTAATAATACTGTGAAGCATTTAATTGTATGCTTTGCTAATGAATATGTACTAGGCAATTGCGGTTATTATGAAAGAGGTGAAATTTCAAATACAATTGTTTCAGTTACAATTATTACAAATATTATTTAATTTTGTAATAATGCTAATTAAAAATATGAATTAAGAAAATGCAAAAATTAGTGTAAAAGCATACTAAATAGTTCAGAGTAAAACTTGTACTTAATTTATAGATCACTCATTCACACATATGATGACTCATACACTGATATAAATTTGGTATGCTTTTATACTGTTTACATGTCTTCTATATTAAGATTTGAATCATCATCTGCCAACAAATTCAGTTAATCAGGCATTGTTGACCTTATTAGTTTCTTGCAGATCTGTGAACTTTGGAAACATTTTTAGATTTAGTGTAATTTTTTTTTTTTTTTTGCTTTTCAGGTTTTCACATAATATCAACTAGAAACATTACCTCTTCATTTTAAAGGTCAAAGAGATAAATTAATAAAAAAAAATTAATTAGTTAATATCATACCTGAAATGTTCTTTTGTTACACAACTATTATTTAAGCCATCTAAATGGGCGCAATATTTTTATAATACTTTTATTTAATTTTCCAGTATATGTTATTGAAGCCATTCAAATCCCACTTGGGCATTTTCAAGCATATTAGTTGTTGAATATTATGTCTGACTGTAAACACACAGGCAAAGTATGTATAATTATTATGTAATTTAACCTATCTTTCCTTCAAATATTTCTTTAAAATTACAGGAGACAGGCATACATTTGAACTTTGATTAACAGACTTAGTGTAGTCGCCATGACAGATAAGAAAACAGATGAATAATAGACCACCCATAATCACCAACATATAATGCAAGGATTTGAGAATAAAGATTGCTTATTAGCATAATAGTGCAATGAATATTAGATATAAAAATTATAGAACTGAAAGTTTTGTCACGTATCATCTTTGCTTATTATTATATATATATTGAAAATAAACAGTTTGCTTCTGCAACAGAATAAATATCGAGTGTCTTGAAATGTTTTGTATACCTGGAGCTTTACAGTTCAGTATATTATACAAAGAGCAGTATATATAATGATAATCAGGTCTGCACAGATATTTTTAATGGAAAATTCTTGTGTATAGATTTAGTTGATATTTCGTATCTTGTGTACAGATTTAGTTGATATTTTGCAAGACATGGCAATATTTCAGACTTTTATTGTAATTACTGTGACAAAACAATCATTAGAAAATTATACACGTATGAAAATTATTAATATGACATTATGTAGCTTATATTAATAATTTTCATACGTGTATATGTAATATTTTGGCAGGCGCAGGAATGACCAAAGCTTAACAATATAACTACATCATTGTATGGCCAGGCATTGTTATGGCTGGATAGAAGGTTGCAAAATGACGACAAAGAAGGATTTAGCTTTTTAGATCCCACATCTTTATTCAATTCTCTCAGCAGATCATTTTGCCTTTAGATGAAATTCTCAAAATTATATATTCAATATTGATTTAAACTAAGTAAGATTAAATTTAGACTTTACGTCATATCTGCTTTAACAAAGGCAAGAACAAGATGGGAGGAGCAGCTGCTAGGTCTTGTAGCAGCGGTAGAAGAAAGCAGTCTGACGAAAAATGGCACGTATTCAGTATGTGTACTAGCGATTATATAACATGCCAGAATGTTCTCGAAAGTACTGGTCTAGGATAAGATCCTGAAACTGCAGTAAGTTAATTATAGGTTGCATGCTCGCGCAGAGCAAAGCCACTGTATTTTCTATATTTTACATGTATATAATACATATTCTTTGTGTCTTGGTGAATACATTCTACCTCGCTGGCAGGTAACAGAAACTGACGATCAAAAGATTGATGAATATTTAATAATTTTGATGAGATTATCTAGGAAAGTAAAATAGTTTAAAACGTATTAAATATGGTTTTCCAGAATGTTTCCTAGCATAGTTTTTAATCTCAGACTAAATGATACACATTATCTGGAAGTTCATATTCTTGTGTCATAAAGTATGCTTTATTGTAATTAGTCTTAGATTGTAAAGTTAAATTTATGAAAATATGATGAGTTAAAAATGTATTGCAGATATTAAACTAGATTTTTATATGCAATTTTGAAATTTTAGAGATCTTGCTTCATGTAATTATTTTTAATGTTTTTATTAAATTCTTAATTAATGCTATTATGCATGCATTAGAAAGTGAAATGAAATAATACTTAGGGATATCATTTGGCTGCATTATGTTGTTTCTCAGTTAAACTATTCTGCATTCAAAAAATTACTCAAGGATTCTCACGAATACCAGCTCAAACAGTTCCAAAGTATTTCTGCAAAATATACATAATTACTTAAGAATTGTATCTTTTTGATAATATTATTTAGCCTTTACAAGTTACTGCCAAAATTATTTTGTAAATCAGAAATCTTCGAGGGGATTAGTATGTCTCGCATAGTTACCCTGGTGCCACACTATAACACTGAAATTGATAGATGTATAATTGAATGTTTAATCAAAAATGTCTAATTCCTCTTTTATGATATTTCAATAATTGATACTACTGAAACAAGAAATATTGGTACATTAACATTTTCTTAATATTCATTGTGTATTTGTTATGATGCATGTATTAATGTCATTACAAGTTAGCATTTGATAATGTTTGTTTCAACAATTTAGGGTTTGATGAAGTGCCACAGAGATTATCGCTTAAAGAATGCGTGCTGGCCAACCACCAACACAAGATAGAGCAATGAAAATGAAGATTTAACTATAAAGGAAAATCTGACTAATATTATTACTCATAACACTTATTTGTTTCGTATTATTGTAAATTTATGCGAGTTTTCCTGTATTCTGTTTATTTTGCAACTTATGTTATTGTAAATTCATGTATGTTTTCATTCTTGCTCTGTCATGCATTTCATACTAATTGTTTGTTGTGCATATTAATTATATGTGTATATTACTTCATTGAATTACTGTATTTGAATTTTAATAAACCTTTTTACCATTCAGTAGTACGTTTCCATAAAACCCTGAACATTCTAAACATCCCATATCACTAATCCTCAATTCTAAATAATACTTGAGTTTACTTAATTCATGTATTAATAGCGAATTTGAAAAATAATACAAGAGTGACATATTTTGAGGTAAAATAAATACTGCTCAATTGGACATTTTAAAATGTTTTTCCTTTTAATAGAGGGACATTTTTTAAGGATTTAATTATTAGTATTTGAATATTGTTTTAATATATGATTAATTAGTATATGAATATACTGTGTGTAATAAATAAGTAAGGCAGTGAATAAATTTTGAACAATAATTTCATATGAAGAAATATGATCTGCCTGGGTTAAAAAATTAATCTTTAAATCCTATTTATGAGATTATATGGCTGGAATCTGTAGCCCAAAAGCAGTTAAAGCAACCCACCTCCAAAAAAGAAGACATTTTAACAAGTTTCTTCCAAAACTTGAAATATTTAAACATTACACGACCCTAAATTTCTAGTGAATTTAAAATATTGATTTCATTCAGTTCAGCTACTAGCCATTATATGAAATTTTCCTATATTATTAAAATGTTCCTCATGATTTTGCAAGGTGAAGACCACAAATGTTCTGCCCTCATAACTAATGATGATATAATCAGGATGAAGTAGACTTCAGCGTAAGGAATATGGAACTATATATTTTGTTCTTTGTTTATTAATTAGCTCACTTTTAAAAAATTCATATCATATAGTAAGTAGTATTCATAATTTTTCTCATTTTCTTAATATTTCATTGAAGTATTTAAATGTTAATTTAATTAGCAATACCTAATAATGTCAAATGCATATATTATTATACAGAATGGGATTTTGACCATAACATTCAGGCAAAGTGATACACATGTTAATTTTTCAACAAGTTTCTGCATTATGCTTTTTACTCTCTACACAATGTTTAATTTTTAATTATTATTTTTTATTATTTGTTGGACCTTAGGTCCTACAAATAATAAAAAATAATAGTAATACCAGAAAGTGTGACTTTCTTATATTATCCAACAGAAGACCTATGTTCACATCTTATATTTTGAATTTACAGTTTTCTTTTGTAGATGACAGACACCATATATTGAAAAGAAATTAACATGCTGCTGGATATATGCATGTGTTTTTCATATTTACAGCTGTTGCATGTGATGTTATGTAATCGGGTAAAAAATGAAAGAATTAAGTTTATTGACACCAAAACAAATGCATACTTCGATATAAAGGCTGCATAAAAATGAAAATGGCTAAATTAAAATAGTGAATTGAGGTTGTAGAGTTCTCATTTATTTTTATTAACCAGCTATTTTATGATAATTAGCTTTTCTTTCTTCCTTTCCACTTTCCTGCCAGGATGCTAATTTTGAGTGTATTCAAATAAGGTGAATTCATTTCGTTACTTTTGATTTACGCCATAAATGCTAGCTGATTCTGTATGAACAAGCTGTGCACTCTGTTAATTTGTCCGAATCTATAAAAGGTTTTTTTTACACCTATTCCAAACCTCTGTTGTAATTTCCAAAACATAACGAGAAGTCGCTTAAGTTTTCCAGAGTTCTCACACAGTATATATTACCAAAGTGGGTGAAACTCGTATAAGGTGTAAGAAAGACCAAAAGGAGATTTATTAAATCAAGAAAAGTAATCGGTGGAAAAGGCATTTAATCTTAATAATGGAAAATCGAATTTTACACCAAATATTCAGACTTTTGTAACTGTTTTATATTTAATTAGCGAGAGTTTAAAATAAAAATTACCTTTATATTCATAACATAGGTTACATTCTGTTAATTTCCCATAAATAAACATAAAGAATACATTGACAAAATCATTGTACTAAGCTATTTTCATTGTACTTCAAATTTAGGTTGTTTTCATGAAATTCTTTTATTAAACATTAACTTATACTTGATAATCAATCTTCAAGTTCGAAAATAAGTTAACTGTAATTGCATTTGTTTTATGATCAAATATTTTAATTTGGCAATTGAGCATTTCTAATGGCATTTCTTTTTCTGTTTGACATCTCTGCTCTGTTAAGGTTATAACCAGTTAAATTGTTACTGTGTCTCTGAAAAATCAACAGCATTCTTAAACATGTGATGTAGCCGTTCCTCAATAGACACAAATGCCGGCTAGCTTTAAAAGGATTTATTAACAGAGCACACAGGAACGGTTACAAACACAAGAAATATATATAAAAATGAAAGATAAACGAAATGGAACATCAAACATTGAGAATAACATAACATAGTAAGCTATCATCATGGCGGCTGGAGGTCGACTGACGTTTTTTCATATCGCCACGAGATGGCGTTTAAATAAAATAGTTCGGTTACAGTTCATGAGTTCATGAGGTGAATAAAATAGTTCAATTACACTTAAATAGGTCTGTTACATCCTCCCCCTCTGACTTCGTAGACGTCTCGGCAAGAAGTCAGGAACTGACATTTGTCTACTTTGTGCAGCGGGCGGAGAATCAGATGGACGGGCTCCAGTTTGACGATGAGTAGATTTTGCGTCACCAGCACCTTGTGCAACAGGTGCAGATTCGGGTGGTATTACACGTTTCGGGCGTCCTCTTTTCTTTAAGGGAGTTACAAGAGCTGTGTTTTGAAACTTATTTCGATCTTGATATGGATTCAAGGCTGAAACATGATACTTGCCGAGAATTTTGTCTGGTTCATGAGGATCGGCAATATCATAAGTGGTTGGAGATCTTGTAGTCACTATCACATAAGGACCATCTCTCTTGGGCATGAATTTAGCAGTTTTCTTCAGTGGACCTTTGCTGATTTGAGCAAACTTTATCTCCAGGAACGAATTTCGGTGTTTCTCTTCGTTTTTTGTCAGCATATCGTTTCTGCTTATCTTGATGCATTTCGACTCTTTCTCGTACCTGTTGTACATTTCTTGCAAAACGTTTCAAATATGGAGTAATTTCGGGAACAAAATTATCGTTCTCAATTAAGGCTTTTATATCATGCTTTACATCATCTAAGGTTCGTAACTCTTGTGCAAATTGAAGAAAAGCAGCAGAATGTCCAGTTGAATCACATTTGGCTGTATTCAAAGCAAACCTTATTAATGGCAGTTTATCCTTCCATGACTGATGGTCGTTACCAACAAGTATTGCTAAACGTGGTTTCAGATCTCTATTCTTCATTTCAACTGGGTTAGATTGTGGCTGATAGACAGGAGTAAGACTTTGATCAATGTTCAAGATATAGCATAGTTGTTGCATAACAGCACTAGTAAACTGGGTACCATTATCACTTATTATTTTCCTGGGTAACCCAAATCGAAGGGAGACTTCCTCCAAAAGAATAGTGGCACATTCTCTGGCCGTGGCTTCCTTTAAAGCAAATAGTTCTGTCCACTTCGTAGCACAGTCCTGCACAATAAAAATCCATTTTTCACCAGACGGTGTTTTAGGAAGGGGACCGAAAAGATCAATTGACAAGGTTTCAAAACGTTGAGCATAGACTGGAATTTGAAGTAAGCCAGATGGCTTTTGATTAGTGGTTTCTCCCCCTACTTTGAAGACAGTGTGATATTTGTTAAGCAATGCATCAGTTGCAAGCCGTTGGGCTGTAGTTAATTGCTGTCCTTCATTTTCTCGTAGTCGGCAGTTGTTTACAACAACTGGGGTTTCTTCCAGTACTTGGGATTGATGAGGTTTCACGAAGCTATATTTTCTTCGAGGTTCATCAGAAAAGTTCCACCTATTTTCAGCAAGATTTAAAACAATTTTAGCTTTTTGAAGACAGTCAGTTCCTAACAGAGTCGAGTTATTTTTGGCATCAAGCAACACAAGGAGCGGAGTTTTGAACTCTCTGCCTTCGAGAAGAATGATTTGTTCGGTGCGAAGTACCTCTTTTTCAGATACCAAACCATCAGCGAAAGATACCTGTAGTGTTGTCTTTTCAAATACTGCATCTTGTTTTTGCAGAATATGATAGAGGGATTCACTTGCAATTGAGTGACTATCACCAGTGTCAGCGAAAGCTGTACCGGAAACACCACCAATACTAATTGGAAATACAGCAGTCCGAGTGGAAGATAAACAGGATCGGATTTGGATAGTGCCAAAATTTGATGAATTTGAAGTCTTTAAGGGGTTACAGTCTGGACATTTAGACTTGATAAAAGCAGTTTTTCCGCACCCATAGCATGTTAAAGGAGGTCGCTTTTCCTCTGTTTGTTGCTGAACACGATTTGAAAAGGTTTTATGAGTTCCCTGTATGTCACTTGTTCGATTTTCTACTTTGTGTTTGGATGGATTAGTCGGTTTGTAAGAATAGTTCCGCCTGCCAGGAAGTTGAGTTTTATAGTTCGTATTTTTAACACGTACAGCTTCATAATCATCCAATTTCTGTACTAATTCAGATGAACTCTTTATTTTTCCCCAAGTATCAATAAAATGCTCCTTAACGTCACTACTGACTCTTCTTTTAAGCTGATCCGTCAGGACCAAGTCTTTCAGTGATTCAAAGTCTGTAACATCGAGACTATGAAGCCACTCTTCGAGATAATTGTTTAATTCGTAAGCAAAATCTTTCCATATGGACCCTGGGTGTTTTAGGTGTGTAGTAAGTTTAATTCGAAATGATTCAGCATTTAATTTGAATCTTTGTAGCAGAATCTTCTTGATGTAAGAATAATCTTCTAATTTGTCTTTTGGTTCTCTTAAAATAATTTGCGAAATGTCTATAGGCAGAAGAGGTAGGAGATGAGTGATGTAATCTATTTGTTTTATATTAACTTTCTCACATTGTCTTTCAAAAATTTGCAGGTAGGTTGCAATGTCAGAAGTTCCTGTAAATTTAGGGATTAGGTGTTGAATATTTGTTCCAATAGCTGCATTTGAAGCAAAGGCGACATAGTTAGGGTTTGAGCGAGCAGCTGCCAGGTTTAATTTTAAACGTTCCAATTCTTATAAAAGTTCTTGTTCTTTTCTTTGACGTGTCTCTAGATCGTTGCTTTCACGTTGTTTTTGTTGTCTAGTTTCGATTAAAGTTTCCAGAAGATTCCTGGTAAAAGCCTCATCATAAGTGTCAGAATTGACAATAAGATCTTTAAGATCTATTACTCGCATAGTGTCGTTTACAGTGAAACCCAGTTCTGCAGCGAGAGTTTTTAAATCCTCTTTTCGTGCTTTGGCAAGGTAAGCCATAATTATATGAGAGGTCAGGGGGGAGGGAAAAGATGAAGTTGAATTTGTTGTTATTTCGATTTTATTCACAATACAGTATTTTAGAATTAATAATTATACCTTTAAGTAAAATGTATTACTTAAAATTAAACAGCATGTATGAATGTAAATAATGTTACTCGTACATTTATATACCACTATTAAACAGTATTTATAAATGTAAACAATAATACTCACAAAGTTTATTATTTCGGAGTTGTAAAAATATCATAAAATGCCCTCATAAATTCAACTTGTATCAAGAAAATAACATATAATAAATTGCTCAAAAACTGTTTACTACTTAGCAAAACATACATAAATGTCTTACCATAAGCTTTTATATTTAAGCTGAATTCTTCGAAATCTTAATCTTAACAAAATATTAAGCTGATTAAGCAACACACACTTAGTAACTCTTTTACTTTATTTAAATAGTCATTCGATTTTATTCATAATTATTTTCTTTCGCTTCAAGAAATATTTTTTAAGACATGCCTTCATTAAATTGAAAACAATTATATTTACCTGAAGTAGTATATTATAATCATTTTCTCAAAATGTTCGTCGAAAGATAAATCAACAAGTACAATATTTTATTTTATGTAGAATAAAACATTTAATAAGTAACAACAGCATTCAAAGGAAATAAAAATAATAAAAGATTTGACGTAAACACATAAATCATCGCTAGTCTAAACATTTCCTCGGGGGCAAAACATCTGCTGCTGTATGTCAGAATCGAAACTAATAAATTCTAATGAACAAACGTCCATGAATATATTCAAACTTTAACATCAAAACATGTATTCAGTGAAACAATATTATTCACAAATTAATTTACTATGCGCATTAACATTTTAAAATAACAAATTACAATTCAAGAAATAACGTTTGGTTAACAGAAAGCCGTTTGCTTTAGTTTAATACTCTTATGTAGTATCAATAAATGAGATTTCAGTAAAGAATTTACATTTGCTTTAAGAAGCAGCTTATAATAAATAATCAGTTTAAAAGAACTTTAAACTCAGAATAAACGATAATGTAAACGAAACTTATCTTTTCCGTTGAAATTGTCCAGTTGATGATTCGATGTGCTAGCAGCACGGTATGATAATTTTAATTACAGAATTCGTTTCCAGAATATTTGACCAGTAGTCCACACCTGAAAAGAAACTGAGCCGATCTCCAGCAACTAAAAGTTAAATTCGGGAGTAAGAGCTTGTTAAAGCCAAACAGAAATTCTAAACATTTTGTTGCGCCATTTTGGATTCAAATTTAGTTGGGCGCCAATGTAATGTAGCCGTTCCTCAATAGACACAAATGCCAGCTAGCTTTAAAAAGATTTATTAACAGAGCACACAGGAACGGTTACAAACAAAAGAAATATATATAAAAATGAAACATAAACGAAATGGAACATCAAACATTGAGAATAACATAACATAGTAAGCTATCATCATGGCGGCTGGAGGTCGACTGACGTTTTTTCATATCGCCACGAGATGGCGTTTAAATAAAATAGTTCGGTTACAGTTCATGAGTTCATGAGGTGAATAAAATAGTTCAATTACACTTAAATAGGTCTGTTACAAACACCATTTTAAAAATATTTCTGTGTGTAGTATTTTATCAATAGAATTTTTCCTAAATAAATACAGAAGTTGTTATGAAAACATTTGAGAGTACATGTCTTGAAAGAGAAACAGTATTCGTAGTGTTTAGTCAATTATGATATATTAACAGCTATCATAATTGCATGTGTGTTGTATGCATTATACATATATATATGCATAAAGACACAATTTTGGCAATAAGTAGAGCTGTTACAAAATAATCATGAAGTCTCATGGAACTTACTCGTCACACATACTGGGGAGGAATCAAATTTATGTACGTATTTGCCACTCTTAAAGAATTTTTGGGGGGAATTACAAATGTACCAATTTCTTATTAATATATAATCATTTGTTAATATTAAAGGAAAAATTTATTTCTTAACTTAACTAAGCCAGCTAAGTCATAGACCGAAATATGTGTTTCTGCAGATATTCAGAACTTCCGGAACTACGAATACATTCACAGTTACAAAATATGTAAAATATATTTCTTTTAAATGCTTGGAATATTCGGAAAAATATCTAAATTCAAAGAAATGGTAAAATACGTTTCACTTGCAGATTGTTATTTATTTGATTATATCACCATTAATAACAATGTTCACCCCCCCAGAATAAAAAAGATATTGTTTATGTACTGAAGTCTTGGTTTGTTTCCCTTGACAAGTCAATTAATCTATCATCAATGACAATAGCTACCTTTTAAATACTTTTAATTTTGGCACTTAAAATGTTTGCATTTCAAAATAATATTTCTATGCAGCTTTTAAATAATTTTTAATGCAACAGAAATCTAAATAACTTCAAATGCTGGCTAAAATTCATTCCAATTATTCATCGCTTTAAATTTGATTTTGGAGAAGATGTAAATAATTATTACGAAATAATGTGAAGCAGTGTTTGCATTCAAAATGTAAGATGTTATACTTATGAAATTCTGCACTTCACTTTGGAACTGTACGAATTTTCGCTCAGAAAAAGACTGAAATTCAGGATATATTAGTTACACTTTTAAGGAATAAAAATAATTCAGAATTTACCATACGTTACATTCGTACATACGCAAAGAAACACGGACATACGTAAAAAATATAGCAAGTGTTTGCAAATAACATTGAAGAAATTTTACAATTCCTTAATGCTGTTTATTTAATTCTTTTAAATAAGAAATAAAAGCGCGAATATACGTTAACAAACTAAGCGGGAAAATTCAGTTTACATTACTGAGAATTACAACATGTAAACAAATTACATCTAAATAACGAATTATTAAGCACAATATATGGTAACAATTATTAAATGCACTGTTAGACAAATTAAAATGAAACATATATTAGAAAAATAAGCAAGTGCAATCGGTATGAACGTTAAAATAACTAATAAATAAAGTTCCACAACATTGCAGTTGTACACATCACTCGACAGCCATGGAGACAGCCATGGAGATCACGAATGAGCTAGCGTAGAGTTGCTTTTAGTCGCCAATATTTCTTCCCGCGCCAAAGGTACACCATCAAGCATGCGCAGTAAGCGAAATTCGCTTAACACTGTTCAACTCAATGTGCGGTCTGCCATTACGCGTCCTGGAGGCTCGCGCCTCTGCCAACTCAACACATCCTAAATATAATAAATCTGGGGGGAAGGGGTTATGACTAACCTCATTTTATTTTTCACTGCCGTTCGCTTGCCTTCCCAAAAGGGATTATTGCACATTTATGCAAGCTCACTTCAAAATGTCTTGCCCGATCGTATACCAACTTCGCGGAATTAATTGAAGCCCTCCTCAGTTCTCTAAGGAGGTAAGAAAGGAGGTTATTTCCTACCTCCATGCAATTCTCCTCGACAACTACAATGGTCAACTTTTCAGTCCCTCACTTTAATGTACAAAGGGTGACACACAAAGAAAAAACTATGAATTACGAACGAATTACTTTCCTTTATACTCATATTATATTTTTATAAGACAGAATGATTAGTGAGAACTTGTTTGTGCTCCACAGGAATTAAAAAATTTTCAAGTTGCAACATTTAGCTGCTATATGTTATTTTTGACAATTATTATATAAAGAAGAAGTTTGGGACTTAAATAGTTAAAGTTTTGCAAAGCGATAATTAATGTTCTAAAATATTATCTCCCAATTCTTGAAATAAAAAGGGGTCAATTATTGTAAAAAAACTAAATAGGAAAAATTTGAAATTAAACTGAGTTATCGTGTTTCTTAAAATTATCATCTATATTTACTGATGTAATTTTAAGAAGTGTAATAACCGAGTTTAATTTGAATTGTCTCCTATTTAGTTTTAACATTACTTGTCCACTTTTAACTTCACTTTGGAGGTAATGTTTAATATATCAGTTTTGACGTATGTAAACCAGATAAATTAATGAACCTACAAGAAATTGTTATATATATCTACTATATATATTAAATCAGCCTATCAATTATCGGATTTAAGAGAAGATACTACAGTACCAATATTAATTTGCATCGCAGTTTAATTTTTTGTTTGTTTTGTTTTGGTAAATATATATGAATTTTCTTAGATCTTAAATTTCAAATTCAACATTTTAGGTAAATAGTTCTAATCTAAATTTAAAATTCTTTTCATTCAAAATTCATTGCAAAATTCGACTTGTTAATCGGTTCTAAATTCATACAAATATTGTTAGTAGACCGACAATATATCTTCAGCACAATTTTTACATTAGTTACATAATTAGCACAATTTTTGGATAACTTCAATGCAAAGCAATTGTTCCGTACCTAATTATAAGCGCTACTGTGGCAGCGTGATGAAGAAAAAGAAAACTATTTAAGTTACCTTGGAAATCGCAGACGACTTTTTATTTATAGATTTTGGTTTCTAACGGTTTGATGGAATAGAGTTAAAAAGTGTCGTGACTTAAACGGTTTTCATTTCCTTGACCGCCCTGCCACGATAACGCTTATAAATTAGGTACGGAACAATTGCATTACATTGAAGTTATCCAAAAATTATGTAAATTATGTAACCGATGTAAACACTGCGATGAAATTCGCTTTATTGCCTATTGCTATATTTTGTGTGAATTTTTAATTACCAAATTCAACGATTCGAAAGCGAACAGTGCGAACACTATACGAAAAAAAAATACCTCTATCGGGAGTGGCAGTCTCTCGAAACTCAACATTTAAAATCACGAAAAAAATCACTTAAAACGTTTTACACTTTTTAAATTGCTCTCACGGTGTGTTTCTCGCATTCAGAAGTAACAACGGTATCAAAGCCATCAAATTCTGAATAACGTAGTACTCCACCCGAATATGAACACCTGAAATCCCGAATCTGGAATCTATTAATATTTATGTTTCATTGTCTATTTCATATTTTGTAAAGATTTAAAGAATTGTTGATTAACAAATTTAACGATTCCAAAGCGAGGAGTGGTAACACTCTTCGCAATGAAATACCTATAGCAGGCCGTGAGTGTCTATCAAAAATTTAATTGGGAAAAATTTTAAATAAATTTTGTATTTTATAAATAAATAATACGAAAAGTTAAACATTAATTTTTACAAGCAAGTCCTTTCAGAGAAATTCATGTAGAATTGGATATTTAGCCAAATTTTTAGTCCAAAGGGGCTTTATACCTGAAGGACTATTGTTTTCGTTTTGCGTTGAAGCCTTTAAAAGGCTGTATCACTTTTCAAATCGTTGCCACCCAATACTAACGCCTTGTATTATATCTGAAGAAATTAAATAATGAAGAATTTGCGTAAATGTATGGATGTTTCTCGCATTGTGATAAAACAACGGAATCTAGAGCTATCAAAATTTGACTTACGTAATCTTCCATAGAATATGGGCACGTGGAAGCCCTAATTTGAATTCGAAATTTGCTTTATTATAGATTTCATATTTTGTAACACTTCGACGAATATTTGATTAAAAGACTCAACGATTTCAAAGCGATAATTGGCAACGTTGTACAGAAAAAAAAAAAACCTTTTTATCTCCAGCGCGCGAGACTGCGTATCGGAAATTCTAAAGATGCGCTCAGTAAAAAATTATTTTGCGATATTGCTCTTGAACTGAATTTTATGGTTTAAGTGCGAAGAACACGATATTCAATAAAGAAAGGTAACACACAAAATGTTAGAAAAACGCTTCTTTGGAAGTAATTTAAAGTCTGGAACCTTTCATATGTTCTTAATTTCTTTAATACAGGGCGATAATTTGGTGACAAGAAATTAGACCAACGCTGAAAATATGGACACTGTGTGTGACACTGTGCGGACACACGGATACTATGCATTTCCTAACTACAAATATGAAAATATTATTAAAAAAAAAAGAAAGCTTTCAGACTTTACATTACACCCAAAGGGGAATTTTTTCAACATTTTGTGTGCTACTTTTATTTATTTCTTAATCAAAAACTCATGAATGCTTTACAAAATGTCAAATGATAAGAAACAAATTGCAAACTTGGTCTTCCAGATGCCGATATTCGGGGGGGGGGGAGACGTATGTAACTGTGATGTCTCTAGTTACCTTTGTTTCATCACAATGCGAGAAACATACATAAAGTTATGCAGATTCCTTATTATTTAATTTCTTTAAATATATATAAAACATGCCTCTAATACTTGGTGGCAACAATTTGAAAAGTGATTCATCGTTTATCGTGAATCAACGCAAAAAGCCAAAACGAAATTAATAGCCCTTCTGCGCATATTGCGCCTTTAGGCTAAAAAAAATAACACACCCTCGTTGAAATAAGAATAGGAATTGAACAACACTTCACTAAAATATACTTTCATTGGATATTATTTACTAATGAGCTAGAATCCATATTACCATAGCCTGATATTCTTTTGAAAAATTACTCGCAAACATAAGAAGAAAATACCTTATGCAATGCATGATTGTACTTAATTCTGTTTTTAACTCCCCGGGATGTCATTTTCGCATCTTCATTAAGATTAGGCTTTTTCGGGCAACGATGAGACCACGGTCTTTCTCATTATCAGCTCGTCCTTGGGGTTCCTCTTGTGGGAATCAGTTCCTAGTTTTACGTGTTATGTGCGTATGGGGTTTTAATTCAAATAGCTTCCGATAGCCAATTTTCCAGGTACAAAAGCATAAAAGCAAAGCATTAAAGAAGAAAATAAAAGCTTTCAGCTTACGAGGAGTTGGACGAATTCAAAAAATAAAACAGTATTAATTGAAAATAGTTTTATTACTACTTAATAACAAAGCTGGGGATTTTTGCTTAGGGCAATGGCTGCCGTAGCTCTTTAAACGTTTTGCGGCAGGAAACACGGAGTTCTTCAGATCATCTTTTAAATGTCCACTCCCTTCTTTATTAGGATTATATTCTTTATTCCCTTCTTTATAAGTTCAAAATCAGATAACAAAATTCAGATAGTTCCTGTGCCTTTTTGAACATTTTGTTTAATTTCTTATAAGTTAATTCTCACAAATTCTCATAAGCGCTTTATCTTACTTTTCATTGTCACTCCTTTCACTGTGATCAGATGATTATCTAGTTCTTCATTTGTCCTTTCTCTGTCTTTGTTTCTCGATTAGTTCTTTGACTTCTACTTCCCCATATCTGAAAATCCTTCGCCGCCAAATGTTTTGTAGGCTTTTATTTTTGCGTCTTTTACCTTATAAATGAATAAACCACGCCAGCCACACATGCAGGAAACCTGTCCACGTGTATTATCGATCTTCGGTCGAACTCACTTAGATCTGTTAATTAAGCTTCTGTGAGATAAGTTACTCTTCAAATTAAGAACGTTTAACACAATGGAATTCAAAGCGCTTCTAAAGGGCCAACCTAATCCGGAGATTTCTGAGTACTGTGATATATTCCCACCTTCAAAGAGAAATTTTGCGACAGAAGATACTTTTTAGGAGACCATTAGAGCAGTATAGCAAGGAAATTTTATACGTAAGTTTGAAGTATATGTAAATGAAAATTATAATTTAAATTAGCAACAGTCCTTAGTTCCTCCTCTCTGTTCTAAAAATCGAAATAAATTTTCTGGACTGCGTCATTTCTAGATACATCCATCTCGTATAGCTAGCGTAACGCTGACGACGTAACTTATTCGGATTCCAAACTTAAAATTTTAAAAACTGAACTTTTTTTATTTTATCTGAATTTTTTTTATATATGTAGAAGTTTTTGTAGTAGATGACCAGCACAGAACATCAAAATTTCAGTCACTGAAGGCTAAAGTTGAATTTTTGCTGGACGCCTTTCAGAATTAGTCGATCTATGAGGCACTGCATTTTTAATTGATAGGTAATTGATGGCTAATCAAAAACTAAAAAGGTATTGCCGATGGTAATGATATGCAAGTTTAAAATGTTTGGAGTGATTTCAAGTTTAGAGTTTAAATCAAGCAGATTTATTTTGAAAATGAATCTCGCATAGTGACGCTTTCTGTCTTTAGCAAATAAAAGTTAATAAAACCACATTCAAGTGAATTAACTGTATTCTCTTCTTATTATTAACTACGAGACTATTCAATTCCTAGTTTAATCGATTCTAGCACGTTACCTTTCAAAACAAATGTATTTATAATGTATCAAAAATCACCGCTACAGGAATAAAATTGCTATATTTATCATTATCCATCTAGGCTTTTCGTCGTCTTAAAAGCATGTATGTAAAGATTTCTCGTAAAGCGAATTTTTGGCTCGCTTTGAAATAGTGGTGGAGAAAAAATTTTCGGTCGTTCTCTGAAGTTCCGCAAAATTTTCGTAGTTTTCGATATCGTACATTTGGAATGAAACATTCTGTCTAACTGCTTTAAACCCCGACAGAGGCAACTACAGTGGATGGACAAAAATGTGGAAACACCTTGTGAAATGCATGTTTGAAAAGAAAGATTGATTTTAATGAAATATGTAGGTGGGGCTGGCGTTTTTGACTACTGACGCCACCTATACAACTTCGTAAATGTGCTAAACAGTTCAGTTGTTGTCGGAGTACTGTTATGCGAGGTTGTCATTGCATTATGTCAGAGTTAACAGACTTCGAACATGGGTAAATTGTTGGAGCACGTATGGTAGATGCTTCCGTAAGCAAGGTGGCCGAGGTGTTTAGTGTTTCAAGAGGTATTGTATCGAAGATTTATTCCGCATATTTGAAAAGCGGTAAAACATCATTTGCTAAATCACAGCGCCGACGAAAGTGTGTCCTGAGTGATCGTGACAGACGATCATTAAGGGCAATTGTGACGAAAAATATGAAGACCACAGCAGCAAAAGTTACTGCTGAAATGAATGTTGTGTTACCGAACCCTGTGAGTACCAAAACAATTAGAAGGGAGCTTCATAAACAGGGAATTGCTGGCCGTGCTGCAATTGAGAAGCCACTCATCAGTGATGCTAATGCCCGTAACAGGAAAAGGTGGTGTTTAAGTCATAAAGCCTGGACTATAGAGCACTGGAAGCGAGTAATATGGTTTGACGAGTCTTCTTTCACATTGTTTCCCATTTCTGACCGAGTTTACGTCTGGAGAACGCCATCTCAAACCTATAATACAGACTGCTTGTTGCCAAGAGTGAAACATGGCGGGGGTTCTGTTATGGTTTGGGCATCCATATCGTGGTTCTCTGCTAGCCCCATGATAACTGTGTCAGGGCACACGACTGCCAAGATTTATGTGAACATTTTGGCCGATCAAGTTCATCCCATGGTACAAACTTTGTTCCCCGATGGTGATGGTGTCTTCCAAGACGACAAAGCCCCTGTTCACACAGCTCACATTGTCCAGGACTGGTTTTCTGAGCAGGAGGATGAGTTGTCCCATCTCCCCTGGCCACCACAGTCACCAGACCTGAATATTATCGAATCTTTGTGGTCTACATTGGAACGGAAAGTGGGTTCTCGTTATCCACCGCCAACATCGTTATCTGAACTTGCCACCGTTTTGCAGGAATAATGGTATAATATTCCCTTGGCAAACATACAGAAACTGTATTTATCCATTCCGAGAAGACTGCAAGCTGTTTCGGATGCCAACGGGTTTCCTACACCAAATTAAGCAAAGAAACATGTTTTTTTAAAGGTGTTTCCATATTTTTGTCCAATCCCTGTACATTCGACAGCCGAAACGCACGATCATCGCGGCTGAAGTTGGAGGGAGAATTCTCAATTCTGACGAATTCTTGTTATTAAGTCACGAGAATTGCATTGCTTGAAAGTGGTTGCGTTGATTATCGTGTTAAAATATGCTCGCAGAATGTAGTGCACCGTCATTCCTGGTATTTCACGCTCCACCAGCGGCCGAGCGGTAAAATATCTGAACGCTGGTATTTCCGACTTGGGTTCGATTCTAGGCGAACAGGCTGGCTGCATGGGCGTTTTAGTGCTTTTCCCCATGTGCAACGTGTATACAAGCATGTTTCCTAAGAACATTATCAACGAAGGTGCCCCTCTTCTTAGGTACATAGGCCTAGTTTGCTTTGCAAAATACTACCAAACCAACCAACCTGTTATTTCAAAGCGTGTGACACATCGTACTCAAAGTTAAATTAGGTTCATTTAACAAAGAAAAGTACAGAAGAGCTCTCAGTCTGCAAGGAATTGTGCGTGAGTGAGGGGCTTCTAAAGCCATCCAGGTCGCATTAATGTTACACAGAAGTAAAACCAACATGTTCGAAATTAAGTCCAGTTACCAGCACTGAGAAGATCTTTAAGCACTCGATAAAATCATAATTTGCCATCAGTTCGTATTCACATGTACAATAATATCTAATGTTACAGTTTACGCATAAAAACATATTTAGCGTCATAAAAATATTAAACTGCTTCCGCTAAAACATATTTAACGTCACATTATATTTTGAGGAGAAAATTGTAGCAAAGAAATTGTTCAACTGCCTGTATTTATACTAAGGTTGTTTTTAAAGAAAACACTCGATTCATTTCATTACAGCATTTATAATATTAGTATTATAATACATTTTTAACCCTCTCAGTGTTACGGCCGAAAAAATCCGTGTAGAAGGTTGCCTTCTATATTCATTACACATGATAATTTCTGCTATCGTTTAATGTATCTGATAGTTTTCTCTATAACCAATGCCATCTCCCAGAGCGCGAGGTCAACATTTCCGGTTCCCAGGGATCACAGTGGCAAGAAACAAGCATGCCTGACTAGTCTTCAAAAATGCTACCCACCAGTAACTATGCCGGCTACCGTGTTCAGCGGAACAGGACGTAACGCCAATCGTCCAGTCTTGGTCACATCTCGCATCTGGGCAAATGAAACCATCAGAATCACGTTTTTATTATCCGGTGCCGAGACTGCTTCCGAGCCAGTATATTAAAGACTGCCAGCTAAATGGGGATAAGATAAAAGTAATCACCAATCTCAATTGAAAGTAGCGAAGAAAGACATATGTTAAAAAACCGAGCGCAAAAAGATTAATAATTTATGTTCTGTTTGCGACTTTCATATTGGTGAGGGATCAAAAGTTGTCAATTTGCCAAGGCATAAAATACTGCAGATTTTTAAATTCTGAGTGTAAAGGTACATTTAGATTATAAATTTAATGATGAAAATTTGAGATTTCCATTTTTCTGGGAATTAAATAGAAAATTGGGTTTAAGAAAATAAGCTCTAAGCATGAGTACTGAGTTGTAAGCCTAATTACTAAGTCAAAATTTCTCTAACGACATAACATATATCAGTTCAATAGAGTACAAAGTTTATTGTTTATTTTATTGAGATTACAGCAAAAGCACACTAGGGCTGCCGGCCTAAGAGAGGGAAACTTTTATGTAGGAATTTCTAAAGTAAACTGTCTCCTATACACGCTGCACTTGAGGGAATACCACTAAAATGACCATGCAGCCATCCCATTTGCCTGGGATCGAAACCAGGTCGATACTACCAGTGTTCAGCGGCTCTACCGCTCGGCCGTTGCTGGGCTGGGATGCTAAGCATTTAAAAACGATTGTAGTATTAAATGAATAAATATGGCATGATTTGTTTAGAGTATCCAGATGATTTGCGATAATCGTATTTTATATATTTAAAACTCATACAGATATATATTTAAAACTCAATCAGAAGTAGAAATATTATGAAGATGTCTACTTCTGAAAGGCACATTCGTTGCTTCATGTATGAAATATTTTTAATTTCTACGTGCTTTTTCATGGTCATTTGGCAAAAGTAAATATAAATAATTTTTTATTTAAATGTATACAGTCGCTTACTGCCGCGGATACTGATTAACGAACTGATTAATGATTTAAAGGCACTTCCTCGCTTCTAGTTATCAATTACATGCTTAATTCCTGAAAACCTATATATATATATATATATATCTTTGAATTTCGGTAATAACGTTTTCACATGCATCACCACGCAAGCAACTGTTATTATTAAGAATTCGTAAATCTGTGAGTTTGTCGCAGCCACAGATAGGAACGGAGTTGCCAAATTTAAAACAAATATTAGTTGTCAGGAGCAGCCACGAGCAGAAACAAATGAGTCGCAATTTGGAATTATATATTGGTGAACGAAAAAGAAATTAGAAATGCTTTAAAATTTTTGAGGGAATAGTTTCGCGTTTTTAAGTTAAATTCAAGATGAAAATTTGGAAATAAAACTAAAATTATTAAAATAAACAAATCATTCGCAATAAAATAAATTTAAATATTTTCATCAAGCTACAACTTGCTTCGTCTCCAAACGAAAGAAAACAAATTGTTATTTTCTGTAATAATAAATCAGAAAAACGCAGTAAATTTGAATATTTTCAAGAACATTGTTAGTGCTGCAAGCGGCATAATTTATGAGCGGTAAAACGCTCAGAATGTGTGAAGCAACGATTACCAAATTCATCAAAGACAAAATTTTTAAAATTCAAAGTAGTAATCGGATAGCAATATTTACAGGCGAAAAAATCGTTAGAAACGAGAAAGCATAAAGCAGAAGAATTTTAGGATCAGCAGAAAACAAACAGTAATATAAAATGCCAGTCGATGGCCTTATGAAAAAATTAAAAAGTATTGCATTCAGTGGTGAAAAGAAAAAATAATATCCGTATAAGAATAAACTGTATTATTATATAAATGACAGAATAATAAAGTTTTACTTACTGGAAACGTGAAAAAACATAAATTCTCAAAATGGATTTTGCTAACACTTGCTACAATAGTGTACGCAAGCAACGCAAAAACTCAACGTGATCACTATAGCTAGTCGCTAATTTTCAAAGTGCGTTCAATAATAACAAAGAATAAATTACCTAGAGCAAAAATCTATGTCTCGAATTACACGTTATCGCCAGTGTTACAGACCACAATGTTGCAGAATCATTTCAAAAGGATTTATTAAAATAATTGCATTCCGAACAATTTAAAAAATATAAAGTAAGTGTAAATAACAATTACCATATTAACCTAAAATTCAAATAACCTAAATTTCATATTTCTACATGAAATGCGTCTGACATGGAAACAGGTTTCCATTCGATGATGGCATCGATATTTAAAAATGTATTTACAGTTTGATATTATATTTATTATAGTAATAAATATGACTAGTTTGTTACTCACTAGTTTACTCACAGTCTTGCGCTTTATGTAATTTAAAATTGAGATGGGAACCCAAATCTTTCCACCACGAAACAATTGGTCAGACTTTCTGAGTTCATCGGCAGTGCATTACATAACAGACAAAATATGGCTTTACTCATGCTAGACGTGGCCAAAGCTTTTGACCGCGTCTGGTCGTACTCAAGCTCCGTTCCCTTGGCTGCACCAAAACTTTAACGTGTCTCATCTACTCATTCCTGAAAGGCAGAAGTTTTCATGTTTCTATTGGAAATGAGATTTCTGAAGTCAAACGAATTCAGGCCGGCGTCACGCAAGGGTCAATTTTAGGTCCGATCTTATATCTCTTCTTTGTGACTGACTTCCCTAAAACAGGCTTTAACTACAATTACTTCATTGGCTGTTATGCAGATGATACGGCGCTTGCTGTAAAATCTATGTGTCCTAATCAAGCTGTCAGGAAACTTCAACAAGTCATGCCGCAAATAGAATTTTGATGTACCAAATGGCGTATTTCAATTAACGCAGATAAATCCAAACTGCTCATTATCCGAAAGAAGAACTCTGCCACTGAAATCAAAGAAAAGATTAAGCTATTTGACACAGAAGTTCCTAGAGTACGCAAGGCGAATTACCTTGGCGTTATTATTAATGATAAATTTTCCTGGAAGGATCACCTGACTCATGTCAGGGGAAAAACACTAGGAGTCATTCAGAGTCTTAACCCACTTATTAACGAGCACTCTAAACTGGACTTAAGAAGAAAACGGCACTTATACATCTCTGTTATACGGCCAATCTTCACGTATGCATCCCCTGCGTGGGCATCAGTTAGAGACAGGGACATATCTAAATTACAAATTACACAGAACAAGTTGCTGCGCACCTTCACAAATGCGCATTATTTCGTATCTAATAGGACTTTACACAAGGATTTGAAAATTGAAACTGTAATAGAGCATCTTCATCGCTTAAACTCCAGCTTTTTCCAGAAAGCAGCTACATGCCCTCACGTGTCAAAATTTCATATATTTGACTACATTCCACTACCGGAAGAAGATCAAGAGTTACGACCGCTGGCAGCCCACCTAGCCAGAGAACTGAACTATCCTACATAAAGTAGAATATTCCTGTATATAGTTGTATATATTGTTTATAGCTTTTATGAATACTTTTCTCATTATTTCACCAAAACTTCTATATGATATCTGATCTTCCAAACTGCACTTTTGTCACTGTAACTCTATATCTGCAAATGTATGCTTTTGAGAGTTTGTATTCCTACAAACTCGTTCTGTCATGTAGTATACTCTTACAGTAACTTATCATAAAAACTCATGATTGCTTTACCTTGCACTGCTCCGTCTGCGGGGCGTCTTCTTGTCTGGCCTAATTCCTAGGCTTGCGGCATCTTGCTCGCTACCCTTTTGCCTCACCTCATTCTCTTAACTCCTACCGTCATGTTCCTCAGACTTCCTACCGTCATGTGCCTACTGGCTCTCCTCATGAGCTGGAAACAGCGCGCTTCGCGCGATACTCCAGCCATACTTGTTCGGATCGGATCCTTTCTACAGCAAGAATTTTCAAAGGTACGCGCTGGTTATGCTGAGACAAATATTTAAAATGATAAAAGACTGTTGAATTCAAAAAAAGGGGACAGCAAAAGGCATCATTTAACAGCGCGATACCACTGAGATTCGTATTTAACTGAATTAAATGGCTACGGGTTCCTAAAGGAGATAACTATTTATTATTTTATATACTCCATCAAGGATATTCGTACACCAGAATGGCTTCTGTCGAATAATCTCAGATCTCGAATTTATTCTTTTAGAATGTTTATATTCCATATTCCAAGTATACTCTGGTTATTATCTAACTCGAAAGCTGTCTATTATTATCTAACTATATAGACTGCAGTCTGTTCCTTCAATTTTCCCTCAAACGAACGTGACATGATACAAATATTCTTTTCTTTACTTAAATTAAAATCACTTTTATCATTCACAACACCGGAAATCAAGTCCTCGTTGTAAATGAAAGAAATGTCAGTATCGGAGTCATGTATTTATAGTTGTCTCTCGTACTTGAACGTAGTAATGGAAGAAAAGGAATGCAAAAATGATCCTATATTTATACGCTTGGGGGAAAATGTAAAAGCTTCTAAAATATATACATTACTGCTGAATGTTTCTCATATGGATATATTTAATCACTGATAGATCTTTACTGTATTTAGTACCGAAACCTTGTTACATTACATGGAAGCTAAACTTTTGTAGTTTTTTTATGTGCGTGTATGCACACGCACGTATATATGTATATACATACATGTGTATGAATAAATTCATGATAAATTCATATCTAAGCTTGAGAGTCGCTACGCCATAGTGACTACCAGATCTCCAACGGAGAGAAGAGACGGATCTTTTCATCGTTTTTAAGTTCATGAGCATCAGAATTATGATCATTTTTCACATCTCTTACAAAGTTACAGAAAATACCCCATCGAATTTCGCCAAATATTCAATACATGGTGCGTGAAACACAGTGCACTGATGGTGGGGTTTACAAATACAAGTAGCTTTAACAATAATCTGGACTATACATTGAATTAATGTCTCTCTTGGTAGTAGAAAGTTGAGCAAACAAATTACTAGCCTATAGTGAACAGGAGCTAAAGCTTCGATTTCAAACTTTGAACTTCCTTGACGCTTCCACACGAAAGACCTATTTTAATTGAGCACGTGTTCATATCGCGAGCCTTTAAAATCAACTGTTATGACCTAAATACTTTGAATTCGTAATTAATTAGTTAAATAATCGAAGAAAGCCTTTAAATTATCGCTGTTCATAATATGTTGTAGGTAAAAAATAATTAACTGCCCCAAAGCTGTAGAAATTGATATTTCATGTACCATTCATTATATATCCAAATTAGCCCTTCGATATTGTAAATTTATGTTACTTCGGACATTCGTTTACTAATATTGGGATCCGGAAAAATATAGAACTTTTTTTTCCATTGGTTCTGTATTTTTTAAGTTATTGATTTTTTTCAATAACTTTTAATTTGTAAACCCCACCATCAGTGCACTGTGTTTCACGCACCATGCATTTGTAAAAATACTAAATTATCAATATTAATTGCCACTATTAAGTTAACTGAACTACGTTGGTTAATTCATTTTTTCTACACACACGTTTTTAGCACAGTTATTTAAATCTTGCAATTGATATTTTGATCTTGTAATTGATAATTTAAAATAAAGCTGAGTCATTTTTCAGCAAATGAGAAATTTTGAGTAAGGGGAGTTATTTTTATTTACTGTATGCCACATTCCATCTACTGGATAAAGGTTTGGAATACTTGATATTGAAAGGGATGCTAAGGCGCACATTGTGAGTAATAATTTATGCACTGCTTTCTGCTTCTAGTTTAACTTGCATGTTATTCAAAGAAGAGCAAGCTGCAGAATTTGAATCTTATTGAAGATTCTTGACATTATCAATCATTATTTCAATCACAATGGGCAAATGTTAATTAAAATGCCGAAATTTGAAGTGATGGACTTTATAATGGGAATGGACTTTATACCGAGCTATTGCGAAAAGCAACTTTGCCGGTTCGTGAATTCAAGCCCTAGGGCGTGGAGACCATCTCTGAAGAGAAAACGGAGTAAAGGAAAAGGAGAGAAGTATGAAAAATGAACAATGCCGAAGAATCTGACACGTTCTTAAAAGTGACGAGAGAAGAGTTTTCCATAAGGATTCTGAGACATTTGATTTGCAATATAGTGACGATAATTCAATTAATTTATAATTGATGGAAATTGTAACAAAAACACTTTAATCTAGACATTTTAGAGCAAAAATATTCTTAAGCCAGTACGGTTTTACTAGTAACAAACAAAAAGCAATTTGATAGTTTGGAAGCTTTAAGGAAAAATGAAGTTAGGCTAGATATAATACCGACTTTTATTCTGGAATTTATGTCTCGCTGTTCCCCTTTGTCTCTTAATCCTCCATTTAGCACTGCCCCACATTCTCTCAGCTGTTTGTGTATGAACTCCTGTATCAGGATCAATAAAATTGTACTTATGATTAACCTTTAACATGTACTATTCTATTTTTTTGCCTTTTCTAAGGCCCACTTGCTGATTACACTGTCTTAAATCACATTTCCGAAACGTGCGTTTACCAAAATAAAGTTTCATATCATGCGAATTGGTACATTTTTTTTTTTTTTTTTTTTTTTTTTTTGGGTAAAATATTTCGCTTTTGAAAAAATAAAAATGCATCTTCTTCTGTTTGGCAAATTCCAAAGACGCATTTTCGTAGCACTAAAAATGGCGTCAAAAATCAGCAAACAAAAAGAGGAATCCAAAAAATCCAAAAGATAACTGCGTGCGAACAACAGGATTCCTCTTTATTGCCGCATCAGCGCAACTTCTGCTGCGGTGGCGTTAATACAAAAGTACCTAATTTTGTTGAGTATTTATTTTTGAAATGTAACAGGTAAAAAAATTCTCGTTCACACAAATAGGTTATGGAAAAGGCAATACAAAATTAATGCCTTTATTTGAAATGACTATAAATTATTTTTTTTTTGGGGGGGGGGTTCACTCAAAAGTTAACAGGTGGGTTATTTTTGAAATCTTCAGTTAGAGTTCGATCGCAGGAAACTCCTGTCAATTGTTCTTTTTCTTTACGAGATAATTTAAACTAGTTAAAAACACTTTGTTTCTTTCCGTAAAACCAGTCGAGAATCCCGAATCCATATAACCTGAATACCTGTAGGAGTTGTGTCTGCGAAACATTTTAAACTTGTTCGGTTATGAGATTATTGAAACTTAAATTTCTTAGTTTACAAATGTGGGTCAGAAAGTTTTGTCGAAAATTTGGCCCCTTTTTTAGACCATTCATTTGCTTAAACTGGTGTTATTAAATTTAAAGCAGTTGTTAAAAACAATGTGCATTGACGTAAAACACAATTTATTTATTGTGAGTATTCATAGCGTTGTTGGAAACAAGAAATTGTGGTAGGTATTGTGAATTTCTTGTAAGAGTAGTATTGTATACAAAATCTCAAAAGAGTACCAGTAAATTCGCTTAATTTCCAGTTATTTATGAGGACACATTTTCTATGTTGGCCAAAAATAATAATAATAATAAAGTAGACTGAGACAATTTCAAAAATATATTATACGCGCTGCGAAGTTTTAGAAGACTGAAATCTTTCATTAAAAATGTAAGTATTGGCACGCCCACCAGTTTAAAAGGGACAGATGTCTGGTGGAGCTACAATAACGCCATATCACCTCGTAAAGAAGTAGATGTTAAAGTATGTTTAGAAGTCTCTATGACAAAAAAAAAAAAAAAAAAATCTATCAAAGTGCATTCACGGAAGAACTCAAAACTCGAATAAAAGTTTTAATAATTGCATCTGTACACGCACACCAAAAACTGATTTTGTGAGGTCATCACATTAAAATTAGGTTTGTTAGATGCGATAATATGTTTTACTGATGTTGTGCAAAGCAGCAATAAAATAAGTGAACGATTATAGGAATACAACAAGGATTTTATCTTTCTTTGGGAAAAATTTTTGAGTTTTTGAGAAAAATGGATTGTGATCGAATTCGTGAGATCCAGCTCACTTATCAAAACCTTTCTGAAAGGGCCAAAAAGAAAAAAATAAATTAATTTAAAAAAAACAATTTGATGTAGAAATGCCAACTCAAGATGATTTGGGGCAGAAAAATATTAAAATGATTTTCTTTAGTAAATTATTAGTGTTTAAATAGATTTTTCTAAGTTTGTTTCAATTCTTTTTTTTTTTTTTTTTTTTTTTACCTGTCGGTAGTCATTTCTTGAAATCTTATTAACCTAGAAGGTTCAAATTTTCCGCAATTGTTTGTTTACCTTAATCATTTCTTTGAAACTATGTAGGATATAAAATTTACGAGCATTAGTATTAGAAATATTAAAAATTTAATACTATAAACATTTCACTAATTTATTTTAAATATTATTTCTTTTTAAGTAAAATATTAAATACTGCTTTTTATTCTTAAATAATGTTTTAACCATCGTGCAACATCGGAAGAAGTTTGTTTTTAAAATTCACTAAATTTAAAATTTCCTCCTTCCTTTTCTTAACATATATTGCTTATATGTATGTATTATTATTATTTCGCAGTATAATTGACGGTGTAGTTGTTAGGGAGCCCACTGCGGCACCAAACGTTTGTAGCTCGAATGCCGGAGAAGCATAATTGTAACTATCTGTCCCTTCACACGAGAAGCAACGATGGCCACCTGTTCGGTGCATGCGGCATAAAATGGGCAACATCCTTGTGTGTGGCCCATGCTGAATAGGCAAGTGCCCGGCATTGGATAAAAATATTATTTTATTATATTATTGTAATTACATTTTTATTTTCATATTTACTTTTATTTTTAAGTTTGTTACCACTTAAAAATTCACGCGGAAAGAAACGTGAGGTCGGTACTGTTTATTTGTTCCAAATATAGTAGTTTAAATTGTTATCTCTTGACGAGTGGATTTGAAGCATAACAATATAAATAGTTTTGAGTTCCTTAAAAAGCGCAATATATTTTAGCATTTCAATTTACATTTTATTTCGTTCTAAAAATAATAAATCATTATATTTTGATTTTTGAATTCTTTGAAAAATATTTTCTAGAATACTATATTAATTTTTCTTCTAATTTTAAATTCAAACTTTTAACTAATATATAAGATGTTAGGTACATTTAAATTTTTAAATATTTAACGAACGAAAAGCAAGCTCACACCGTTTGGTAAAAGCAAAACTTGCAAAATTTACTCTTTGAACTTTACGTCAAGATATGTATTTTCAGTTTGGACGAAAACTTTGAAATAGAATTTTTCCAAACAAGCTTTGATTCCAAGAAGTAAAGGATTTTAAAATGAAATATAATGCCAATACCGATAGTATAAATTATTACAAAATTTATAACCACCGGTTTTTTCGTCCCCTTTCTTGCTCTAAAGTTTTTAAAATTTTTGTTGCTAGTAGTCTCTGAGTTCTAGCACAGCATGTGTATAAATATTTCCATATTGTTGGAAACAACTTACTCGCTTATTCAAGCATGTAAAAGTCAAGTATCATGTTTCGGTAAAGGCCGTTAATGGTCGATTGCTTCTTGCTAAGTGATAAGACATAGACCTTAACAACAATCCTTTAAATTCATTATCGCATTTTTTAAAATAAAACTGCATTGTCTCTTTGAAGCAAAGCGGTGTTATGAACGATTAGATCATAATTTATTTTCTTTCTAATTTGTTTTTAAGATTGTTGCCAAATGTGCTCGCGACGTCCTATTTAGGAGCTTTGATTTGTAATTGGAATTGACGATAAATCACTTAACTTAAAAGTGGCTAATTATTTGTTACTTGAAACTAAAGAAAAACTGCAAATTTTGCAGCATTCTCTCAATAACGGTTGATAATGACAGCGGTTTCAGTAGTATTTGCTTACTGGCATCAAAGAGCACAGCTTCCCGTTTTCGTATGAAACGCAACTGACGATTTTGAAGAAACACAGGAATCAAAATAATCCTTCTACTAAAAGAAAACAACTGATGGACACCATATTTTTTATGAAATAGAAACTGTAATCGATAAATAGAAATTAAACTGGTATAAAACAGATAAACAGATTTGAACCTGACAGTACAGCTGCTATGTTTGGTAAAGAAGTAGCAGTAAAAATTAAGAAATATAGTGAAAGAAGAAAGCTTTCGGAATACCATTTTCAGTATATAACGCTTCGTTTTTGCACAATAACCGCTAAAATGTTCAAAACATTGCAGAGGGATAAAATTATCAAAAGATATATATCCGTGGATACTCCTGAAACACTGGGAATTGTTTTATTACTTGGACGAGTTAAAAAAGCAAAAACAGAGAAATGATTAATATAACGAGGAGAGATGGTAAATTTGAGAAACTTTTATCAAAAGCTTTTTTTATTACTTAAATTAATTTTAGGTACTTCTTAAATTCCTCAAAAGTACTCCTTAAATTAATTTAAGGAGTACTTTTGAGGACACGCACAAAAGGAAATAAAATAAGACCATCGACGAGCTGTAAAACGATGCTTGTAGAACAGATTTCAGATGTGCCATTTCTATAATTTCCAATAACTTAACAATCGAAGTTTTCATTTTAAACAAATCTTTCTTACTTTCTTTACTTTCGGTAGCAATATTTTGCTAGATTTAAAATCATATTAGTTACTTGAATGATGACTGGAATTTTGTTATTCGAGTAGAAAACTGCTATATCATGTCCACTTATTATCCATTTCGCAAAATGTTTTCTTAATCCTATTAGTTACACATTTTTGATATTGTCCCCAAAATACTGCTCTTTATTACCAGTAGTGTATAAGTGAGTCATCATACCTCGTGCCATGGATTTCTAGGCAATAGCTCTATCCCCAAAACACACTCAAGCATCTACAGGAGAAAGAGGGGTGCTTCCCATCATTTTTTAAGCTTAACCCTCCAAGCGGCAAGACCGTATATTATGCGTTCGAAAATAATGGCTCTCATACCGGACACGCGCCATATATGCGTCCAAATATTTGGGCCCTCATAACGGTAAGAGAGCATATATACGAAAACATAATTTGGCACGAAACGGCAAAGCGGCATACAAGCGGCCTGTCTCTGTTGTTAATGTACACTGACAGGTTATAATTTTCCTCTGCGGGAGGTAAATGATAAGAGGAAACTAACTATTCGCTAGGGGCTAATGGGTTTTATCGTTAGGTTGTGAATAACAAACTCGGAATAAGTAGCTCGCTTAAAACCTCCAGCTGTTCCGAGCTTATACCAGCTATAGTAAAATTAAATGCTTATGTACGTAAAGATAATTTTCATTTTCCTGCCCAATTTTTCTCCAAATTGTAGGTACAGTTTGGAAAAATGTAATTGCAATTACAATTAAAATTACAAGCAACGGTAATTGAAACTGCAATAATATTTTGAAATATGCGATTTCAATTACATTGCAATTGTAATTAGATTATGCAATTACTTTACAATTACAATTAGAAAGTAAGTACTTTTTAATCGGAACAATAATGTGCGCAATTGCATTTTAATTCTTAAATCTAGTTTCAATTACAATGCAATGGTAAAAACAGGCATTATATTTATATAATATAATTACAATTATAAATTTCTTGAATGTAATCACAACTACAATAAAATTGTAATTGCAAATACATTATTATTATATTAGCTAATTACAACCTAATTTTAATTGCAATTTCAGTAGGTAATTATAATTATGTAATTAGGAAAGTAATTGTTCCTGATAATTGAAATTACGTAACCTAGTGAAATCATGATCCTAATTGTAACTGTAAGTGAAGTTTGGAATAAGTAGTTATAGTTAAAAGTAGACATTTTTTTAATTACAATTACAATTTACTTAATTTCATTTGCATTACAATTACACTGTATTTGTAAAATCAAGTAATGTAATTACAATTACAGTGTAATTGTAACTCCAGTAAGTAATTACAATTATGTAATTAGGTTAGCAATTGTTTCTGATAAAAGCAGTTACGTATCCCAAGAAAATCATGGTCTTAATTGCAAATGCAGTTGAAAAGTAGAATGCAGTTGAAAAGATAGTAATTGTAATGATATTATGCAATAATTTTGGAATTACAATGTAACAATTTTTAATTACATATACAAATTTCTCAAATGCATTTTAACTATAATCATATTTTAATTGTGAAATCTAATTGGATAACTCTAATTATATAATCTCATAAAAATTACAATGCAATTGTAATTACCTCTTAATTAAAATTACACAGCAAATGATTGTAATTATATAACCCGAAAAGCAACTGCCCCATATAATTTCAGTGACATAGGCTAAGGAAATCGGAATGACATTTGTAAATTATAGCACATATATTCGAAATGCTTCTGCATTTTGGATGATGAGTTGTTAAATAAAAGTTGATGAATTGTTAAATAATAGTTAATGAGTTATTAAATAATACTTGAAAAGTAGTTAAGTAATAGTAAATAATTTACGGACGCATGATGGGCCTATTTGAAATGTCCTGAAAGATATTTTGTTTCAGAAAGTTTAAGTGCATAAAATTGGTTAATTCGTTCCATTTTCTTTTGCTAAAAGTAAAGATGAAGTTATTCCTGTCATCTGTCCTCCCTGCGCAACTTTGCAAAATTTAAAAACAAAGTAAGTGATCAGGGTAAATCTTCTGAAACCTAAGAGAGGTTTAAAGAATAAAGAGGTTTAAGAGGTAAAATAAAGAGGTAAGATGTTTAAAGAATAATAGGTCTAAAGAAGTTTAAGAAATAAAAGAAAAAAAGTCATTTGAGTTAAGTTATAAGAGAACTTAAACATTGGCAAGAGGTAATTAAATATCTCTATACATACATCGATTTCTATTGGTCGATAATCCTCATGAGATTCGTTGTATTCGAACGAAGAACTCCGGATCAACCTATATCGATCTCCAGAGACAAATTTTAGGCTAAGGTCAAAATGGATTAAATAACTTAAAAGCGCAGTACTCATGTGTTAGATATTTCCTGTGTCGAATTAATTTTCTATCCTCCAGTCTATCAGTGATCATGTAGATGAGACATCTGATTACTGGTAATTCAATCGGAACTGGAACTGCATTCAGTGATAGGCATAGAAAAGATCACATTGTCGATACCTTCTTAGAATAACTCCATGCGCAGCTAAATTCCATCCGCTAAAACTCCTGCGCAGCCAAAAACTTCGCCGCTGTGTTATTTCACACAAGCTGAAATTTCACATAGAATGTAAAAGGTGGTTTAACATCTGTCTCTACGAGTAGAGTGTTCTGCCTGTCATTTTTCACTAAGTTTCTGAACACATTTCTAGGTTAGCACAAAATTATTCATGGTTCGGTTTGGTTTAGTTTAGGATGACAAAATATACTAGAGAGTTATGTTATCTGACTAATACGAGAAATGCTATTGGAGAGGACTTTGTAAGGGAAACTAGCTCGTATACACGTAATCAATGGAGAAAACCACGAAACCCCATGCAGCCAACCCGCTCGCCTGAAAATCGAACCCATATCTGCACTGCCAGTGTTCAGCAATCTACTGCTCGGCCGCTGGAGAGACTGAACATTATTTGTGAGATTTGCATGCTGCAGTTAATCCGAGCTCCTTTTTTAAATGCCGCCAGTCATTGGTATTTCAACTCCGCATTAAAATTCATTGTGGTTTCTTCAACAAATAATTTCATTTTTTTCTCATTGAACTAACCATCAATAAGTGAACAATTCATACTTAGGAATAGTTGCTAAAATGTAATTGTGCGAGAGGTATCACTGTTCATTTGATGTTTCTTCTGAAGTAGATAAATAAAAATTTATTGAAGAGGAATTATGTATCCTCTGAAATAAATTTTAAATCTCAGGGTGGAAGAAACATTGGCATACAACAATTTCAGAATACGACGCATGTAATAGGTTGCACGTTCGGGGCAAAGAAGAAATGTCAAGATCGCCAATGGTTGATGTTCCTTTTAGGAACATAAAATTACCTTTCAGAAATTCTCTAACACATGGTTTCTTAAACGTTTTGGTGTGGTGACCCCATAATATTTACGAAAATTTTGTGAGACCCCATAAACATTGCCCAAATCCGGCACACACCTGAATGAAACAGTCAGTTTCTTCACTTGTACTGTAATATAACTACTGAAGATTAGGTCATTAACTTTAATTTTTTATTTTACGACATATAACAGTGTGAAAATCTTAAAGAAGTAACAAGCTTAAAAATATAATACAATAATAAAAAGTAAATTCAATTACTTGGGTCAATTCAAACATTAACAATATGCTTGTGATCGGGGAATACCACAAAATCTTGAATTTCGCCCATGTGACGAAAAGTGTAATTGCTGAGTAAGTCGCCAAAAGCTCTCTATCATAAGCGCTGTACTTACATTGAGAAGGGTAAATTGTCGGGATACAATGTTAAGTAATTTTATTGTAATGAAAGTGCGATTCGATGAGACGACATGAACGATTTGACTGTAAATGCTGCACAAACTTGCATTAAAATTTTCGGTGAAAGAGGATTTTCCCCATGATTCACTGTGAACATAGCCAAACAAACTCGTGTAGATTTCTTCATAATTAGAACTGGCCGAAGAATGTAACGACAGAACAATTTTGGAGGCATTGCAATACGAACGCTGAGACATAGATGCGTAGAAATACTAATTGCGTAGATACTTGATGCTTAGAGAGTCCATCCATTTTTGAAGAAGAAGCAGTCGAGCTGGATTAAATTCCTTTTTTTATTTAAATTATCATTTTGTGGCCACAATTCACTTGGCACTCTACTCGTGCCTATTACAGAACATTTACAATTTTGATATTATTGTTTTAGAAACGAAAATGGCAGCACACACATGATTGCAGAGAGGCGTCTGGCCAAGAGGAAAGCACAAGCAAAATACACGCATCAGTTCAGAGAAAGATGGGGGGGGGGAAGAAAAGATTCAGTTTCTAGTTTCGGTTTACTATTTGGTGATTGGTTAAGAGGCATCTGCATTAAGGATTACGAAAGATCGCATGATTAATTTGAATGACGCAGTTTAGACTTACAGCGCTATTTTTAGGAGAGATAGATGAAGTTCCCAAAAGAAATAAAAAATTATAAGAGGTTATACTGAATTAAATTTAGAAGTTTGCTTTCATATATTTTATGTTACACACACACACACACATATATATATATATAAAGTAGTCTTAAAACGTTAAAGAAAACTTGGACATTCTTGATAAGGTAATTATACATCATTTGCTCAGATTTGTAGTTAACACTCATTTTGCTTTCATCAGGAAATACTTTCATTATCTTTCTCTTGAAGAAGCCGTGGATAAAAGAACTATTTATGCATAAGAAATATTGCCAATTTTTGGTCGGACACAGTGTAAGTCACATTTCAACAGAGTTTGAATCAAATCAACCTTATATAGCCGTAGAAAATAATTTAATCAACATGAGCTACTATTAGTTCATTACAGGTAAAATCTGCATTTTTCCGCAAAAGCGAGCGATCAAAGCTATGGCTTTATTACTCATATATTTAAAGCACAATTTATTACAAATATACATAATTGGATAAAACTGTGTAGAAAAGACAGAAATCACCATTTAAAAAAAGGACTTTTTTTGTTGTTGTTGTCTAACAATAATTATTTTAAAATTATTTTTAAAGGTATCACAAACATTTGTTTTGATATTTGAAAGCAGCTTCTTTTTTCCCAGCAAGAATGTCTGATTAAATTAAACTATAACCCTTTATATTATACCAAAAGCGGAAGTTTTGATCCTAATATACAATGGTTGCCAAAACTGTGGGCACTTTTGGAAATTGTTATGTTTTTGAACTTTGTATGCTTATAGAAAATGTTACGTTTCTCAAAATGCAAACTTGTATATATCATTTTAAAGAGAATTTATTACTGAATTCAATACAAAACACAAAGTTCAATTATTTGCAACACAGTTATGAAGTGGTTTGTAATGTCTAGCTCTCCTGGCCAATCACTGTTCTTGTTCTGAGAAACAATCAAATGTTAGTAACTGCCAGTAGAAACTGACATCATGTTTACACTTGAAACAATTCATTATTTTGCTTTGTTCTGTAGAAGGAGGACTTGTTTCTTCTACACTACAATTACAAGTAGGAAGTTTTGTAAAAAATTTTAATATTTAGTCAAGAAGCAATGACATCAGATAAAAGAGTAGATTGGACACCTCGAAAGAGATGTAATATTATTGTGTTACGAGAAAGTGGTCTTTCCTATGCAGAAATTGCAAGACAGGTGGGTGGTTCAGATATCACATCTGGAGTCCGAAAATTTTGTTTACGATATCAGGAGACAAATTCAATAAAAAACAAAGAAGGAAAAGGCCGAAAAATGTGCACCACATCTATTGATGACAGAAGAATAAAAAGACTGTCTCCAAGATAGAAAAATGTCATCAGCGGCCATCAGAAGTGATCTGAATGATGCTGTTGTTTCTGTCAGTTCAAGAACAATCAGGAGAAGATTAACGGATGTTGGACTGAGAGGTACAATTCCACAAAAAAAGCCTTATCTTAATTTTCAGCAACGAAAAAAAGACTACAGTGGGCAAAGGAACACATTAATTGGACAGATGATCAGTGGTCACAAGTTATACGGAATGATGAAACTAAGATATCGTTATTCGGTAGTGATGGTCGAAAATATGTAAGACGTAGAATAGGAGAAGAGCTACATCCTGACTGCATTCAGGTAACTGTGAAGAACCCAGTTAGTGTTATGATTTGGCCTTCATGTCATCGATGGGACACTGAATGCCACAAAATACATTGACACTATTCTAGAACCAAAACTTCTGCCTTCCATCAGAGATATCTTTTCCAACCAAGGAGGTTAGAACCAACGAGATAATATACTGGTAGAGAGCGTATTGCAACCTTCAACCGGTTCCAACATTAGTGTCACGTGACTGCTGCGTGAATTCCGAAAGTGCGGAAATACTTTACATTGCTTTCTATGGGAAAGACTGCTGCTCTGCTTGATCACATAAAATTTAAGTAAAAATGGTTATTCGCTGCAGCGCCTACGGATGTAAAGAAAGTTTCGTGAAAGGAGGACTTGTAACCTTTCATAGGTAAGTTAAAACTGCATGATTTATTATTTTATTTTCAGTATTTTTGTCATTTTACTATCTCTGTTGAATTGGTTGGAAAGTTTCAGCCATATTGTATAAGAAATTGCCGCCGTATGTGACATTTTCAGCATGTATTATTAGCATCAAAATGTATTAAATACTGTGACACTATTTACTGGAATCACCCTTTACAAATAATTGAATTTTATATGTTTTTTTCGTGTATTCCGTTGAAATAGAAAGCTGCGCCAATTGGCGTTAACCTTTTTTCGCCAAGTCGTACGCGTTTTGATTTCATAAACAATTACTGCTTGCGATAAAAAAGGAAAAACGCTATTATTAGCATTAAATTATTGAGAAAAGATTGTGCGATATGTTTACTTTGTTAAAAAAAAGCTAAAGATCTTGATTCATGCAACATTGAACATAAACAGTTAAACAGCATTATTTCAAAAATCAGATTACTTTTATAAAGCTCAATGCTTTATCATTATTTTCTATAAAATCAATTAAAATAAAAATAATCGGGATTATAATTCTGTCTCATCTACGATGCTGTTAGAAATTTATTGTAATTGAAAAAATGCGATGTGAAAAACTTACCATATTTTAAATAGTATTTTTTTAAAAAAAAGGAGAGTGAGAGAATTTTTAACTGTAATATCGTTTTGATCCTAATAATAAATACTGAGTTGAAGTTTGTTACCATTTGATACATATTCAATATAAAATCATTTTTATAGTTAATAAGATGTATTGATCCCCCCATGACATACACATGAGTGTGGAAATCAGTAATTAAGATTGCATTATTTTGTTCCAGTAATATAATCTCAAGAAAAGAGAGTGCATTAATTTTGTGCCAGTAATATAATCTCAAGAAAAGAAAGGCAATCAATGGCATAAATACACATAATACAATGTGATTTTCTTTTTCTCTTTAGGATGCAATGCATTAAAATTAAACGAGATTTTTTTTTACCTTCTCAAATATTATAACAGTAGTGCAATTAATTTTTTTAACGTTATTCAAAATTAAAGTTTCCATCTCAATTTTTTATTATTTATTTTAGATTTTCTTCTTAAAATTATTTAACCTAAACATCTTAAACAATGGTGCAAATAATTCAAAGCAATTATTAAAAATATAGATAAAATATTCAGGAAAAAAGGGGTTAAGGTATATCTAAATATAATTGTAAAAAATCGAACAACCTAATTCGAGGCCGTTGTCTGCTGACTGCTAGCAGACGGAAATAAAAAGTACTACCTGACATATCAAAAGCGGGCCAAACTGGCGATGAACAGCCTAAGCTATCACTCCCCAAGAGCGCTAAGAGCATTAGTCACGTGGTATATATTGGAGACACCCTAGCAGACGAATTCTCTGTGGGTGAGCCGTCTACCTGTTATATGATGTCGTTGGTTAGAACTCATGGAGATGCCCTGCACGCAGTCCAAGTGAAACCAAAAAAGGAGGAAAGCAAGCCCTTAGTAGTCGTGGCTTAGAAAGATTGACGTGCTCTAACCACACCCAATTTTGTTTCTGGTAGTCGTAAAGGATGGCAGATTTTTCACGTCCTCTTTCCTTCTCTCGCCATTTCATTTCATTCTACATTATGTAATTACTATAATTTCTTCTTTATGTAATCGCATTAATTTCTACATTATGTAATTGCATTCTGTAATTAATGAATGCTAGCATTAAAAGTATTGTGAACACAGAACAGTAACTATGTGCTCAAACTATAATTTGATTATAATTTACTTATTCTAAGTATATATAATTCTCCAATTTTTCATGTTATAAATATTACTTATGTTTCGAAAAAATTTAATTTGAATAAACAATGATAGAAATATGTAAATTTTACGATGTCATTTTAAAATTCGCACAACAAATTTTACTAAAAATCAAATCCAGTTATTATATATTTACTTGAGCACAAATTAAAATGTAGCTAAACACATAAATGGTAAAACCTGCAATGTAATTATGATCAGACATCAAGTAAACTGTTTTCTTTTCCACGGAGTGTTAGCCACTCCCCCTCCCCTTGTTTACTTATCGTTTTGCCATCACATATAAGTTAATTACGAATATCAGTTTTATTATTATTATGAAAAGGTAAATCTGCGGACTATATATGTTTCTTCGTGTACTTTACGCAAAGAAAATACTCAAACTCTTTCTTGAAGACCATTGAAACACACATTTCGATTATTCTACTTGTTTATGCACGTTCTAAAACATTCTTTTACATGCACATGATGTCGAAAATGTAGACATTATTTCGCTGCAACAATTCTGTGCCTTTTAGGCCTTTTACATCTACGCATACAAAATCAGAAAACACACTGAGAACTTGAAACCAGCTGGTGTTTTACCTCACTTCCCTTAGTGAGGTAATCGTTTTCTTGCCCTCACGTGGCGTGGCTTATTTCCTTTCCCCTGGCTTCACTTTCTTCGTACTGCAATAGCAAGGACGCCATCTCCATGTATCTTAACCTCCTTGTTCCAACAATGCTTCGTTTATTTTTCAGCGGGATTCTGCTCCTTGCCACACGGCCAAAATATCGAAAGAGTGGTTTCATACAAAGAGCATTAAATTGTTGTCATGGTCCTGACCTCAATCCTATCGAAAATTTGTGGCACCGTTTGAAAACTCTTATCCTAATGAGGCGCCCATCAAATAAAAGGGAACTAATTGAGGCTATAATTGTTTCCTGGCATCATGTAATAACGAACGAAGAGCTTAAAACCCTTGTCAGCTCAATGATGTCGATGTGAAGCTGTTATCAAAAATAAAGGGTACCCTACTAAGTACTGATAACTCACTGCAATTCATCATTATCTAATGTATATCAATAACTATTATCGTTTAACGTTTTTTGTATTGCAAATAATTGAATTGTGTGTTTTGTATTGAATTCAGTAATAAATTCTCCTTAAAATGATATATATATATAAGTTTGCATTTTGTGAAACGTAACGTTTTCTATAAGCATACAAAGTTCAAAAACATAAAAATTTCCAAGTGTCCACAATTTTGGCCACCACTAAATATTTTAGTACAGTTATATCAAATATTTTTCAAAAAAAAAAAATTATTCCTTACTGCAATTTAATTTTTTTAAATTTTGTTTTAATTTTTAATTCATTATAAATGTGTTATTTTCATAGTAAATGTGTAAACAGATGGAGGCTATAAATAGATTATGTATTTTTCAAATTCTCCCGCAACAAGAAATAAATGTTTTGACATTTAATTTTTATTTTAATTAAATATCTTATTTCCAAGTTTTTTCTCGTTAAGCTGTCCATTTCTGGTGTAGTTTAGGAGCAAAGTTATCAATACGGGAAATGGATATCGTCAATATTATCACAACTTTTTCGCAAAATTTTGGGCCATTCTGCGATATCTTCACTACGCCTTCTGTTACCTGAGATGCATGCTTTACAAAGGTTTACAGGGCTCTCATATTGTGGTGTATTATCAATTGAATGGTATAACATATTTCATCTGACCGTAAAAGTGCACTAATCAACGGCACTAAAAATATAATATGCATAGCAACGAGTGCAAATAATGTCACTATTGAAAATAGTAAATGTGTACAAATGTTCAAGATCAATAACTTTTCTCAGAGTGTTTCAAGATAGAGCAATATGACACCTAATTTTGAGCAAATCTCACACAAGAGCAATTCGTGTATTTATTAGAGTGAACATAGGAAATAAAACAAATCAGTAATTTCAAATAACAAAATTGCATTGTGTTATTGACAGTAGGGCAAAAACCCATTCAATTAATATGGGACAGTGTAAAAATTAATTAAAATTAAAAACAATAGAAAAGGTAAGTAAAACCAATCTTACCTTTATTTAGAGACATCAAAGGTTTACAGTTACATTTCTATGTTTTTATTTTGGGTGGTGGCGGTCATCAAAATTAACATGGTTAGCTGACACGACAAAATAAACAGGCGCATACCTTGTATATTATTTAACATTCAAAATACTCCTCTGACAGTATACAGGTGTTGTTACAAACAAATTCTGCATAGACAGGTCGCTGGATCTGTAACGATAAAAGAAAAACAATAAGAGAAAAAATAGTTAATCACTGGTCACGGGGTGGCGGCTAGGAATTCCGCCATTCTGCAGTTTCCTTCAGGCAGACTTCTGGGCAGCTGGTTCCAGACAGACATTCTTATTTCGGTGAAAAAATTTATCTTCCTTTTAGCAAGGGTTTTCAACGGTGAAAATTTTGCTCTCGCCTCCAAGGTTCTGCTTTCTTCTCTCACTGAGCAGCCATGACATCATTTTTCGCTTTCTTGTTTTCGCTCTCCTCCTCTGTCCCAACAACGCAGCACGTTTTGTACCTGGCGAGATCTTGATATATTTGGCGAAGTCTGATGATGGGAAGAACGCCAATCACGGCAACCCCAAAGGACGAAACATATGAATCTTCAGGAGAAGGATTTCCCCGTCTGCCAGAATTTGACCGACAACGCGGTTCAACAAAACAAACCGCAAGGCCACTCCGCTGTGTCACCCTCCTCTCTGCTGAAGGAAAGGGGGGAAAGCACTAGCCTCGCATCGGGGTGCCTCTCCACTATAGCGGGCAGCCTAATTGACGAAACTTTACCCCACGTAAACAATCTCTCAGCAGAACATTTCTATGCTAGGGATGCCAGGGGAACCAGTGTCCCGATTATGCAAAACCGTCCAGATGGTAAAGAAATCTGCACACATGGTAAGGTACTCAGTACATACGTTACGGAGCTTGGCCAAAAGAATTCGAGGCGCAGCAATACCCTGATAAGGAATTCTGAGAAACAAAGTCTCAGCCGACAACTTTGGATGGGAAAATTACAGAACCAGTGAATAGTTTTCAACACAATAAATGAATATAGTACAGAACAAATTGAACTACTATTTAACAATTAAGTTCATTAAAATGTCAATACCCATTAATAAGTTGTTTCAACCGAAGAAATAAGTTTACTATTTAATCAACTAGATTGAGTCTCATTTACAATTGATTGATCTTTCCACCAGTCAGAAAATATGAATTCGATAAACTTTAATAGAAAGAGAGGTAAAAAAATTAAGTTACCTAAATAAAAATTAGCACACCAAAAGTGCAGCAACAAATGCTTTAAAATAATTAAAGTTAAACAAACTTGAAGGTCAAAACAAACAAGTACAAAAACCAAGTAAACTTAAGTCCCTAAACTCAAATCAAAAAAGTAACTTAAGAAAACTTGTAAAACAACCAAATCTAAATATAAAGTTTACAAAAGTTACAAATTAAATTTACATACAACTTTAAACAAATTAAAGCGAAAAAAAAACTTGAATTACTGATCACGACTGAATAAGCAAATAACTTAAAGCTTGAAAATAATAATAACAATTAATACATAACAATTTGTTTATTTTTTGCAAAGGGAGAAGAGGTTTTAAAATTCTAATGTTTTCCTTTTTTTGGGGTACGTAGCCTTTTAGTTCGGTGCCGGATATTCGAACATCCTGAATTTTAGGATTACTAAAACTTAAAATATTCTGCTTCCACGTACATAATAATTGTACTTACTCTTACATGTAATTCGATGTTAACACCTGTATTTTCGTATGTGTATGTGTCTTTTTATCTATATGTCTCTTTAACTATCTCTCTATCTATATATACATATTAATATTATTTTGTTTTTTATTTTTGTTTTTATTTTTTATTTTTAAATTTGTTGGTGCTCAGAAAGTCAAGTGAAAAGAAACTTGAGGTCAGTACCCCTCATAGTTTCGAATTTTAATGTTTCAAATTATTAATCCTTGATGAGTCTAGTCGAAGCATTAAATCATGAATAATTAATTTGCATATTCAGAGGTTTTAGTTTAAAATATTAAAAATTTCAATATTTTAATTTATATTTTACTTCCTTCAAAAATTTAATAATTCTTATGTTTCATTTTAAATTTAGGCTTAAATTTTTTCTACGATTTTTTTCTTTGTATTTAAATTTTAACTTAGCATATAAGATACATTTTAATTAGAATGATTTAACGAAAGAGAGCTACGAACTGAGAAGCACTCTTTGGTGAATGCAAGAATGAGCGAATTTATTCTTTAAGATATGCGTTTTCAGTTTAAATGAGAAATTTGCCATCAGAATTTTCGAAACAATCTTTCATTCGAAAAAGTAACCGATTTCAAAATCAAATATAATCAAATACTTAATGTGAATTATGCTCAAATTACTTACTTACTTACTTATTAAATAAATTAATGTGAATTATGCTCAAATTACTGCTCACCAGTTTTTCCGTAATCCTTCTAGTATATAAATTGAAAAACGCGGTGGCTTGAAAACATCTGCTAGATCGTTGCGTACTTTACTAGTTTGTGTTTAGAATGCTGTACGGAGCACGCTAATTTGCTAAGGTCTTGCGGGTTGCCTTCGGCTTGAGAAATTTTTGTCAACCACGAACATTTGATGTGTGGGTGACTTGTTGACAGTCTGTACAAATCATGAGGATTCATGCGTTTCGCCGCAACGAACATATCTCCGTTCGTGATGACAATGCATTTGAGCGTGTTGGAGCCCTTGGCAAATAAATTGAAACTTTGATTTGCTGTGTGAGTGACGCCAATTCACTTTATTTAAAATTGATAGAAATTGTAACAAATTTCAAATATTCTAATCTAAACATTTTTAACTAGAAATGCATAAGTTACCGAAATTTCCTAAGCGGAATAAACTTCATTTAAAGCTGTTCATTTTTCGTCTCTTCCGAAAGTTTGTAACCGACTTGCTGAAACATCTTGCATGTATAAGATGTAAAGATATGTATTTTAATTATAAATATTTTACGAAAGAGAAGCAAGCCTACACTGCTTCCTGAATGCATTTTTTTTTTCAACTTTCAGTTCAGATGAAGAATGATAAATCGAATTTTTCGAAACAAGCTTCGAATATGCAATGGAATTTAAAATCAAATATAGTACACTACTTAAAATGAATTGGAGTGGTAACTTATTTTGTAAGCAATCTTAATAATTTTCTACAAAACTTTTAGTATCGCTGTACATACCTTTCCAATAATACTTTGCCTTTACAAACTCTTTTGTCTTTTGAATACCAAAGTGAGGCGCATGAACTGTCTGTAATACATCTTTAATTAATGCCTTAGGAATTAGAATTTTATTCTGGATACTTCTCTCTTTCTTTCTCACAATTACAGGTTTTAATTTTATCATTACTACATCTGTATGACTATCAATGAAATATTGTTCTACACTTTCTTTGTGGTTATCCTGTAATTTTTTTATAATTGATTTTATGTCTGGATCACTTTGCTGTTTACTAATTATGTTTTGAATAGACAAATTATCATTGGTCCTAAATATATTTACATTGTTTACCACTACATCCTCTGAAACTCTTGACAAGTAATCTGCTGGGTTTTTTAAACCAGGAATATGTTCCATCGTGTATTGAAATTCCTGTAAATATAACAACCAGCGTGCTACAATATCTGGCTGTTTGTCAAGAGTAATATGGAAAGTCAGAGGTTTAGCTTCCGTTAATATTATAAATTTTTTCCCATACAGATGTTCGTGAAATTGTTTTACTGATCTGAATATTGCATAAAGTTCTCTCCTAATTGAAGGATATCTAGCCTCAGCAGGTGTTGAAATTTTTGAGTAAAATTGTACTGGGAAAAACTTATCATCATTTTTTTGCATTAATATGCCACAAATGGCTGATCTAGAAGCATCGGTTACTAAATATAAAGGTTTATCATTTTCTATGTTTTTTATTGTGGGTTTTTCTAAAATTAATTCTTGTATTTTATCTAATGCATTTTGGCATCTCTCGTTCCACACGAATGGTATATTCTTTCTTGTTAAATTTACTATTGGCATGACAATCTCTGCATAATTAAAAATTAAGTGTCGAAAATAATTTACCATGCCTATGAATGTTTGAACCTCTTTCACATTTCTTGGCCTAGGAAATTTGGCTACTTTCTGAATATTCTCCTCTGAAGGAGCAAAACCATTCTTATTAACCGAAAAACCTAAATACGTAATCTCTTGTTTACATAACTGCAATTTGGCTGGGTCTAATGTTAAATTAAATTTTTTTAACTTGTCAAACACCTTTTGTAAAATAATTACTAGTTCATTTATACTGTTAGCTGCAACAATTATGTCATCTAGAAAATATTGTAAATTTGGACCCTGCAATTCACCTAAACATTTTGATATTAGAGTATGGAAATAAGCAGATGAATTTTTTGCACCAAAAGGTAACCGAGTTGGTTGAAAATTGCCAAGTTCCGTGCAGAAGGCTAATTTTTCTTTATCTTTCTGATCTAACTTTATTTGAAAAAATGCTGACTTAAGATTTAGCACACAATAATAACTTTTACCTGCTATATTATGCAAAATATCTGAAATCTTAGGTAGACATATTTAATATGATTCAGTTATGCAATTTAGCAATCTATAATCTACTGCCATTCTAAATTTTAATTTGCTAGGATCAGTATTAGGTGGTGCTTTCTTTTTGACAAAAATTACTGGAAAACTGTAACTCGATGTCGATGGCTCTATAATACCTGCTTCTAACAATTTGGCCATCTCCTCTTGGGCATATTTTTTAGCAATGCGAGGAATAGTGTATGGTCTAGTTTGAATAGGAAAGTTATGTAATAAATTAAATTGTGGCATGACAGCATTAGTCTCACCCAGAGTGGTGTAAGATTTTGAAAACACAGCTGAATTTTTCATGAGCATTTCAATCATCTTATTTTTTTGTTCTGCTTCTAAATGACTTAAATCAAAATCATCTGGGCTTAATTCCTCCTTTCTTAATTTTTTTATTTCTTTTAAAGTTATATGGTTAATCTGCAAATTTTGTTGCTCTCTAGGTTTTTCAAATTGTTTTTCTTCGACTTTATATACCTTACCAATCTTTTCACCCTTTCTTAGAATAATTGTGGAATTGGAATTGTTTTCAATTATGGTGAATATATATTGCCTGTCACTTATCTCATGAATTAAATCAGTCATACCTATCTTGCCCACTTTTCGCCTGTCTGGTGAGAACATTATTTGCTTTTCTGTCTGCATATTAATTGGAATGCTTAACTTTACTATCTCTGCTGTATTTGGCGCAATTCTGGTATTCAATACTACTCTTACAATACCCGACTCCTCTGGTCTACTATTCTTGTCTACCTTTTTTGCATTAATATTAGTACAATTTTTTCTTTTGTCCAAAAGATCAAAATACGTGTTATCAATGATTAACTGACTTTTATCTGCATCTATAAGTATCTTATTTTTTGAATGAAATCATACCCTAAAATCATTTGATAATTGTGTTCCAATTATGTTGTGTAACAAAAAATTGGTTGGCAAGCCACTTATTTCCTAAACGAAATTTTAAGTTTACAGCAGATAAATATGGGATAGTAGCATTATTTAGCATATGTATTCTTACAGATCTGCTTAAGTAATGAATCTTTGTATAATTTTTTATTACTTGCAAGGTGTCTGGCTGTATTAAGCTTAAATTTGCACCTGTATCAAGTAATGCTTCTACCACAAAGTCGCCAAATTTGATTTCTATTACTGATAATTCTGTGATACTATTAGTCTGGCAAGAAGCTACCAATTTTTGTTCATTACTTTCTTTAATTTTGTGTCGGAATCTTTCATGTGTATTCGGCCTATTTGAGTTCCTTATTTTCTTACTTTTGTCTTGTTTCCCCCAAATTTTTTTATGGGCACTTGAGTAATACTTTGTGTATCTGGGAGCTCTGCAAGTACCCTTCATTAGTTTAAATAATTTCTACGAGTATTGTATCTTCTGTATTGTGGCCTATTTCTATTACTGTTCTGTAGTCTATTACCTTGCGTGAAAGCATACAGACTATTATATCTATTCCTTCTATTAATAAAGTTACCCCTATAAAAAATTTTTCTGTGGTTGTTTCTAGCCTGTCTATAATATTGAAAATTATTGTTTGAAGGAAAATAAGGACACTGTGTAGTCCAATGATTCTGTTGGCAAATATGACAAGTTTCTCTATTATTACTACTTTGTGTAGCATTATTTTCTAGTCTAGTTACATTGTTTACACTACCATTAGGTAAAATTTCATTAAATTTTTTTGACAAATCCTCAACGGCTCTATTATTTTGCATTTGTTGCATAATTAATGTATTTAATTCAGGTGAAAAATCATGTGTCTGTGAGCTATTACCAGAATCCTCCAATGCTTTTTCTATGTTCTTTGCCTGTTTCACAGCAGTAGCAAAATCAACAGGTCCTAGTTTTTTAACCTCTAGTCTTAAATCTGGTCTGAGAGCTAAGAATTTTGAAAGCATTGCTTTTTGAGTGAGGTTATATACCTCTTCACTCGAACTAGGATAACACCCAAAATATTTTGTGGCATAAGTATTCACTTTTTCCGCTAAGTCCTCGACTGACTGATCTGGGGTCCGTCTAATTGAGTTAAAGTTATATTGAATTGTGTCAAATGACTAAGATTTTGCAAATTTTTTTCTTAGTAATGCTTTTAAATCATCAAATGACATATCTTTACACGATTCATTATCAATTACAAATTTTAATGCTTTACCCCTCAATTGAATTTTTAACACCAAACTTTTTCTGTTCTCATTCCAGTTCTCTAAATTTGCTATTTGGCATAACTGATCTAAAAAAAATGTTATATTTTCGTCATGCTCCCCTGAAAAAGTAGGCAGAGCAGTAGCCAGACTCATGTTCATTACATTAGTTTTCTTAGCCATTCTAAATCAATTTACTATCCTTTAGTACCACTATAAATTACTATTATTATTACTCCTAATATATAGTACGTTCATAAATACACTATTGTAACTTATCGAAATTTTTCACATGGATACAAGTTATTACATACTCATTACCACACAATATGATATACATTCAGGAATAATTTCTTAAATACTGACCAATTTTGAATTGATATTACCATTTTCACATATCTATTTTTTATCATTAAATTATTTCACATTAGCAGAAAACATAGTCATATGGAATTCTATATATATATTTTTTTTTACATATGCAATTTTCAACTTAATCTTTTTTAATGATTCATATCAGATAATCACAAAATTAAAAATTTTATCCAATCATTACTAATATTCACCTATTTGATATCAGACATATTCACAAAATTCAAAATATTTAAGCAATTATCAATAGTATTCACACTGGAATCACATGTGTAGTTATATTTTTAGGCATAAGCATAAAATGGTTCTCTACCTGAAATCAAACAGTTAAAACTTAAACTCATTTTTTTTTTTTTTGTCACGGCCCCATAAAGTGGTGCCTTTATTATTATTATCCTGGTCACGGCACCATAAATGTGGTGTTGCTGGCCGTGATCATATAAAAGTAATTATACTAAGAGTATCAAATGCGAATTAATTCCGCGTAAAAGTTAAACTAAAAAAATTTAGTGGTTAGTACATTGCATGATTTTTAATAATAAGAATCAAATGACTTACCCAATAAGGCATGCATGAATCAGTATCTCTCTTTTAAATATACATTTATTAAATCACAAAAACACACATCTCTTGATTAGCCTAGATAAATCACAAAAACACATTTTTCTTGATTAGCCTATATTCGATATGTTATAAGAAAAAAAAAAAAAAACACATTCATGAATGCCCCTCAGCGTGTCCTACTCGTTAGTACCACGGGACTGTCACAGCATTCATTTTTACGGTATATTGCAATTCCTAATCTAGCTGCATCAAAGGCACATTACTTATCAGCATCTTGCAAGAAGCTTAATTAATATGCAGTGCAATTACTCGTGATAGAAGAGATCAAATTTCTAGCAGATAGGCTTGAAATTGGCGCACATGGTCGTCACTTCGAAACATCCAATTGTCAGGATTATACATGTTGAGTCACAGCACAGGAACAATTTTTACCTCGCAGCCTAATCATTAAAGTTTACCTGATTTCTTATATTCTTCGTACAAGAACATATTTTCTCCTCCATCCTTGAAAATGGACCTCAGATCGAGTACCGTGGACGATGACGAGAGCTGTATGTGTGTGTGTGTGGCCCGAAGGCCAAAACACTCGTTAACACGACGACAGGCAAAAAGAGAGAGACAAAAGCAGTCCTTCCAGTTTTTATCCACTGCGATGCACGTGGCAGGGCGAGATAACGATTTAAGAATCGATACAGCCACCGTGTTCACTGAGAGAATTCTGTGTTCTCACAGTTGGTTAGTGATGTTAGAGATAGTACTGTTTTTCAAAAAGTTAATTTTGGATTATGTAATACTGCTGTCGAAGAATAATGATGTTTAATGCCTTCTTTGCAAATGTTTAGGTTAGGGATGATAAAACCTAACCCTAGTTATTTTTGAGAACACCTGCACTAGACCCCATTCATAGCAATTCATTCCCACTGGTGGTTAAGACTGCAAACCCTGAAATCTGCCGTCGCTTGAAATACTGGCAAGTAGGCTTGCTTCACGGGCATTTTCAGAGTTTTCCTTAGAATCGTTCTATTTGGCTGCCAGAAAACATTTAAATATATTGTTTATTTTTATTTAAATACAGTGATCTTGATTTTACGTTGCTTAATGTGCGGTTTACTAACAGTTTCTTTTGTTGTATTTTATTTAAAAATTAATAGTTATTGTAACCGAATATAATCCATTTATTATAAGCGAAGTTACTAACCATGTTTTGGGCATATTAGCTATTTAAAGTGCAAATGAAATAATTTTGTTTTAAAACTATATATGATAATAATAAAGTTAGAGAACCCCAATGGCATTTCTTTTCTGATTGTCTGTGTAACATACTGGTATAGCTTTCAGAAAAGGAGTACTTTTAGGGCATTGTTTGGAATTGATTTTATGTGATAATTAAAACATAATGAACAAATTTAATTTTCAATTGAAGATTCCTTACACTTTTAAAGCTTTATCTAAAAACTCTTCTTTGATACATGCAAATTACCACACTTCTCTTTAAGACAACTGCCTGAATTTTTAAATTTGATCTATGTTTTCGCCAGCTTAATTTCGGAGTGACATAGAGCTACAGACAATTTTTTACCCAATTATGATGACAATTCTTCAGAAACAAGAATTGTTAATTAAGGCAAAGTATGCAAACACTATGCTCAAAGCTCGATGTTTTTGTTCAGAATATAAGGACAATTTGCAGTTAATTTCAATTATGGTATTCAAAACAATTAATTTTCTCATAGACTTTTCAGAAATTTCTCCTTTTGTGGCTATAATCAATCACACATCATCATTAATTCCAACATACGAAGTGTAGCCAAGGCTGACTTCATTTCCTTTCGTATTTATTAGAATAAAACAAATTAAATTCACAACAGCAACGTAAAGGAATACAACAATACCGGGAAAGGAATATTCAGGCTGTTTACGATATGAACGCCCTATTTCCTGTGCTTTACAGAAAACTCCGTAAAAACTCCTGGAGTTGAGAAAATGTATGTAAGTTAAAATTAATTAAAATTTTCTATATAAGCATATTATTTTTACTACAGCAGGAAACTTTCGTAAATAAATATATTAAATTTATTGAATTACTTTATTTTTGGTATTTTGATATTTAACACTTTCCTTGCAAAACACTATGCAGTAATTTTCGTCATCAGGCAGAAAGACCTAATGCCCGCAAAAGCAAGTTTGCTCTCAGTCGCACGTGGTGATTTCATCGTTGTGCTGCAAGGGTCTAGTGTTTGCTGATCATTGGTATTCGACTTAAAATCCGTTTGATATTTTATTTTAACTGCTTTTATCTCTCTTTGATGCAGAATGGGAAAGCGGAAGAGAGAATGTGAAGAACTTTCAGACATGATTTACTGCGTTAAGAAGAAAAAATCAGAAAATATGGAAAATCTTCTTGTGAAAACGATTTTAACATCCGCTGTCAAACGGCTAAAAAATGATCTTAAGAATATTAGACGAAAAGAAAATAAAAAAATGGTGACAAAGCAGAATATTGCTTGCTTAGATCTCAATGAAACGTGGAGACATTACAAGGGAGTCAGTATTGACATTGGAGAGAAAGACTCATCCTCTGAAGGCACTGCGTTAGATTTGGTTGACGCTTTTAAGAATTTGAAGTTGGTTAGTGATGTTAGAGATAGTAGTGTTTTTCAAAAAGTTAATTTTGGATTATGTAATACTGCTGTCGAAGAATAATGATGTTTAATGCCTTCTTTGCAAATGTTTAGGTTAGGGATGATAAAACCTAACCCTAGTTATTTTTTAGAACACCTGCACTAGACCCCATTCATAGCAATTCATTCCCACAGGTGGTTAAGACTGCAAACCCTGAAATCTGCCCTCGCTTGAAATACTGGCAAGAAGGCTTGCTTCACGGGCATTTTCAGAGTTTTCCTTAGAATCGTTCTATGTGGCTGCCAGAAAACATTTGAATATATTGTTTATTTTTATTTAAATACAGTGATCTTGATTTTATGTTGCTTAATATGCGGTTTACTAACAGTTTCTTTTGTTGTATTTTATTTAAAAATTAATAGTTATTGTAACCGAATATAATCCATTTATTATAAGCGAAGTTACTAACCATGTTTTCGGCATATTAGCTATTTAAAGTGCAAATGAAACAATTTTGTTCTAAAACTGTATATGATAATAATAAATTTAGAAAACCCCAATGGCATTTCTTTTCTGACTGTCTGTGTAACATACTGGTATAGCTTTCAGAAAAGGAGTACTTTTAGGGCATTGTTTGAAATTGATTTTATGTGATAATTAAAACATAATGAACAAATTTAATTTTCAATTGAAGACTCCTTACTCTTTTAAAGCTTTATCTAAAATAACTTCTTTGATACTTGCAAATTACCACACGTCTCTTTAAGACAACTGCCTGAATTTTTAAATTTGATCTATATTTTCGTCAGCTTAATTTGAGTGACATAGAGCTACAGACAATTTTTACCCAATTATGATGACAATTCTTCAGAAACAAGAATTGTTATGTAAGGCAAAGAGTGCAAACACTATGCTCACAGCTCGATGTTTTTGTTCAGAATATAAGGACAATTTGCAGTTAATTTCAATTATGGTATTCAAAACAATTAATTTTCTCATAGACTTTTCAGAAATTTCTCCTTTTGTGGCTATAATCAATCACACATCATCATGAATTCCAACATACGAAGTGTAGCCAAAATCAGAAGGTGATATGTATAAAAAAGCTGTATTGTTAAAGACAGTAAGTTAGGTTAACAGATATTTTATAGTCCTTAGGTCTTTTTTTTTTTTTTTTGAAGCAATTTTTGAAGCGTAAGGCCCATATCACACATCATTTGTCTCACACGAACTACTGTTTCGAACAATTTTTCTGCTTGGTTTACTATTGAAAGATACACGTGCGCCTTTTTCCTTCCTTTCCAAAAAAATTGCAAGTTCTTCTTTTTCAACCAGTGAGCTATCAGCTGCGACTAACTAGTTTCCTCTGTGTTAACACCAAAGTGATCTATGGTTATTCGCTGTTGTGACCAGACAGAAACATTGTTCCAAACAGTTGTTCGTCCGAAACAAACCGACGAGTGCTAGCAACCTAAGAGACCTTAATTTAACAGCCCACACCCACACAAGGCTGACTTCATTTCCTTTCGTATTTATTAGAATAAAACAAATTAAATTCAAACAGCAACATAAAGGAATACAATAATACCGGGAAAGGAATATTCAGGCTGTTTACGATATGAACGCCCTATTCCCTGTGCTTTACAGAAAACTCCGTGAAAACTCCTGGAGTTGAGAAAATGTATGTAAGTTAAAATTAATTAAAATTTTCTATATGCATGTTATTTTTACTACAGCAGGAAACATTCGCAAATAAATATATTAAATTTATTGAATTACTTTATTTTTGGTATTTTGATATTTAACACTCTCCTTGCAAAACACTATGCATTAATTTTCGTCATCAGGCAGAAAAACCTAACGCCTGCAAAAGCAAGTTTGCTCTCAGTCGCACGTGGTGATTTCATGGTTGTGCTGCAAGCGTCCAGTGTTTGCTGATCATTGGTATTCGACTTAAAATCCGTTTGATATTTTATTTTAACTGCTTTTATCCCTCTTTGATGCAGAATGGGAAAGCGGAAGAGAGAATGTGAAGAACTTTCAGACATGATTTACTATGTTAAGAAGAAAAAATCAGAAAATATGGAAAATCTTCTTGTGAAAGCCATTTTAACATCCGCGGTCAAACGGCTAAAAAAGTATCTTAAGAATATTAGACGAAAAGAAAATAAAAAAATGGTGACAAAGCAGAATATTGCTTGCTTAGATCTCAATGAAACATGGAGACATGACAAGGGAGTCAGTATTGACATTGGAGAGAAAGACTCATCCTCTGAAGGCACTGCGTTAGATTTGGTGGACGCTTTTAGGTATTTGAAGTTGGTTAGTGATGTTAGAGATAGTAGTGTTTTTCAAAAAGTTAATTTTGGATTACGTAATACTGCTGTCGAAGAATAATGATGTTTAATGCCTTCTTTGCAAATGTTTATGTTAGGGATGATAAAACCTTACCCTAGCTATTTTTGAGAACACCTGCACTAGACCCCATTTATAGCAATTCATTCCCACAGGTGGTTAAGACTGCAAACCCTGAAATCTGCCCTCGCTTGAAATACTGGCAAGAAGGCTTGCTTCACGGGCATTTTCAATTTTCAGAGTTTTCCTTAGAATCGTTCTATGTGGCTGCCAGAAAACATTTGAATATATTGTTTATTTTTATTTAAATACAGTGATCTTGATTTTATGTTGCTTAATGTGCGGTTTACTAACAGTTTCTTTTGTTGTATTTTATTTAAAAATTAATAGTTATTGTAACCGAATATAATCCATTTATTATAAGCGAAGTTACTAACCATGTTTTCGGCATATTAGCTATTTAAAGTGCAAATGAAACAATTTTGTTTTAAAACTGTATATGATAATAATAAAGTTAGAAAACCCCAATGGCATTTCTTTTCTGATTGTCTGTGTAACATACTGGTATAGCTTTCAGAAAAGGAGTACTTTTAGGGCATTGTTTGAAATTGATTTTATGTGATAATTAAAACATAATGAACAAATTTAATTTTCAATTGAAGACTCCTTACTCTTTTAAAGCTTTATCTAAAATAACTTCTTTGATACTTGCAAATTACCACACGTCTCTTTAAGACAACTGCCTGAATTTTTAACTTTGATCTATGTTTTCGTCAGCTTAATTTGAGTGACATAGAGCTACAGACAATTTTTTACCCAATTATGATGACAATACTTCAGAAACAAGAATTGTTAATTAAGGCAAAGAGTGCAAACGCTATGCTCAAAGCTCGATGTTTTTGTTCAGAATATAAGGACAAATTGCAGTTAATTTCAATTATGGTATTCAAAACAGTTAATTTTATCATAGACTTTTCAGAAATTTCTCCTTTTGTGGCTATAATCAATCACACATCATCATGAAATCCAACATACGAAGTGTAGCCAAAATCAGAAGGTGATATGTATAAAAAAGCTGTATTGTTAAAGACAGTAAGTTAGGTTAACAGATATTTTATAGTCCTTAGGTCTATTTTTTTTTTTTTTTTTTTTTTTATTTTTTTTAAGCAATTTTTGATCCGTAAGGCCCATATCACACATCATTTGTCTCACACGAACTACTGTTTCGAACAATTTTTCTGCTTGGTTTACTATTGAAAGATACACGTGCGCCTTTTTCCTTCCTTTCCAAAAAAATTGCAAGTTCTTCTTTTTGAACCAGTGAGCTATCAGCTGCGACTAACTAGTTTCCTCTGTGTTAACACCAAAGTGATCTATGGTTATTCGCTGTTGTGACCAGACAGAAACATTGTTCCAAACAGTTGTTCGTCCGAAACAAACCGACGAGTGCTAGCAACCTAAGAGACCTTAATTTAACAGCCCACACCCACACAAGGCTGACTTCATTTCCTTTCGTATTTATTAGAATAAAACAAATTAAATTCAAACAGCAACATAAAGGAATACAATAATACCGGGAAAGGAATATTCAGGCTGTTTACGATATGAACGCCCTATTCCCTGTGCTTTACAGAAAACTCCGTGAAAACTCCTGGAGTTGAGAAAATGTATGTAAGTTAAAATTAATTAAAATTTTCTATATGCATGTTATTTTTACTACAGCAGGAAACATTCGCAAATAAATATATTAAATTTATTGAATTACTTTATTTTTGGTATTTTGATATTTAACACTCTCCTTGCAAAACACTATGCAGTAATTTTCGTCATCAGGCAAAAAGACCTAACGCCTGCAAAAGCAAGTTTGCTCTCAGTCGCACGTGGTGATTTCATCGTTGTGCTGCAAGCGTCCAGGGTTTGCTGATCATTAGTATTCGACTTAAAATCCGTTTGATATTTTATTTTAACTGGTTTTATCTCTCTTTACAGCAGAATGGGAAAGCGGAAGAGAGAATGTGAAGAACTTTCAGACATGATTTACTATGTTAAGAAGAAAAAATCAGAAAATATGGAAAATCTTCTTGTGAAAGCCATTTTAACATCCGCGGTCAAACGGCTAAAAAACGATCTTAAGAATATTAGACGAAAAGAAAAGAAAAAAATGGTGACAAAGCAGAATATTGCTTGCTTAGATCTCAATGAAACATGGAGACATGATAAGGGAGTCAGTATTGACATTGGAGAGAAAGACTCATCCTCTGAAGGCACTGAGTTAGATTTGGTGGAAGCTTTTAGGAATTTGAAGTTGGTTAGTGATGTTAGAGATAGTAGTGTTTTTCAAAAAGTTAATTTTGGATTATGTAATACTGCTGTCGAAGAATAATGATGTTTAATGCCTTCTTTGCAAATGTTTAGGTTAGGGATGATAAAACCTAACCCTAGTTATTTTTTAGAACACCTGCACTAGACCCCATTCATAGCAATTCATTCCCACAGGTGGTTAAGACTGCAAACCCTGAAATCTGCCCTCGCTTGAAATAGTCGCAAGAAGGCTTGCTTCACGGGCATTTTCAGAGTTTTCCTTAGAATCGTTCTATGTGGCTGCCAGAAAACATTTGAATATATTGTTTATTTTTATTTAAATACAGTGATCAGTGATCTTGATTTTATGTTGCTTAATGTGCGGTTTACTAACAGTTTCTTTTCTTGTATTTTATTTAAAAATTAATAGTTATTGTAACCGAATATAATCCATTTATTATAAGCGAAGTTACTAACCATGTTTTCGGCATATTAGCTATTTAAAGTGCAAATGAAATAATTTTGTTTTAAAACTGTATATGATAATAATAAAGTTAGAAAACCCCAATGGCATTTCTTTTCTGATTGTCTGTGTAACATACTGGTATAGCTTTCAGAAAAGGAGTACTTTTAGGGCATTGTTTGAAATTGCTTTTATTTGATAATTAAAACATAATGAACAAATTTAATTTTCAATTGAATATTCCTTACTCTTTTAAAGCTATATCTAAAAAAACCTTCTTTCATACTTGCAAATTACCACACGTCTCTTTAAGACAACTGCCTGAATTTTTAAATTTGATCTATATTTTCGTCAGCTTAATTTGAGTTACATAGAGCTACAGACAATTTTTACCCAATTATGATGACAATTCTTCAGAAACAAGAATTGTTATGTAAGGCAAAGTATGCAAACACTATGCTCAAAGCTCGAGGATTTTGTTCAGAATATAAGGACAATTTGCAGTTAATTTCAATTATGGTATTCAAAACAATTAATTTTCTCATAGACTTTTCAGAAATTTCTCCTTTTGTGGCTATAATCAATCACACATCATCATTAATTCCAACATACGAACTGTAGCCAAGGCTGACTTCATTTCCTTTCGTATTTATTAGAATAAAACAAATTAAATTCACAACAGCAACGTAAAGGAATACAACAATACAGGGAAAGGAATCTTCAGGCTGTTTACGATATGAACGCCCTATTCCCTGTGCTTTACAGAAAACTCCGTAAAAACTCCTGGAGTTGAGAAAATGTATGTAAGTTAAAATTAATTAAAATTTTCTATATAAGCATGTTATTTTTACTACAGCAGGAAACTTTCGTAAATAAATATATTAAATTTATTGAATTACTTTATTTTTGGTATTTTGATATTTAACACTCTCCTTGCAAAACACTATGCAGTAATTTTCGTCATCAGGCAGAAAGACCTAATGCCCGCAAAAGCAAGTTTGCTCTCAGTGGCACGTGGTGATTTCATCGTTGTGCTGCAAGGGTCTAGTGTTTGCTGATCATTGGTATTCGACTTAAAATCCGTTTGATATTTTATTTTAACTGCTTTTATCTCTCTTTGATGCAGAATGGGAAAGCGGAAGAGAGAATGTGAAGAACTTTCAGACATGATTTACTATGTTAAGAAGAAAAAATCAGAAAATATGGAAAATCTTCTTGTGAAAGCCATTTTAACATCCGCTGTCAAACGGCTAAAAAATGATCTTAAGAATATTAGACGAAAAGAAAATAAAAAAATGGTGACAAAGCAGAATATTGCTTGCTTAGATCTCAATGAAACGTGGAGACATTACAAGGGAGTCAGTATTGACATTGGAGAGAAAGACTCATCCTCTGAAGGCACTGCGTTAGATTTGGTGGACGCTTTTAAGAATTTGAAGTTGGTTAGTGATGTTAGAGATAGTAGTGTTTTTCAAAAAGTTAATTTTGGATTATGTAATACTGCTGTCGAAGAATAATGATGTTTAATGCCTTCTTTGCAAATGTTTAGGTTAGGGATGATAAAACCTAACCCTAGTTATTTTTGAGAACACCTGCACTAGACCCCATTCATAGCAATTCATTCCCACTGGTGGTTAAGACTGCAAACCTTGAAATCTGCCCTCGCTTGAAATACTGGCAAGTAGGCTTGCTTCACGGGCATTTTCAGAGTTTTCCTTAGAATCGTTCTATGTGGCTGCCAGAAAACATTTGAATATATTGTTTATTTTTATTTAAATACAGTGATCAGTGATCTTGATTTTATGTTGCTTAATGTGCGGTTTACTAACAGTTTCTTTTGTTGTATTTTATTTAAAAATTAATAGTTATTGTAACCGAATATAATCCATTTATTATAAGCGAAGTTACTAACCATGTTTTCGGCATATTAGCTATTTAAAGTGCAAATGAAATAATTTTGTTTTAAAACTGTATATGATAATAATAAAGTTAGAAAACCCCAATGGCATTTCTTTTCTGATTGTCTGTGTAACATACTGGTATAGCTTTCAGAAAAGGAGTACTTTTAGGGCATTGTTTGAAATTGATTTTATGTGATAATTAAAACATAATGAACAAATTTAATTTTCAATTGAAGACTCCTTACTCTTTTAAAGCTTTATCTAAAATAACTTCTTTGATACTTGCAAATTACCACACGTCTCTTTAAGACAACTGCCTGAATTTTTAACTTTGATCTATGTTTTCGTCAGCTTAATTTGAGTGACATAGAGCTACAGACAATTTTTTACCCAATTATGATGACAATTTTTCAGAAACAAGAATTGTTCATTAAGGCAAAGAGTGCAAACGCTATGCTCAAAGCTCGATGTTTTTGTTCAGAATATAAGGACAATTTGCAGTTAATTTCAATTATGGTATTCAAAACAGTTAATTTTATCATAGACTTTTCAGAAATTTCTCCTTTTGTGGCTATAATCAATCACACATCATCATGAAATCCAACATACGAAGTGTAGCCAAAATCAGAAGGTGATATGTATAAAAAAGCTGTATTGTTAAAGACAGTAAGTTAGGTTAACAGATATTTTATAGTCCTTAGGTCTTTTTTTTTTTTTTTTTTTTTTTTATTTTTTTTTAAGCAATTTTTGATCCGTAAGGCCCATATCACACATCATTTGTCTCACACGAACTACTGTTTCGAACAATTTTTCTGCTTGGTTTACTATTGAAAGATACACGTGCGCCTTTTTCCTTCCTTTCCAAAAAAATTGCAAGTTCTTCTTTTTGAACCAGTGAGCTATCAGCTGCGACTAACTAGTTTCCTCTGTGTTAACACCAAAGTGATCTATGGTTATTCGCTGTTGTGACCAGACAGAAACATTGTTCCAAACAGTTGTTCGTCCGAAACAAACCGACGAGTGCTAGCAACCTAAGAGACCTTAATTTAACAACCCACACCCACACAAGGCTGACTTCATTTCCTTTCGTATTTATTAGAATAAAACAAATTAAATTCACAACAGCAACATAAAGGAATACAACAATACCGGGAAAGGAATATTCAGGCTGTTTACGATATGAACGCCCTATTCCCTGTGCTTTACAGAAAACTCCGTAAAAACTCCTGGAGTTGAGAAAATGTATGTAAGTTAAAATTAATTAAAATTTTCTATATAAGCATGTTATTTTTACTACAGCAGGAAACTTTCGTAAATAAGTATATTAAATTTATTGAATTACTTTATTTTTGGTATTTTGATATTTAACACTCTCCTTGCAAAACACTATGCAGTAATTTTCGTCATCAGGCAGAAAGACCTAACGCCTGCAAAAGCAAGTTTGCTCTCAGTCGCACGTGGTGATTTCATCGTTGTGCTGCAAGCGTCCAGGGTTTGCTGATCATTAGTATTCGACTTAAAATCCGTTTGATATTTTATTTTAACTGGTTTTATCTCTCTTTACAGCAGAATGGGAAAGCGGAAGAGAGAATGTGAAGAACTTTCAGACATGATTTACTATGTTAAGAAGAAAAAATCAGAAAATATGGAAAATCTTCTTGTGAAAGCCATTTTAACATCCGCGGTCAAACGGCTAAAAAACGATCTTAAGAATATTAGACGAAAAGAAAAGAAAAAAATGGTGACAAAGCAGAATATTGCTTGCTTAGATCTCAATGAAACATGGAGACATGATAAGGGAGTCAGTATTGACATTGGAGAGAAAGACTCATCCTCTGAAGGCACTGAGTTAGATTTGGTGGAAGCTTTTAGGAATTTGAAGTTGGTTAGTGATGTTAGAGATAGTAGTGTTTTTCAAAAAGTTAATTTTGGATTATGTAATACTGCTGTCGAAGAATAATGATGTTTAATGCCTTCTTTGCAAATGTTTAGGTTAGGGATGATAAAACCTAACCCTAGTTATTTTTTAGAACACCTGCACTAGACCCCATTCATAGCAATTCATTCCCACAGGTGGTTAAGACTGCAAACCCTGAAATCTGCCCTCGCTTGAAATAGTCGCAAGAAGGCTTGCTTCACGGGCATTTTCAGAGTTTTCCTTAGAATCGTTCTATGTGGCTGCCAGAAAACATTTGAATATATTGTTTATTTTTATTTAAATACAGTGATCTTGATTTTATGTTGCTTAATGTGCGGTTTACTAACAGTTTCTTTTCTTGTATTTTATTTAAAAATTAATAGTTATTGTAACCGAATATAATCCATTTATTATAAGCGAAGTTACTAACCATGTTTTCGGCATATTAGCTATTTAAAGTGCAAATGAAATAATTTTGTTTTAAAACTGTATATGATAATAATAAAGTTAGAAAACCCCAATGGCATTTCTTTTCTGATTGTCTGTGTAACATACTGGTATAGCTTTCAGAAAAGGAGTACTTTTAGGGCATTGTTTGAAATTGCTTTTATTTGATAATTAAAACATAATGAACAAATTTAATTTTCAATTGAATATTCCTTACTCTTTTAAAGCTATATCTAAAAAAACTTCTTTCATACTTGCAAATTACCACACGTCTCTTTAAGACAACTGCCTGAATTTTTAAATTTGATCTATATTTTCGTCAGCTTAATTTGAGTGACATAGAGCTACAGACAATTTTTACCCAATTATGATGACAATTCTTCAGAAACAAGAATTGTTATGTAAGGCAAAGTATGCAAACACTATGCTCAAAGCTCGAGGATTTTGTTCAGAATATAAGGACAATTTGCAGTTAATTTCAATTATGGTATTCAAAACAATTAATTTTCTCATAGACTTTTCAGAAATTTCTCCTTTTGTGGCTATAATCAATCACACATCATCATTAATTCCAACATACGAACTGTAGCCAAGGCTGACTTCATTTCCTTTCGTATTTATTAGAATAAAACAAATTAAATTCACAACAGCAACGTAAAGGAATACAACAATACAGGGAAAGGAATCTTCAGGCTGTTTACGATATGAACGCCCTATTCCCTGTGCTTTACAGAAAACTCCGTAAAAACTCCTGGAGTTGAGAAAATGTATGTAAGTTAAAATTAATTAAAATTTTCTATATAAGCATGTTATTTTTACTACAGCAGGAAACTTTCGTAAATAAATATATTAAATTTATTGAATTACTTTATTTTTGGTATTTTGATATTTAACACTCTCCTTGCAAAACACTATGCAGTAATTTTCGTCATCAGGCAGAAAGACCTAATGCCCGCAAAAGCAAGTTTGCTCTCAGTGGCACGTGGTGATTTCATCGTTGTGCTGCAAGGGTCTAGTGTTTGCTGATCATTGGTATTCGACTTAAAATCCGTTTGATATTTTATTTTAACTGCTTTTATCTCTCTTTGATGCAGAATGGGAAAGCGGAAGAGAGAATGTGAAGAACTTTCAGACATGATTTACTATGTTAAGAAGAAAAAATCAGAAAATATGGAAAATCTTCTTGTGAAAGCCATTTTAACATCCGCTGTCAAACGGCTAAAAAATGATCTTAAGAATATTAGACGAAAAGAAAATAAAAAAATGGTGACAAAGCAGAATATTGCTTGCTTAGATCTCAATGAAACGTGGAGACATTACAAGGGAGTCAGTATTGACATTGGAGAGAAAGACTCATCCTCTGAAGGCACTGCGTTAGATTTGGTGGACGCTTTTAAGAATTTGAAGTTGGTTAGTGATGTTAGAGATAGTAGTGTTTTTCAAAAAGTTAATTTTGGATTATGTAATACTGCTGTCGAAGAATAATGATGTTTAATGCCTTCTTTGCAAATGTTTAGGTTAGGGATGATAAAACCTAACCCTAGTTATTTTTGAGAACACCTGCACTAGACCCCATTCATAGCAATTCATTCCCACTGGTGGTTAAGACTGCAAACCTTGAAATCTGCCCTCGCTTGAAATACTGGCAAGTAGGCTTGCTTCACGGGCATTTTCAGAGTTTTCCTTAGAATCGTTCTATGTGGCTGCCAGAAAACATTTGAATATATTGTTTATTTTTATTTAAATACAGTGATCAGTGATCTTGATTTTATGTTGCTTAATGTGCGGTTTACTAACAGTTTCTTTTGTTGTATTTTATTTAAAAATTAATAGTTATTGTAACCGAATATAATCCATTTATTATAAGCGAAGTTACTAACCATGTTTTCGGCATATTAGCTATTTAAAGTGCAAATGAAATAATTTTGTTTTAAAACTGTATATGATAATAATAAAGTTAGAAAACCCCAATGGCATTTCTTTTCTGATTGTCTGTGTAACATACTGGTATAGCTTTCAGAAAAGGAGTACTTTTAGGGCATTGTTTGAAATTGATTTTATGTGATAATTAAAACATAATGAACAAATTTAATTTTCAATTGAAGACTCCTTACTCTTTTAAAGCTTTATCTAAAATAACTTCTTTGATACTTGCAAATTACCACACGTCTCTTTAAGACAACTGCCTGAATTTTTAACTTTGATCTATGTTTTCGTCAGCTTAATTTGAGTGACATAGAGCTACAGACAATTTTTTACCCAATTATGATGACAATTTTTCAGAAACAAGAATTGTTCATTAAGGCAAAGAGTGCAAACGCTATGCTCAAAGCTCGATGTTTTTGTTCAGAATATAAGGACAATTTGCAGTTAATTTCAATTATGGTATTCAAAACAGTTAATTTTATCATAGACTTTTCAGAAATTTCTCCTTTTGTGGCTATAATCAATCACACATCATCATGAAATCCAACATACGAAGTGTAGCCAAAATCAGAAGGTGATATGTATAAAAAAGCTGTATTGTTAAAGACAGTAAGTTAGGTTAACAGATATTTTATAGTCCTTAGGTCTTTTTTTTTTTTTTTTTTTTTTTTATTTTTTTTTAAGCAATTTTTGATCCGTAAGGCCCATATCACACATCATTTGTCTCACACGAACTACTGTTTCGAACAATTTTTCTGCTTGGTTTACTATTGAAAGATACACGTGCGCCTTTTTCCTTCCTTTCCAAAAAAATTGCAAGTTCTTCTTTTTGAACCAGTGAGCTATCAGCTGCGACTAACTAGTTTCCTCTGTGTTAACACCAAAGTGATCTATGGTTATTCGCTGTTGTGACCAGACAGAAACATTGTTCCAAACAGTTGTTCGTCCGAAACAAACCGACGAGTGCTAGCAACCTAAGAGACCTTAATTTAACAACCCACACCCACACAAGGCTGACTTCATTTCCTTTCGTATTTATTAGAATAAAACAAATTAAATTCACAACAGCAACATAAAGGAATACAACAATACCGGGAAAGGAATATTCAGGCTGTTTACGATATGAACGCCCTATTCCCTGTGCTTTACAGAAAACTCCGTAAAAACTCCTGGAGTTGAGAAAATGTATGTAAGTTAAAATTAATTAAAATTTTCTATATAAGCATGTTATTTTTACTACAGCAGGAAACTTTCGTAAATAAGTATATTAAATTTATTGAATTACTTTATTTTTGGTATTTTGATATTTAACACTCTCCTTGCAAAACACTATGCAGTAATTTTCGTCATCAGGCAGAAAGACCTAACGCCTGCAAAAGCAAGTTTGCTCTCAGTCGCACGTGGTGATTTCATCGTTGTGCTGCAAGCGTCCAGGGTTTGCTGATCATTAGTATTCGACTTAAAATCCGTTTGATATTTTATTTTAACTGGTTTTATCTCTCTTTACAGCAGAATGGGAAAGCGGAAGAGAGAATGTGAAGAACTTTCAGACATGATTTACTATGTTAAGAAGAAAAAATCAGAAAATATGGAAAATCTTCTTGTGAAAGCCATTTTAACATCCGCGGTCAAACGGCTAAAAAACGATCTTAAGAATATTAGACGAAAAGAAAAGAAAAAAATGGTGACAAAGCAGAATATTGCTTGCTTAGATCTCAATGAAACATGGAGACATGATAAGGGAGTCAGTATTGACATTGGAGAGAAAGACTCATCCTCTGAAGGCACTGAGTTAGATTTGGTGGAAGCTTTTAGGAATTTGAAGTTGGTTAGTGATGTTAGAGATAGTAGTGTTTTTCAAAAAGTTAATTTTGGATTATGTAATACTGCTGTCGAAGAATAATGATGTTTAATGCCTTCTTTGCAAATGTTTAGGTTAGGGATGATAAAACCTAACCCTAGTTATTTTTTAGAACACCTGCACTAGACCCCATTCATAGCAATTCATTCCCACAGGTGGTTAAGACTGCAAACCCTGAAATCTGCCCTCGCTTGAAATAGTCGCAAGAAGGCTTGCTTCACGGGCATTTTCAGAGTTTTCCTTAGAATCGTTCTATGTGGCTGCCAGAAAACATTTGAATATATTGTTTATTTTTATTTAAATACAGTGATCTTGATTTTATGTTGCTTAATGTGCGGTTTACTAACAGTTTCTTTTCTTGTATTTTATTTAAAAATTAATAGTTATTGTAACCGAATATAATCCATTTATTATAAGCGAAGTTACTAACCATGTTTTCGGCATATTAGCTATTTAAAGTGCAAATGAAATAATTTTGTTTTAAAACTGTATATGATAATAATAAAGTTAGAAAACCCCAATGGCATTTCTTTTCTGATTGTCTGTGTAACATACTGGTATAGCTTTCAGAAAAGGAGTACTTTTAGGGCATTGTTTGAAATTGCTTTTATTTGATAATTAAAACATAATGAACAAATTTAATTTTCAATTGAATATTCCTTACTCTTTTAAAGCTATATCTAAAAAAACTTCTTTCATACTTGCAAATTACCACACGTCTCTTTAAGACAACTGCCTGAATTTTTAAATTTGATCTATATTTTCGTCAGCTTAATTTGAGTGACATAGAGCTACAGACAATTTTTACCCAATTATGATGACAATTCTTCAGAAACAAGAATTGTTATGTAAGGCAAAGTATGCAAACACTATGCTCAAAGCTCGAGGATTTTGTTCAGAATATAAGGACAATTTGCAGTTAATTTCAATTATGGTATTCAAAACAATTAATTTTCTCATAGACTTTTCAGAAATTTCTCCTTTTGTGGCTATAATCAATCACACATCATCATTAATTCCAACATACGAACTGTAGCCAAGGCTGACTTCATTTCCTTTCGTATTTATTAGAATAAAACAAATTAAATTCACAACAGCAACGTAAAGGAATACAACAATACAGGGAAAGGAATCTTCAGGCTGTTTACGATATGAACGCCCTATTCCCTGTGCTTTACAGAAAACTCCGTAAAAACTCCTGGAGTTGAGAAAATGTATGTAAGTTAAAATTAATTAAAATTTTCTATATAAGCATGTTATTTTTACTACAGCAGGAAACTTTCGTAAATAAATATATTAAATTTATTGAATTACTTTATTTTTGGTATTTTGATATTTAACACTCTCCTTGCAAAACACTATGCAGTAATTTTCGTCATCAGGCAGAAAGACCTAATGCCCGCAAAAGCAAGTTTGCTCTCAGTGGCACGTGGTGATTTCATCGTTGTGCTGCAAGGGTCTAGTGTTTGCTGATCATTGGTATTCGACTTAAAATCCGTTTGATATTTTATTTTAACTGCTTTTATCTCTCTTTGATGCAGAATGGGAAAGCGGAAGAGAGAATGTGAAGAACTTTCAGACATGATTTACTATGTTAAGAAGAAAAAATCAGAAAATATGGAAAATCTTCTTGTGAAAGCCATTTTAACATCCGCTGTCAAACGGCTAAAAAATGATCTTAAGAATATTAGACGAAAAGAAAATAAAAAAATGGTGACAAAGCAGAATATTGCTTGCTTAGATCTCAATGAAACGTGGAGACATTACAAGGGAGTCAGTATTGACATTGGAGAGAAAGACTCATCCTCTGAAGGCACTGCGTTAGATTTGGTGGACGCTTTTAAGAATTTGAAGTTGGTTAGTGATGTTAGAGATAGTAGTGTTTTTCAAAAAGTTAATTTTGGATTATGTAATACTGCTGTCGAAGAATAATGATGTTTAATGCCTTCTTTGCAAATGTTTAGGTTAGGGATGATAAAACCTAACCCTAGTTATTTTTGAGAACACCTGCACTAGACCCCATTCATAGCAATTCATTCCCACTGGTGGTTAAGACTGCAAACCTTGAAATCTGCCCTCGCTTGAAATACTGGCAAGTAGGCTTGCTTCACGGGCATTTTCAGAGTTTTCCTTAGAATCGTTCTATGTGGCTGCCAGAAAACATTTGAATATATTGTTTATTTTTATTTAAATACAGTGATCAGTGATCTTGATTTTATGTTGCTTAATGTGCGGTTTACTAACAGTTTCTTTTGTTGTATTTTATTTAAAAATTAATAGTTATTGTAACCGAATATAATCCATTTATTATAAGCGAAGTTACTAACCATGTTTTCGGCATATTAGCTATTTAAAGTGCAAATGAAATAATTTTGTTTTAAAACTGTATATGATAATAATAAAGTTAGAAAACCCCAATGGCATTTCTTTTCTGATTGTCTGTGTAACATACTGGTATAGCTTTCAGAAAAGGAGTACTTTTAGGGCATTGTTTGAAATTGATTTTATGTGATAATTAAAACATAATGAACAAATTTAATTTTCAATTGAAGACTCCTTACTCTTTTAAAGCCTTATCTAAAATAACTTCTTTGATACTTGCAAATTACCACACGTCTCTTTAAGACAACTGCCTGAATTTTTAACTTTGATCTATGTTTTCGTCAGCTTAATTTGAGTGACATAGAGCTACAGACAATTTTTTACCCAATTATGATGACAATTCTTCAGAAACAAGAATTGTTCATTAAGGCAGAGAGTGCAAACGCTATGCTCAAAGCTCGATGTTTTGTTCAGAATATAAGGACAATTTGCAGTTAATTTCAATTATGGTATTCAAAACAGTTAATTTTATCATAGACTTTTCAGAAATTTCTCCTTTTGTGGCTATAATCAATCACACATCATCATGAAATCCAACATACGAAGTGTAGCCAAAATCAGAAGGTGATATGTATAAAAAAGCTGTATTGTTAATGACAGTAAGTTAGGTTAACAGATATTTTGTAGTCCTTAAGTCTTTTTTTTTTTTTTTTTTTTTGAAGCAATTTTTGAAGCGTAAGGCCCATATCACACATCATTTGTCTCACACGAACTACTGTTTCGAACAATTTTTCTGCTTGGTTTACTATTGAAAGATACACGTGCGCCTTTTTCCTTCCTTTCCAAAAAAATTGCAAGTTCTTCTTTATCAACCAGTGAGCTATCAGCTGCGACTAACTAGTTTCCACTGTGTTAACACCAAAGTGATCTATGGTTATTCGCTGTTGTGACCAGACAGAAACATTGTTCCAAACAGTTGTTCGTCCGAAACAAACCGACGAGTGCTAGCAACCTAAGAGACCTTAATTTAACAGCCCACACCCACACAAGGCTGACTTCATTTCCTTTCGTATTTATTAGAATAAAACAAATTAAATTCACAACAGCAACATAAAGGAATACAACAATACCGGGAAAGGAATATTCAGGCTGTTTACGATATGAACGCCCTATTCCCTGTGCGTTACAGAAAACTCCGTAAAAACTCCTGGAGTTGAGAAAATGTATGTAAGTTAAAATTAATTAAAATTTTCTATATAAGCATGTTATTTTTACTACAGCAGGAAACTTTCGTAAATAAATATATTAAATTTATTAAATTACTTTATTTTTGGTATTTTGATATTTAACACTCTCCTTGCAAAACACTATGCAGTAATTTTCGTCATCAGGCAGAAAGACCTAATGCCCGGAAAAGCAAGTTTGCTCTCAGTGGCACGTGGTGATTTCATCGTTGTGCTGCAAGGGTCTAGTGTTTGCTGATCATTGGTATTCGACTTAAAATCCGTTTGATATTTTATTTTAACTGCTTTTATCTCTCTTTGATGCAGAATGGGAAAGCGGAAGAGAGAATGTGAAGAACTTTCAGACATGATTTACTATGTTAAGAAGAAAAAATCAGAAAATATGGAAAATCTTCTTGTGAAAGCCATTTTAACATCCGCTGTCAAACGGCTAAAAAATGATCTTAAGAATATTAGACGAAAAGAAAATAAAAAAATGGTGACAAAGCAGAATATTGCTTGCTTAGATCTCAATGAAACGTGGAGACATTACAAGGGAGTCAGTATTGACATTGGAGAGAAAGACTCATCCTCTGAAGGCACTGCGTTAGATTTGGTGGACGCTTTTAAGAATTTGAAGTTGGTTAGTGATGTTAGAGATAGTAGTGTTTTTCAAAAAGTTAATTTTGGATTATGTAATACTGCTGTCGAAGAATAATGATGTTTAATGCCTTCTTTGCAAATGTTTAGGTTAGGGATGATAAAACCTAACCCTAGTTATTTTTGAGAACACCTGCACTAGACCCCATTCATAGCAATTCATTCCCACTGGTGGTTAAGACTGCAAACCTTGAAATCTGCCCTCGCTTGAAATACTGGCAAGTAGGCTTGCTTCACGGGCATTTTCAGAGTTTTCCTTAGAATCGTTCTATGTGGCTGCCAGAAAACATTTGAATATATTGTTTATTTTTATTTAAATACAGTGATCTTGATTTTATGTTGCTTAATGTGCGGTTTACTAACAGTTTCTTTTGTTGTATTTTATTTAAAAATTAATAGTTATTGTAACCGAATATAATCCATTTATTATAAGCGAAGTTACTAACCATGTTTTCGGCATATTAGCTATTTAAAGTGCAAATGAAATAATTTTGTTTTAAAACTGTATATGATAATAATAAAGTTAGAAAACCCCAATGGCATTTCTTTTCTGATTGTCTGTGTAACATACTGGTATAGCTTTCAGAAAAGGAGTACTTTTAGGGCATTGTTTGAAATTGATTTTATGTGATAATTAAAACATAATGAACAAATTTAATTTTCAATTGAAGACTCCTTACTCTTTTAAAGCTTTATCTAAAATAACTTCTTTGATACTTGCAAATTACCACACGTCTCTTTAAGACAACTGCCTGAATTTTTAACTTTGATCTATGTTTTCGTCAGCTTAATTTGAGTGACATAGAGCTACAGACAATTTTTTACCCAATTATGATGACAATTCTTCAGAAACAAGAATTGTTCATTAAGGCAAAGAGTGCAAACGCTATGCTCAAAGCTCGATGTTTTTGTTCAGAATATAAGGACAATTTGCAGTTAATTTCAATTATGGTATTCAAAACAGTTAATTTTATCATAGACTTTTCAGAAATTTCTCCTTTTGTGGCTATAATCAATCACACATCATCATGAAATCCAACATACGAAGTGTAGCCAAAATCAGAAGGTGATATGTATAAAAAAGCTGTATTGTTAATGACAGTAAGTTAGGTTAACAGATATTTTGTAGTCCTTAAGTCTTTTTTTTTTTTTTTTTTTTTTTTTTGAAGCAATTTTTGAAGCGTAAGGCCCATATCACACATCATTTGTCTCACACGAACTACTGTTTCGAACAATTTTTCTGCTTGGTTTACTATTGAAAGATACACGTGCGCCTTTTTCCTTCCTTTCCAAAAAAATTGCAAGTTCTTCTTTATCAACCAGTGAGCTATCAGCTGCGACTAACTAGTTTCCTCTGTGTTAACACCAAAGTGATCTATGGTTATTCGCTGTTGTGACCAGACAGAAACATTGTTCCAAACAGTTGTTCGTCCGAAACAAACCGACGAGTGCTAGCAACCTAAGAGACCTTAATTTAACAGCCCACACCCACACAAGGTTGACTTCATTTCCTTTCGTATTTATTAGAATAAAACAAATTAAATTCACAACAGCAACATAAAGGAATACAACAATACCGGGAAAGGAATATTCAGGCTGTTTACGATATGAACGCCCTATTCCCTGTGCGTTACAGAAAACTCCGTAAAAACTCCTGGAGTTGAGAAAATGTATGTAAGTTAAAATTAATTAAAATTTTCTATATAAGCATGTTATTTTTACTACAGCAGGAAACTTTCGTAAATAAATATATTAAATTTATTAAATTACTTTATTTTTGGTATTTTGATATTTAACACTCTCCTTGCAAAACACTATGCAGTAATTTTCGTCATCAGGCAGAAAGACCTAATGCCCGGAAAAGCAAGTTTGCTCTCAGTGGCACGTGGTGATTTCATCGTTGTGCTGCAAGGGTCTAGTGTTTGCTGATCATTGGTATTCGACTTAAAATCCGTTTGATATTTTATTTTAACTGCTTTTATCTCTCTTTGATGCAGAATGGGAAAGCGGAAGAGAGAATGTGAAGAACTTTCAGACATGATTTACTATGTTAAGAAGAAAAAATCAGAAAATATGGAAAATCTTCTTGTGAAAGCCATTTTAACATCCGCTGTCAAACGGCTAAAAAATGATCTTAAGAATATTAGACGAAAAGAAAATAAAAAAATGGTGACAAAGCAGAATATTGCTTGCTTAGATCTCAATGAAACGTGGAGACATTACAAGGGAGTCAGTATTGACATTGGAGAGAAAGACTCATCCTCTGAAGGCACTGCGTTAGATTTGGTGGACGCTTTTAAGAATTTGAAGTTGGTTAGTGATGTTAGAGATAGTAGTGTTTTTCAAAAAGTTAATTTTGGATTATGTAATACTGCTGTCGAAGAATAATGATGTTTAATGCCTTCTTTGCAAATGTTTAGGTTAGGGATGATAAAACCTAACCCTAGTTATTTTTGAGAACACCTGCACTAGACCCCATTCATAGCAATTCATTCCCACTGGTGGTTAAGACTGCAAACCTTGAAATCTGCCCTCGCTTGAAATACTGGCAAGTAGGCTTGCTTCACGGGCATTTTCAGAGTTTTCCTTAGAATCGTTCTATGTGGCTGCCAGAAAACATTTGAATATATTGTTTATTTTTATTTAAATACAGTGATCTTGATTTTATGTTGCTTAATGTGCGGTTTACTAACAGTTTCTTTTGTTGTATTTTATTTAAAAATTAATAGTTATTGTAACCGAATATAATCCATTTATTATAAGCGAAGTTACTAACCATGTTTTCGGCATATTAGCTATTTAAAGTGCAAATGAAATAATTTTGTTTTAAAACTGTATATGATAATAATAAAGTTAGAAAACCCCAATGGCATTTCTTTTCTGATTGTCTGTGTAACATACTGGTATAGCTTTCAGAAAAGGAGTACTTTTAGGGCATTGTTTGAAATTGATTTTATGTGATAATTAAAACATAATGAACAAATTTAATTTTCAATTGAAGACTCCTTACTCTTTTAAAGCTTTATCTAAAATAACTTCTTTGATACTTGCAAATTACCACACGTCTCTTTAAGACAACTGCCTGAATTTTTAACTTTGATCTATGTTTTCGTCAGCTTAATTTGAGTGACATAGAGCTACAGACAATTTTTTACCCAATTATGATGACAATTCTTCAGAAACAAGAATTGTTCATTAAGGCAAAGAGTGCAAACGCTATGCTCAAAGCTCGATGTTTTTGTTCAGAATATAAGGACAATTTGCAGTTAATTTCAATTATGGTATTCAAAACAGTTAATTTTATCATAGACTTTTCAGAAATTTCTCCTTTTGTGGCTATAATCAATCACACATCATCATGAAATCCAACATACGAAGTGTAGCCAAAATCAGAAGGTGATATGTATAAAAAAGCTGTATTGTTAATGACAGTAAGTTAGGTTAACAGATATTTTGTAGTCCTTAAGTCTTTTTTTTTTTTTTTTTTTTTTTTTTGAAGCAATTTTTGAAGCGTAAGGCCCATATCACACATCATTTGTCTCACACGAACTACTGTTTCGAACAATTTTTCTGCTTGGTTTACTATTGAAAGATACACGTGCGCCTTTTTCCTTCCTTTCCAAAAAAATTGCAAGTTCTTCTTTATCAACCAGTGAGCTATCAGCTGCGACTAACTAGTTTCCTCTGTGTTAACACCAAAGTGATCTATGGTTATTCGCTGTTGTGACCAGACAGAAACATTGTTCCAAACAGTTGTTCGTCCGAAACAAACCGACGAGTGCTAGCAACCTAAGAGACCTTAATTTAACAGCCCACACCCACACAAGGCTGACTTCATTTCCTTTCGTATTTATTAGAATAAAACAAATTAAATTCACAACAGCAACATAAAGGAATACAACAATACCGGGAAAGGAATATTCAGGCTGTTTACGATATGAACGCCCTATTCCCTGTGCGTTACAGAAAACTCCGTAAAAACTCCTGGAGTTGAGAAAATGTATGTAAGTTAAAATTAATTAAAATTTTCTATATAAGCATGTTATTTTTACTACAGCAGGAAACTTTCGTAAATAAATATATTAAATTTATTAAATTACTTTATTTTTGGTATTTTGATATTTAACACTCTCCTTGCAAAACACTATGCAGTAATTTTCGTCATCAGGCAGAAAGACCTAATGCCCGGAAAAGCAAGTTTGCTCTCAGTGGCACGTGGTGATTTCATCGTTGTGCTGCAAGGGTCTAGTGTTTGCTGATCATTGGTATTCGACTTAAAATCCGTTTGATATTTTATTTTAACTGCTTTTATCTCTCTTTGATGCAGAATGGGAAAGCGGAAGAGAGAATGTGAAGAACTTTCAGACATGATTTACTATGTTAAGAAGAAAAAATCAGAAAATATGGAAAATCTTCTTGTGAAAGCCATTTTAACATCCGCTGTCAAACGGCTAAAAAATGATCTTAAGAATATTAGACGAAAAGAAAATAAAAAAATGGTGACAAAGCAGAATATTGCTTGCTTAGATCTCAATGAAACGTGGAGACATTACAAGGGAGTCAGTATTGACATTGGAGAGAAAGACTCATCCTCTGAAGGCACTGCGTTAGATTTGGTGGACGCTTTTAAGAATTTGAAGTTGGTTAGTGATGTTAGAGATAGTAGTGTTTTTCAAAAAGTTAATTTTGGATTATGTAATACTGCTGTCGAAGAATAATGATGTTTAATGCCTTCTTTGCAAATGTTTAGGTTAGGGATGATAAAACCTAACCCTAGTTATTTTTGAGAACACCTGCACTAGACCCCATTCATAGCAATTCATTCCCACTGGTGGTTAAGACTGCAAACCTTGAAATCTGCCCTCGCTTGAAATACTGGCAAGTAGGCTTGCTTCACGGGCATTTTCAGAGTTTTCCTTAGAATCGTTCTATGTGGCTGCCAGAAAACATTTGAATATATTGTTTATTTTTATTTAAATACAGTGATCTTGATTTTATGTTGCTTAATGTGCGGTTTACTAACAGTTTCTTTTGTTGTATTTTATTTAAAAATTAATAGTTATTGTAACCGAATATAATCCATTTATTATAAGCGAAGTTACTAACCATGTTTTCGGCATATTAGCTATTTAAAGTGCAAATGAAATAATTTTGTTTTAAAACTGTATATGATAATAATAAAGTTAGAAAACCCCAATGGCATTTCTTTTCTGATTGTCTGTGTAACATACTGGTATAGCTTTCAGAAAAGGAGTACTTTTAGGGCATTGTTTGAAATTGATTTTATGTGATAATTAAAACATAATGAACAAATTTAATTTTCAATTGAAGACTCCTTACTCTTTTAAAGCTTTATCTAAAATAACTTCTTTGATACTTGCAAATTACCACACGTCTCTTTAAGACAACTGCCTGAATTTTTAACTTTGATCTATGTTTTCGTCAGCTTAATTTGAGTGACATAGAGCTACAGACAATTTTTTACCCAATTATGATGACAATTCTTCAGAAACAAGAATTGTTCATTAAGGCAAAGAGTGCAAACGCTATGCTCAAAGCTCGATGTTTTTGTTCAGAATATAAGGACAATTTGCAGTTAATTTCAATTATGGTATTCAAAACAGTTAATTTTATCATAGACTTTTCAGAAATTTCTCCTTTTGTGGCTATAATCAATCACACATCATCATGAAATCCAACATACGAAGTGTAGCCAAAATCAGAAGGTGATATGTATAAAAAAGCTGTATTGTTAATGACAGTAAGTTAGGTTAACAGATATTTTGTAGTCCTTAAGTCTTTTTTTTTTTTTTTTTTTTTTGAAGCAATTTTTGAAGCGTAAGGCCCATATCACACATCATTTGTCTCACACGAACTACTGTTTCGAACAATTTTTCTGCTTGGTTTACTATTGAAAGATACACGTGCGCCTTTTTCCTTCCTTTCCAAAAAAATTGCAAGTTCTTCTTTATCAACCAGTGAGCTATCAGCTGCGACTAACTAGTTTCCTCTGTGTTAACACCAAAGTGATCTATGGTTATTCGCTGTTGTGACCAGACAGAAACATTGTTCCAAACAGTTGTTCGTCCGAAACAAACCGACGAGTGCTAGCAACCTAAGAGACCTTAATTTAACAGCCCACACCCACACAAGGCTGACTTCATTTCCTTTCGTATTTATTAGAATAAAACAAATTAAATTCACAACAGCAACATAAAGGAATACAACAATACCGGGAAAGGAATATTCAGGCTGTTTACGATATGAACGCCCTATTCCCTGTGCGTTACAGAAAACTCCGTAAAAACTCCTGGAGTTGAGAAAATGTATGTAAGTTAAAATTAATTAAAATTTTCTATATAAGCATGTTATTTTTACTACAGCAGGAAACTTTCGTAAATAAATATATTAAATTTATTAAATTACTTTATTTTTGGTATTTTGATATTTAACACTCTCCTTGCAAAACACTATGCAGTAATTTTCGTCATCAGGCAGAAAGACCTAATGCCCGGAAAAGCAAGTTTGCTCTCAGTGGCACGTGGTGATTTCATCGTTGTGCTGCAAGGGTCTAGTGTTTGCTGATCATTGGTATTCGACTTAAAATCCGTTTGATATTTTATTTTAACTGCTTTTATCTCTCTTTGATGCAGAATGGGAAAGCGGAAGAGAGAATGTGAAGAACTTTCAGACATGATTTACTATGTTAAGAAAAAAAAATCAGAAAATATGGAAAATCTTCTTGTGAAAGCCATTTTAACATCCGCTGTCAAACGGCTAAAAAATGATCTTAAGAATATTAGACGAAAAGAAAATAAAAAAATGGTGACAAAGCAGAATATTGCTTGCTTAGATCTCAATGAAACGTGGAGACATTACAAGGGAGTCAGTATTGACATTGGAGAGAAAGACTCATCCTCTGAAGGCACTGCCTTAGATTTGGTGGACGCTTTTAAGAATTTGAAGTTGGTTAGTGATGTTAGAGATAGTAGTGTTTTTCAAAAAGTTAATTTTGGATTATGTAATACTGCTGTCGAAGAATAATGATGTTTAATGCCTTCTTTGCAAATGTTTAGGTTAGGGATGATAAAACCTAACCCTAGTTATTTTTGAGAACACCTGCACTAGACCCCATTCATAGCAATTCATTCCCACTGGTGGTTAAGACTGCAAACCTTGAAATCTGCCCTCGCTTGAAATACTGGCAAGTAGGCTTGCTTCACGGGCATTTTCAGAGTTTTCCTTAGAATCGTTCTATGTGGCTGCCAGAAAACATTTGAATATATTGTTTATTTTTATTTAAATACAGTGATCTTGATTTTATGTTGCTTAATGTGCGGTTTACTAACAGTTTCTTTTGTTGTATTTTATTTAAAAATTAATAGTTATTGTAACCGAATATAATCCATTTATTATAAGCGAAGTTACTAACCATGTTTTCGGCATATTAGCTATTTAAAGTGCAAATGAAATAATTTTGTTTTAAAACTGTATATGATAATAATAAAGTTAGAAAACCCCAATGGCATTTCTTTTCTGATTGTCTGTGTAACATACTGGTATAGCTTTCAGAAAAGGAGTACTTTTAGGGCATTGTTTGAAATTGATTTTATGTGATAATTAAAACATAATGAACAAATTTAATTTTCAATTGAAGACTCCTTACTCTTTTAAAGCTTTATCTAAAATAACTTCTTTGATACTTGCAAATTACCACACGTCTCTTTAAGACAACTGCCTGAATTTTTAACTTTGATCTATGTTTTCGTCAGCTTAATTTGAGTGACATAGAGCTACAGACAATTTTTTACCCGATTATGATGACAATTCTTCAGAAACAAGAATTGTTCATTAAGGCAAAGAGTGCAAACGCTATGCTCAAAGCTCGATGTTTTTGTTCAGAATATAAGGACAATTTGCAGTTAATTTCAATTATGGTATTCAAAACAGTTAATTTTATCATAGACTTTTCAGAAATTTCTCCTTTTGTGGCTATAATCAATCACACATCATCATGAAATCCAACATACGAAGTGTAGCCAAAATCAGAAGGTGATATGTATAAAAAAGCTGTATTGTTAATGACAGTAAGTTAGGTTAACAGATATTTTGTAGTCCTTAAGTCTTTTTTTTTTTTTTTTTTTTTTTTTTTTTTGAAGCAATTTTTGAAGCGTAAGGCCCATATCACACATCATTTGTCTCACACGAACTACTGTTTCGAACAATTTTTCTGCTTGGTTTACTATTGAAAGATACACGTGCGCCTTTTTCCTTCCTTTCCAAAAAAATTGCAAGTTCTTCTTTATCAACCAGTGAGCTATCAGCTGCGACTAACTAGTTTCCTCTGTGTTAACACCAAAGTGATCTATGGTTATTCGCTGTTGTGACCAGACAGAAACATTGTTCCAAACAGTTGTTCGTCCGAAACAAACCGACGAGTGCTAGCAACCTAAGAGACCTTAATTTAACAGCCCACACCCACACAAGGCTGACTTCATTTCCTTTCGTATTTATTAGAATAAAACAAATTAAATTCACAACAGCAACATAAAGGAATACAACAATACCGGGAAAGGAATATTCAGGCTGTTTACGATATGAACACCCTATTCCCTGTGCGTTACAGAAAACTTCCGTAAAAACTCCTGGAGTTGAGAAAATGTATGTAAGTTAAAATTAATTAAAATTTTCTATATAAGCATGTTATTTTTACTACAGCAGGAAACTTTCGTAAATAAATATATTAAATTTATTAAATTACTTTATTTTTGGTATTTTGATATTTAACACTCTCCTTGCAAAACACTATGCAGTAATTTTCGTCATCAGGCAGAAAGACCTAATGCCTGCAAAAGCAAGTTTGCTCTCAGTTGCACGTGGTGATTTCATCGTTGTGCTGCAAGGGTCCAAGGTTTGCTGATCATTAGTATTCGACTTAAAATCCGTTTGATATTTTATTTTAACTGGTTTTATCTCTCTTTACAGCAGAATGGGAAAGCGGAAGAGAGAATGTGAAGAACTTTCAGACATGATTTACTATGTTAAGAAGAAAAAATCAGAAAATATGGAAAATCTTCTTGTGAAAGCCATTTTAACATCCGCGGTCAAACGGCTAAAAAATGATCTTAAGAATATTAGACGAAAAGAAAAGAAAAAAATGGTGACAAAGCAGAATATTGCTTGCTTAGATCTCAATGAAACATGGAGACATGATAAGGGAGTCAGTATTGACATTGGAGAGAAAGACTCATCCTCTGAAGGCATTGAGTTAGATTTGTTGGACGCCTTTAGGAATTTGAAGTTGGTTAGTGATGTTAGAGATAGTAGTGTTTTTCAAAAAGTTAATTTTGGATTATGTAATACTGCTGTCGAAGAATAATGATGTTTAATGCCTTCTTTGCAAATGTTTAGGTTAGGGATGATAAAACCTAACCCTACTTATTTTTGAGAACACCTGCACTAGACCCCATTCATAGCAATTCATTCCCACTGGTGGTTAAGACTGCAAACCTTGAAATCTGCCCTCGCTTGAAATACTGGCAAGTAGGCTTGCTTCACGGGCATTTTCAGAGTTTTCCTTAGAATCGTTCTATGTGGCTGCCAGAAAACATTTGAATATATTGTTTATTTTTATTTAAATACAGTGATCTTGATTTTATGTTGCTTAATGTGCGGTTTACTAACAGTTTCTTTTGTTGTATTTTATTTAAAAATTAATAGTTATTGTAACCGAATATAATCCATTTATTATAAGCGAAATTACTAACCATGTTTTCGGCATATTAGCTATTTAAAAAAAAATGAAATAATTTTGTTTTAAAACTGTATATGATAATAATAAAGTTAGAAAACCCCAATGGCATTTCTTTTCTGATTGTCTGTGTAACATACTGGTATAGCTTTCAGAAAAGGAGTACTTTTACGGTATTGTTTGAAATTGATTTTATGTGATAATTAAAACATAATGAACAAATTTAATTTTCAATTGAAGACTCCTTACTCTTTTAAAGCTTTATCTAAAATAACTTCTTTGATACTTGCAAATTACCACACGTCTCTTTAAGACAACTGCCTGAATTTTTAACTTTGATCTATGTTTTCGTCAGCTTAATTTGAGTGACATAGAGCTACAGACAATTTTTTACCCAATTATGATGACAATTCTTCAGAAACAAGAATTATTAATTAAGGCAAAGAGTGCAAACGCTATGCTCAAAGCTCGATGTTTTTCTTCAGAATATAAGGACAATTTGCAGTTAATTTCAATTATGGTATTCAAAACAGTTAATTTTATCATAGACTTTTCAGAAATTTCTCCTTTTGTGGCTATAATCAATCACACATCATCATGAATTCCAACATACGAAGTGTAGCCAAAATCAGAAGGTGATATGTATAAAAAAGCTGTATTGTTAAAGACAGTAAGTTAGGTTAACAGATATTTTATAGTCCTTAGGTCTTTTTTTTTTTTTTTTTTTTTTTTTTTTTTTTTTTAAGCAATTTTTGATCCGTAAGGCCCATATCACACATCATTTGTCTCACACGAACTACTGTTTCGAACAATTTTTCTGCTTGGTTTACTATTGAAAGATACACGTGCGCCTTTTTCCTTCCTTTCCAAAAAAATTGCAAGTTCTTCTTTTTGAACCAGTGAGCTATCAGCTGCGACTAACTAGTTTCCTCTGTGTTAACACCAAAGTGATCTATGGTTATTCGCTGTTGTGACCAGACAGAAACATTGTTCCAAACAGTTGTTCGTCCGAAACAAACCGACGAGTGCTAGCAACCTAAGAGACCTTAATTTAACAGCCCACACCCACACAAGGCTGACTTCATTTCCTTTCGTATTTATTAGAATAAAACAAATTAAATTCACAACAGCAACATAAAGGAATACAACAATACCGGGAAAGGAATATTCAGGCTGTTTACGATATGAACGCCCTATTCCCTGTGCTTTACAGAAAACTCCGTAAAAACTCCTGGAGTTGAGAAAATGTATGTACGTTAAAATTAATTAAAATTTTCTATATAAGCATGTTATTTTTACTACAGCAGGAAACTTTCGTAAATAAATATATTAAATTTATTGAATTACTTTATTTTTGGTATTTTGATATTTAACACTTTCCTTGCAAAACACTATGCAGTAATTTTCGTCATCAGGCAGAAAGACCTAATGCCTGCAAAAGCAAGTTTGCTCTCAGTCGCACGTGGTGATTTCATCGTTGTGCTGCAAGTGTCTAGTGTTTGCTGATCATTGGTATTCGACTTAAAATCCGTTTCATATTTTATTTTAACTGCTTTTATCTCTCTTTGATGCAGAATGGGAAAGCGGAAGAGAGAATGTGAAGAACTTTCAGACATGATTTACTATGTTAAGAAGAAAAAATCAGAAAATATGGAAAATCTTCTTGTGAAAGCCATTTTAACATCCGCGGTCAAACGGCTAAAAAATGATCTTAAGAATATTAGACGAAAAGAAAAGAAAAAAATGGTGACAAAGCAGAATATTGCTTGCTTAGATCTCAATGAAACGTGGAGACATGATAAGGGAGTCAGTATTGACATTGGAGAGAAAGACTCATCCTCTGAAGGCACTGAGTTAGATTTCGTGGACGCCTTTAGGAATTTGAAGTTGGTTAGTGATGTTAGAGATAGTAGTGTTTTTCAAAAAGTTAATTTTGGATTATGTAATACTGCTGTCGAAGAATAATGATGTTTAATGCCTTCTTTGCAAATGTTTAGGTTAGGGATGATAAAACCTAACCCTACTTATTTTTGAGAACACCTGCACTAGACCCCATTCATAGCAATTCATTCCCACAGGTGGTTAAGACTGCAAACTTGAAATCTGCCCTCGCTTGAAATACTGGCAAGTAGGCTTGCTTCACGGGCATTTTCAGAGTTTTCCTTAGAATCGTTCTATGTGGCTGCCAGAAAACATTTGAATATATTGTTTATTTTTATTTAAATACAGTGATCTTGATTTTATGTTGCTTAATGTGCGGTTTACTAACAGTTTCTTTTGTTGTATTTTATTTAAAAATTAATAGTTATTGTAACCGAATATAATCCATTTATTATAAGCGAAGTTACTAACCATGTTTTCGGCATATTAGCTATTTAAAGTGCAAATGAAACAATTTTGTTTTAAAACTGTATATGATAATAATAAAGTTAGAAAACCCCAATGGCATTTCTTTTCTGATTGTCTGTGTAACATACTGGTATAGCTTTCAGAAAAGGAGTACTTTTAGGGCATTGTTTGAAATTGATTTTATGTGATAATTAAAACATAATGAACAAATTTAATTTTCAATTGAAGACTCCTTACTCTTTTAAAGCTTTATCTAAAATAACTTCTTTGATACTTGCAAATTACCACACGTCTCTTTAAGACAACTGCCTGAATTTTTAACTTTGATCTATGTTTTCGTCAGCTTAATTTGAGTGACATAGAGCTACAGACAATTTTTTACCCAATTATGATGACAATTCTTCAGAAACAAGAATTGTTAATTAAGGCAAAGAGTGCAAACGCTATGCTCAAAGCTCGATGTTTTTGTTCAGAATATAAGGACAATTTGCAGTTAATTTCAATTATGGTATTCAAAACAGTTAATTTTATCATAGACTTTTCAGAAATTTCTCCTTTTGTGGCTATAATCAATCACACATCATCATGAATTCCAACATACGAAGTGTAGCCAAAATCAGAAGGTGATATGTATAAAAAATCTGTATTGTTAAAGACAGTAAGTTAGGTTAACAGATATTTTATAGTCCTTAGGTCTTTTTTTTTTTTTTTTTTTTTTTTTTCAAGCAATTTTTGAAGCGTAAGGCCCATATCACACATCATTTGTCTCACACGAACTACTGTTTCGAACAATTTTTCTGCTTGGTTTACTATTGAAAGATACACGTGCGCCTTTTTCCTTCCTTTCCAAAAAAATTGCAAGTTCTTCTTTTTCAACCAGTGAGCTATCAGCTGCGACTAACTAGTTTCCTCTGTGTTAACACCAAAGTGATCTATGGTTATTCGCTGTTGTGACCAGACAGAAACATTGTTCCAAACAGTTGTTCGTCCGAAACAAACCGACGAGTGCTAGCAACCTAAGAGACCTTAATTTAACAGCCCACACCCACACAAGGCTGACTTCATTTCCTTTCGTATTTATTAGAATAAAACAAATTAAATTCACAACAGCAACATAAAGGAATACAACAATACCGGGAAAGGAATATTCAGGCTGTTTACGATATGAACGCCCTATTCCCTGTGCTTTACAGAAAACAACGTAAAAACTCCTGGAGTTGAGAAAATGTATGTAAGTTAAAATTAATTAAAATTTTCTATATAAGCATGTTATTTTTACTACAGCAGGAAACTTTCGTAAATAAATATATTAAATTTATTGAATTACTTTATTTTTGGTATTTTGATATTTAACACTCTCCTTGCAAAACACTATGCAGTAATTTTCGTCATCAGGCAGAAAGACCTAACGCCTGCAAAAGCAAGTTTGCTCTCAGTCGCACGTGGTGATTTCATCGTTGTGCTGCAAGCGTCCAGGGTTTGCTGATCATTGGTATTCGACTTAAAATCCGTTTGATATTTTATTTTAACTGCTTTTATCTCTCTTTGATGCAGAATGGGAAAGCGGAAGAGAGAATGTGAAGAACTTTCAGACATGATTTACTATGTTAAGAAGAAAAATCAGAAAATATGGAAAATCTTCTTGTGAAAGCCATTTTAACATCCGCGGTCAAACGGCTAAAAAAGTATCTTAAGAATATTAGACGAAAAGAAAATAAAAAAATGGTGACAAAGCAGAATATTGCTTGCTTAGATCTCAATGAAACATGGAGACATGACAAGGGAGTCAGTATTGACATTGGAGAGAAAGACTCATCCTCTGAAGGCACTGCGTTAGATTTGGTGGACGCTTTTAGGTATTTGAAGTTGGTTAGTGATGTCAGAGATAGTAGTGTTTTTCAAAAAGTTAATTTTGGATTACGTAATACTGCTGTCGAAGAATAATGATGTTTAATGCCTTCTTTGCAAATGTTTAGGTTAGGGATGATAAAACCTAACCCTAGTTATTTTTGAGAACACCTGCACTAGACCCCATTTATAGCAATTCATTCCCACTGGTGGTTAAGACTGCAAACCTTGAAATCTGCCCTCGCTTGAAATACTGGCAAGTAGGCTTGCTTCACGGGCATTTTCAGAGTTTTCCTTAGAATCGTTCTATGTGGCTGCCAGAAAACATTTGAATATATTGTTTATTTTTATTTAAATACAGTGATCTTGATTTTATGTTGCTTAATGTGCGGTTTACTAACAGTTTCTTTTGTTGTATTTTATTTAAAAATTAATAGTTATTGTAACCGAATATAATCCATTTATTATAAGCGAAGTTACTAACCATGTTTTCGGCATATTAGCTATTTAAAGTGCAAATGAAATAATTTTGTTTTAAAACTGTATATGATAATAATAAAGTTAGAAAACCCCAATGGCATTTCTTTTCTGATTGTCTGTGTAACATACTGGTATAGCTTTCAGAAAAGGAGTACTTTTAGGGCATTGTTTGAAATTGATTTTATGTGATAATTAAAACATAATGAACAAATTTAATTTTCAATTGAAGACTCCTTACTCTTTTAAAGCTATATCTAAAATAACTTCTTTGATACTTGCAAATTACCACACGTCTCTTTAAGACAACTGCCTGAATTTTTAACTTTGATCTATGTTTTCGTCAGCTTAATTTGAGTGACATAGAGCTACAGACAATTTTTTACCCAATTATGATGACAATTCTTCAGAAACAAGAATTGTTCATTAAGGCAAAGAGTGCAAACGCTATGCTCAAAGCTCGATGTTTTTGTTCAGAATATAAGGACAATTTGCAGTTAATTTCAATTATGGTATTCAAAACAGTTAATTTTATCATAGACTTTTCAGAAATTTCTCCTTTTGTGGCTATAATCAATCACACATCATCATGAAATCCAACATACGAAGTGTAGCCAAAATCAGAAGGTGATATGTATAAAAAAGCTGTATTGTTAAAGACAGTAAGTTAGGTTAACAGATATTTTATAGTCCTTAGGTCTTTTTTTTTTTTTTTTTTTTTTTTATTTTTTTTTAAGCAATTTTTGATCCGTAAGGCCCATATCACACATCATTTGTCTCACACGAACTACTGTTTCGAACAATTTTTCTGCTTGGTTTACTATTGAAAGATACACGTGCGCCTTTTTCCTTCCTTTCCAAAAAAATTGCAAGTTCTTCTTTTTGAACCAGTGAGCTATCAGCTGCGACTAACTAGTTTCCTCTGTGTTAACTCCAAAGTGATCTATGGTTATTCGCTGTTGTGACCAGACAGAAACATTGTTCCAAACAGTTGTTCGTCCGAAACAAACCGACGAGTGCTAGCAACCTAAGAGACCTTAATTTAACAGCCCACACCCACACAAGGCTGACTTCATTTCCTTTCGTATTTATTAGAATAAAACAAATTAAATTCACAACAGCAACATAAAGGAATACAACAATACCGGGAAAGGAATATTCAGGCTGTTTACGATATGAACGCCCTATTCCCTGTGCTTTACAGAAAACTCCGTAAAAACTCCTGGAGTTGAGAAAATGTATGTAAGTTAAAATTAATTAAAATTTTCTATATAAGCATGTTATTTTTACTACAGCAGGAAACTTTCGTAAATAAGTATATTAAATTTATTGAATTACTTTATTTTTGGTATTTTGATATTTAACACTCTCCTTGCAAAACACTATGCAGTAATTTTCGTCATCAGGCAGAAAGACCTAACGCCTGCAAAAGCAAGTTTGCTCTCAGTCGCACGTGGTGATTTCATCGTTGTGCTGCAAGCGTCCAGGGTTTGCTGATCATTAGTATTCGACTTAAAATCCGTTTGATATTTTATTTTAACTGGTTTTATCTCTCTTTACAGCAGAATGGGAAAGCGGAAGAGAGAATGTGAAGAACTTTCAGACATGATTTACTATGTTAAGAAGAAAAAATCAGAAAATATGGAAAATCTTCTTGTGAAAGCCATTTTAACATCCGCTGTCAAACGGCTAAAAAATGATCTTAAGAATATTAGACGAAAAGAAAATAAAAAAATGGTGACAAAGCAGAATATTGCTTGCTTAGATCTCAATGAAACGTGGAGACATTACAAGGGAGTCAGTATTGACATTGGAGAGAAAGACTCATCCTCTGAAGGCACTGCGTTAGATTTGGTGGACGCTTTTAAGAATTTGAAGTTGGTTAGTGATGTTAGAGATAGTAGTGTTTTTCAAAAAGTTAATTTTGGATTATGTAATACTGCTGTCGAAGAATAATGATGTTTAATGCCTTCTTTGCAAATGTTTAGGTTAGGGATGATAAAACCTAACCCTAGTTATTTTTGAGAACACCTGCACTAGACCCCATTCATAGCAATTCATTCCCACTGGTGGTTAAGACTGCAAACCTTGAAATCTGCCCTCGCTTGAAATACTGGCAAGTAGGCTTGCTTCACGGGCATTTTCAGAGTTTTCCTTAGAATCGTTCTATGTGGCTGCCAGAAAACATTTGAATATATTGTTTATTTTTATTTAAATACAGTGATCTTGATTTTATGTTGCTTAATGTGCGGTTTACTAACAGTTTCTTTTGTTGTATTTTATTTAAAAATTAATAGTTATTGTAACCGAATATAATCCATTTATTATAAGCGAAGTTACTAACCATGTTTTCGGCATATTAGCTATTTAAAGTGCAAATGAAATAATTTTGTTTTAAAACTGTATATGATAATAATAAAGTTAGAAAACCCCAATGGCATTTCTTTTCTGATTGTCTGTGTAACATACTGGTATAGCTTTCAGAAAAGGAGTACTTTTAGGGCATTGTTTGAAATTGATTTTATGTGATAATTAAAACATAATGAACAAATTTAATTTTCAATTGAAGACTCCTTACTCTTTTAAAGCTTTATCTAAAATAACTTCTTTGATACTTGCAAATTACCACACGTCTCTTTAAGACAACTGCCTGAATTTTTAACTTTGATCTATGTTTTCGTCAGCTTAATTTGAGTGACATAGAGCTACAGACAATTTTTTACCCAATTATGATGACAATTCTTCAGAAACAAGAATTGTTCATTAAGGCAAAGAGTGCAAACGCTATGCTCAAAGCTCGATGTTTTTGTTCAGAATATAAGGACAATTTGCAGTTAATTTCAATTATGGTATTCAAAACAGTTAATTTTATCATAGACTTTTCAGAAATTTCTCCTTTTGTGGCTATAATCAATCACACATCATCATGAAATCCAACATACGAAGTGTAGCCAAAATCAGAAGGTGATATGTATAAAAAAGCTGTATTGTTAAAGACAGTAAGTTAGGTTAACAGATATTTTGTAGTCCTTAAGTCTTTTTTTTTTTTTTTTTTTTTTTTTTTTGAAGCAATTTTTGAAGCGTAAGGCCCATATCACACATCATTTGTCTCACACGAACTACTGTTTCGAACAATTTTTCTGCTTGGTTTACTATTGAAAGATACACGTGCGCCTTTTTCCTTCCTTTCCAAAAAAATTGCAAGTTCTTCTTTATCAACCAGTGAGCTATCAGCTGCGACTAACTAGTTTCCTCTGTGTTAACACCAAAGTGATCTATGGTTATTCGCTGTTGTGACCAGACAGAAACATTGTTCCAAACAGTTGTTCGTCCGAAACAAACCGACGAGTGCTAGCAACCTAAGAGACCTTAATTTAACAGCCCACACCCACACAAGGCTGACTTCATTTCCTTTCGTATTTATTAGAATAAAACAAATTAAATTCACAACAGCAACATAAAGGAATACAACAATACCGGGAAAGGAATATTCAGGCTGTTTACGATATGAACACCCTATTCCCTGTGCGTTACAGAAAACTTCCGTAAAAACTCCTGGAGTTGAGAAAATGTATGTAAGTTAAAATTAATTAAAATTTTCTATATAAGCATGTTATTTTTACTACAGCAGGAAACTTTCGTAAATAAATATATTAAATTTATTAAATTACTTTATTTTTGGTATTTTGATATTTAACACTCTCCTTGCAAAACACTATGCAGTAATTTTCGTCATCAGGCAGAAAGACCTAATGCCTGCAAAAGCAAGTTTGCTCTCAGTTGCACGTGGTGATTTCATCGTTGTGCTGCAAGGGTCCAAGGTTTGCTGATCATTAGTATTCGACTTAAAATCCGTTTGATATTTTATTTTAACTGGTTTTATCTCTCTTTACAGCAGAATGGGAAAGCGGAAGAGAGAATGTGAAGAACTTTCAGACATGATTTACTATGTTAAGAAGAAAAAATCAGAAAATATGGAAAATCTTCTTGTGAAAGCCATTTTAACATCCGCGGTCAAACGGCTAAAAAATGATCTTAAGAATATTAGACGAAAAGAAAAGAAAAAAATGGTGACAAAGCAGAATATTGCTTGCTTAGATCTCAATGAAACATGGAGACATGATAAGGGAGTCAGTATTGACATTGGAGAGAAAGACTCATCCTCTGAAGGCATTGAGTTAGATTTGTTGGACGCCTTTAGGAATTTGAAGTTGGTTAGTGATGTTAGAGATAGTAGTGTTTTTCAAAAAGTTAATTTTGGATTATGTAATACTGCTGTCGAAGAATAATGATGTTTAATGCCTTCTTTGCAAATGTTTAGGTTAGGGATGATAAAACCTAACCCTAGTTATTTTTGAGAACACCTGCACTAGACCCCATTCATAGCAATTCATTCCCACTGGTGGTTAAGACTGCAAACCTTGAAATCTGCCCTCGCTTGAAATACTGGCAAGTAGGCTTGCTTCACGGGCATTTTCAGAGTTTTCCTTAGAATCGTTCTATGTGGCTGCCAGAAAACATTTGAATATATTGTTTATTTTTATTTAAATACAGTGATCTTGATTTTATGTTGCTTAATGTGCGGTTTACTAACAGTTTCTTTTGTTGTATTTTATTTAAAAATTAATAGTTATTGTAACCGAATATAATCCATTTATTATAAGCGAAATTACTAACCATGTTTTCGGCATATTAGCTATTTAAAGTAAAATGAAATAATTTTGTTTTAAAACTGTATATGATAATAATAAAGTTAGAAAACCCCAATGGCATTTCTTTTCTGATTGTCTGTGTAACATACTGGTATAGCTTTCAGAAAAGGAGTACTTTTAGGGTATTGTTTGAAATTGATTTTATGTGATAATTAAAACATAATGAACAAATTTAATTTTCAATTGAAGACTCCTTACTCTTTTAAAGCTTTATCTAAAATAACTTCTTTGATACTTGCAAATTACCACACGTCTCTTTAAGACAACTGCCTGAATTTTTAACTTTGATCTATGTTTTCGTCAGCTTAATTTGAGTGACATAGAGCTACAGACAATTTTTTACCCAATTATGATGACAATTCTTCAGAAACAAGAATTGTTAATTAAGGCAAAGAGTGCAAACGCTATGCTCAAAGCTCGATGTTTTTCTTCAGAATATAAGGACAATTTGCAGTTAATTTCAATTATGGTATTCAAAACAGTTAATTTTATCATAGACTTTTCAGAAATTTCTCCTTTTGTGGCTATAATCAATCACACATCATCATGAATTCCAACATACGAAGTGTAGCCAAAATCAGAAGGTGATATGTATAAAAAAGCTGTATTGTTAAAGACAGTAAGTTAGGTTAACAGATATTTTATAGTCCTTAGGTCTTTTTTTTTTTTTTTTTTTTTTTTTTTTTAAGCAATTTTTGATCCGTAAGGCCCATATCACACATCATTTGTCTCACACGAACTACTGTTTCGAACAATTTTTCTGCTTGGTTTACTATTGAAAGATACACGTGCGCCTTTTTCCTTCCTTTCCAAAAAAATTGCAAGTTCTTCTTTTTGAACCAGTGAGCTATCAGCTGCGACTAACTAGTTTCCTCTGTGTTAACACCAAAGTGATCTATGGTTATTCGCTGTTGTGACCAGACAGAAACATTGTTCCAAACAGTTGTTCGTCCGAAACAAACCGACGAGTGCTAGCAACCTAAGAGACCTTAATTTAACAGCCCACACCCACACAAGGCTGACTTCATTTCCTTTCGTATTTATTAGAATAAAACAAATTAAATTCACAACAGCAACATAAAGGAATACAACAATACCGGGAAAGGAATATTCAGGCTGTTTACGATATGAACGCCCTATTCCCTGTGCTTTACAGAAAACTCCGTAAAAACTCCTGGAGTTGAGAAAATGTATGTACGTTAAAATTAATAAAAATTTTCTATATAAGCATGTTATTTTTACTACAGCAGGAAACTTTCGTAAATAAATATATTAAATTTATTGAATTACTTTATTTTTGGTATTTTGATATTTAACACTTTCCTTGCAAAACACTATGCAGTAATTTTCGTCATCAGGCAGAAAGACCTAATGCCTGCAAAAGCAAGTTTGCTCTCAGTCGCACGTGGTGATTTCATCGTTGTGCTGCAAGTGTCTAGTGTTTGCTGATCATTGGTATTCGACTTAAAATCCGTTTCATATTTTATTTTAACTGCTTTTATCTCTCTTTGATGCAGAATGGGAAAGCGGAAGAGAGAATGTGAAGAACTTTCAGACATGATTTACTATGTTAAGAAGAAAAAATCAGAAAATATGGAAAATCTTCTTGTGAAAGCCATTTTAACATCCGCGGTCAAACGGCTAAAAAATGATCTTAAGAATATTAGACGAAAAGAAAAGAAAAAAATGGTGACAAAGCAGAATATTGCTTGCTTAGATCTCAATGAAACATGGAGACATGATAAGGGAGTCAGTATTGACATTGGAGAGAAAGACTCATCCTCTGAAGGCACTGAGTTAGATTTGGTGGAAGCTTTTAGGAATTTGAAGTTGGTTAGTGATGTTAGAGATAGTAGGGTTTTTCAAAAAGTTAATTTTGGATTATGTAATACTGCTGTCGAAGAATAATGATGTTTAATGCCTTCTTTGCAAATGTTTAGGTTAGGGATGATAAAACCTAACCCTACTTATTTTTGAGAACACCTGCACTAGACCCCATTCATAGCAATTCATTCCCACAGGTGGTTAAGACTGCAAACTTGAAATCTGCCCTCGCTTGAAATACTGGCAAGTAGGCTTGCTTCACGGGCATTTTCAGAGTTTTCCTTAGAATCGTTCTATGTGGCTGCCAGAAAACATTTGAATATATTGTTTATTTTTATTTAAATACAGTGATCTTGATTTTATGTTGCTTAATGTGCGGTTTACTAACAGTTTCTTTTGTTGTATTTTATTTAAAAATTAATAGTTATTGTAACCGAATATAATCCATTTATTATAAGCGAAGTTACTAACCATGTTTTCGGCATATTAGCTATTTAAAGTGCAAATGAAACAAATTTGTTTTAAAACTGTATATGATAATAATAAAGTTAGAAAACCCCAATGGCATTTCTTTTCTGATTGTCTATGTAACATACTGGTATAGCTTTCAGAAAAGGAGTACTTTTAGGGCATTGTTTGAAATTGATTTTATGTGATAATTAAAACATAATGAACAAATTTAATTTTCAATTGAAGACTCCTTACTCTTTTAAAGCTTTATCTAAAATAACTTCTTTGATACTTGCAAATTACCACACGTCTCTTTAAGACAACTGCCTGAATTTTTAACTTTGATCTATGTTTTCGTCAGCTTAATTTGAGTGACATAGAGCTACAGACAATTTTTTACCCAATTATGATGACAATTCTTCAGAAACAAGAATTGTTAATTAAGGCAAAGAGTGCAAACGCTATGCTCAAAGCTCGATGTTTTTCTTCAGAATATAAGGACAATTTGCAGTTAATTTCAATTATGGTATTCAAAACAGTTAATTTTATCATAGACTTTTCAGAAATTTCTCCTTTTGTGGCTATAATCAATCACACATCATCATGAATTCCAACATACGAAGTGTAGCCAAAATCAGAAGGTGATATGTATAAAAAAGCTGTATTGTTAAAGACAGTAAGTTAGGTTAACAGATATTTTATAGTCCTTAGGTCTTTTTTTTTTTTTTTTTTTTTTTTTTTTAAAGCAATTTTTGATCCGTAAGGCCCATATCACACATCATTTGTCTCACACGAACTACTGTTTCGAACAATTTTTCTGCTTGGTTTACTATTGAAAGATTCACGTGCGCCTTTTTCCTTCCTTTCCAAAAAAATTGCAAGTTCTTCTTTTTGAACCAGTGAGCTATCAGCTGCGACTAACTAGTTTCCTCTGTGTTAACACCAAAGTGATCTATGGTTATTCGCTGTTGTGACCAGACAGAAACATTGTTCCAAACAGTTGTTCGTCCGAAACAAACCGACGAGTGCTAGCAACCTAAGAGACCTTAATTTAACAGCCCACACCCACACAAGGCTGACTTCATTTCCTTTCGTATTTATTAGAATAAAACAAATTAAATTCACAACAGCAACATAAAGGAATACAACAATACCGGGAAAGGAATATTCAGGCTGTTTACGATATGAACGCCCTATTCCCTGTGCTTTACAGAAAACTCCGTAAAAACTCCTGGAGTTGAGAAAATGTATGTAAGTTAAAATTAATTAAAATTTTCTATATAAGCATGTTATTTTTACTACAGCAGGAAACTTTCGTAAATAAATATATTAAATTTATTGAATTACTTTATTTTTGGTATTTTGATATTTAACACTCTCCTTGCAAAACACTATGCAGTAATTTTCGTCATCAGGCAGAAAGACCTAACGCCTGCAAAAGCAAGTTTGCTCTCAGTCGCACGTGGTGATTTCATCGTTGTGCTGCAAGCGTCCAGGGTTTGCTGATCATTGGTATTCGACTTAAAATCCGTTTGATATTTTATTTTAACTGCTTTTATCCCTCTTTGATGCAGAAGGGGAAAGCGGAAGAGAGAATGTGAAGAACTCTCAGACATGATTTACTATGTTAAGAAGAAAAAATCATAAAATATGGAAAATCTTCTTGTGAAAGCCATTTTAACATCCGCGGTCAAACGGCTAAAAAATGATCTTAAGAATATTAGACGAAAAGAAAAGAAAAAAATGGTGACAAAGCAGAATATTGCTTGCTTAGATCTCAATGAAACGTGGAGACATGATAAGGGAGTCAGTATTGACATTGGAGAGAAAGACTCATCCTCTGAAGGCACTGAGTTAGATTTCGTGGACGCCTTTAGGAATTTGAAGTTGGTTAGTGATGTTAGAGATAGTAGTGTTTTTCAAAAAGTTAATTTTGGATTATGTAATACTGCTGTCGAAGAATAATGATGTTTAATGCCTTCTTTGCAAATGTTTAGGTTAGGGATGATAAAACCTAACCCTACTTATTTTTGAGAACACCTGCACTAGACCCCATTCATAGCAATTCATTCCCACAGGTGGTTAAGACTGCAAACTTGAAATCTGCCCTCGCTTGAAATACTGGCAAGTAGGCTTGCTTCACGGGCATTTTCAGAGTTTTCCTTAGAATCGTTCTATGTGGCTGCCAGAAAACATTTGAATATATTGTTTATTTTTATTTAAATACAGTGATCTTGATTTTATGTTGCTTAATGTGCGGTTTACTAACAGTTTCTTTTGTTGTATTTTATTTAAAAATTAATAGTTATTGTAACCGAATATAATCCATTTATTATAAGCGAAGTTACTAACCATGTTTTCGGCATATTAGCTATTTAAAGTGCAAATGAAATAATTTTGTTTTAAAACTGTATATGATAATAATAAAGTTAGAAAACCCCAATGGCATTTCTTTTCTGATTGTCTGTGTAACATACTGGTATAGCTTTCAGAAAAGGAGTACTTTTAGGGCATTGTTTGAAATTGATTTTATGTGATAATTAAAACATAATGAACAAATTTAATTTTCAATTGAAGACTCCTTACTCTTTTAAAGCTTTATCTAAAATAACTTCTTTGATACTTGCAAATTACCACACGTCTCTTTAAGACAACTGCCTGAATTTTTAACTTTGATCTATGTTTTCGTCAGCTTAATTTGAGTGACATAGAGCTACAGACAATTTTTTACCCAATTATGATGACAATTCTTCAGAAACAAGAATTGTTCATTAAGGCAAAGAGTGCAAACGCTATGCTCAAAGCTCGATGTTTTTGTTCAGAATATAAGGACAATTTGCAGTTAATTTCAATTATGGTATTCAAAACAGTTAATTTTATCATAGACTTTTCAGAAATTTCTCCTTTTGTGGCTATAATCAATCACACATCATCATGAAATCCAACATACGAAGTGTAGCCAAAATCAGAAGGTGATATGTATAAAAAAGCTGTATTGTTAAAGACAGTAAGTTAGGTTAACAGATATTTTATAGTCCTTAGGTCTTTTTTTTTTTTTTTTTTTTTTTTATTTTTTTTTAAGCAATTTTTGATCCGTAAGGCCCATATCACACATCATTTGTCTCACACGAACTACTGTTTCGAACAATTTTTCTGCTTGGTTTACTATTGAAAGATACACGTGCGCCTTTTTCCTTCCTTTCCAAAAAAATTGCAAGTTCTTCTTTTTGAACCAGTGAGCTATCAGCTGCGACTAACTAGTTTCCTCTGTGTTAACTCCAAAGTGATCTATGGTTATTCGCTGTTGTGACCAGACAGAAACATTGTTCCAAACAGTTGTTCGTCCGAAACAAACCGACGAGTGCTAGCAACCTAAGAGACCTTAATTTAACAGCCCACACCCACACAAGGCTGACTTCATTTCCTTTCGTATTTATTAGAATAAAACAAATTAAATTCACAACAGCAACATAAAGGAATACAACAATACCGGGAAAGGAATATTCAGGCTGTTTACGATATGAACGCCCTATTCCCTGTGCTTTACAGAAAACTCCGTAAAAACTCCTGGAGTTGAGAAAATGTATGTAAGTTAAAATTAATTAAAATTTTCTATATAAGCATGTTATTTTTACTACAGCAGGAAACTTTCGTAAATAAGTATATTAAATTTATTGAATTACTTTATTTTTGGTATTTTGATATTTAACACTCTCCTTGCAAAACACTATGCAGTAATTTTCGTCATCAGGCAGAAAGACCTAACGCCTGCAAAAGCAAGTTTGCTCTCAGTCGCACGTGTTGATTTCATCGTTGTGCTGCAAGCGTCCAGGGTTTGCTGATCATTAGTATTCGACTTAAAATCCGTTTGATATTTTATTTTAACTGGTTTTATCTCTCTTTACAGCAGAATGGGAAAGCGGAAGAGAGAATGTGAAGAACTTTCAGACATGATTTACTATGTTAAGAAGAAAAAATCAGAAAATATGGAAAATCTTCTTGTGAAAGCCATTTTAACATCCGCTGTCAAACGGCTAAAAAATGATCTTAAGAATATTAGACGAAAAGAAAATAAAAAAATGGTGACAAAGCAGAATATTGCTTGCTTAGATCTCAATGAAACGTGGAGACATTACAAGGGAGTCAGTATTGACATTGGAGAGAAAGACTCATCCTCTGAAGGCACTGCGTTAGATTTGGTGGACGCTTTTAAGAATTTGAAGTTGGTTAGTGATGTTAGAGATAGTAGTGTTTTTCAAAAAGTTAATTTTGGATTATGTAATACTGCTGTCGAAGAATAATGATGTTTAATGCCTTCTTTGCAAATGTTTAGGTTAGGGATGATAAAACCTAACCCTAGTTATTTTTGAGAACACCTGCACTAGACCCCATTCATAGCAATTCATTCCCACTGGTGGTTAAGACTGCAAACCTTGAAATCTGCCCTCGCTTGAAATACTGGCAAGTAGGCTTGCTTCACGGGCATTTTCAGAGTTTTCCTTAGAATCGTTCTATGTGGCTGCCAGAAAACATTTGAATATATTGTTTATTTTTATTTAAATACAGTGATCTTGATTTTATGTTGCTTAATGTGCGGTTTACTAACAGTTTCTTTTGTTGTATTTTATTTAAAAATTAATAGTTATTGTAACCGAATATAATCCATTTATTATAAGCGAAGTTACTAACCATGTTTTCGGCATATTAGCTATTTAAAGTGCAAATGAAATAATTTTGTTTTAAAACTGTATATGATAATAATAAAGTTAGAAAACCCCAATGGCATTTCTTTTCTGATTGTCTGTGTAACATACTGGTATAGCTTTCAGAAAAGGAGTACTTTTAGGGCATTGTTTGAAATTGATTTTATGTGATAATTAAAACATAATGAACAAATTTAATTTTCAATTGAAGACTCCTTACTCTTTTAAAGCTTTATCTAAAATAACTTCTTTGATACTTGCAAATTACCACACGTCTCTTTAAGACAACTGCCTGAATTTTTAACTTTGATCTATGTTTTCGTCAGCTTAATTTGAGTGACATAGAGCTACAGACAATTTTTTACCCAATTATGATGACAATTCTTCAGAAACAAGAATTGTTCATTAAGGCAAAGAGTGCAAACGCTATGCTCAAAGCTCGATGTTTTTGTTCAGAATATAAGGACAATTTGCAGTTAATTTCAATTATGGTATTCAAAACAGTTAATTTTATCATAGACTTTTCAGAAATTTCTCCTTTTGTGGCTATAATCAATCACACATCATCATGAAATCCAACATACGAAGTGTAGCCAAAATCAGAAGGTGATATGTATAAAAAAGCTGTATTGTTAAAGACAGTAAGTTAGGTTAACAGATATTTTGTAGTCCTTAAGTCTTTTTTTTTTTTTTTTTTTTTTTTTTGAAGCAATTTTTGAAGCGTAAGGCCCATATCACACATCATTTGTCTCACACGAACTACTGTTTCGAACAATTTTTCTGCTTGGTTTACTATTGAAAGATACACGTGCGCCTTTTTCCTTCCTTTCCAAAAAAATTGCAAGTTCTTCTTTATCAACCAGTGAGCTATCAGCTGCGACTAACTAGTTTCCTCTGTGTTAACACCAAAGTGATCTATGGTTATTCGCTGTTGTGACCAGACAGAAACATTGTTCCAAACAGTTGTTCGTCCGAAACAAACCGACGAGTGCTAGCAACCTAAGAGACCTTAATTTAACAGCCCACACCCACACAAGGCTGACTTCATTTCCTTTCGTATTTATTAGAATAAAACAAATTAAATTCACAACAGCAACATAAAGGAATACAACAATACCGGGAAAGGAATATTCAGGCTGTTTACGATATGAACACCCTATTCCCTGTGCGTTACAGAAAACTTCCGTAAAAACTCCTGGAGTTGAGAAAATGTATGTAAGTTAAAATTAATTAAAATTTTCTATATAAGCATGTTATTTTTACTACAGCAGGAAACTTTCGTAAATAAATATATTAAATTTATTAAATTACTTTATTTTTGGTATTTTGATATTTAACACTCTCCTTGCAAAACACTATGCAGTAATTTTCGTCATCAGGCAGAAAGACCTAATGCCTGCAAAAGCAAGTTTGCTCTCAGTTGCACGTGGTGATTTCATCGTTGTGCTGCAAGGGTCCAAGGTTTGCTGATCATTAGTATTCGACTTAAAATCCGTTTGATATTTTATTTTAACTGGTTTTATCTCTCTTTACAGCAGAATGGGAAAGCGGAAGAGAGAATGTGAAGAACTTTCAGACATGATTTACTATGTTAAGAAGAAAAAATCAGAAAATATGGAAAATCTTCTTGTGAAAGCCATTTTAACATCCGCGGTCAAACGGCTAAAAAATGATCTTAAGAATATTAGACGAAAAGAAAAGAAAAAAATGGTGACAAAGCAGAATATTGCTTGCTTAGATCTCAATGAAACATGGAGACATGATAAGGGAGTCAGTATTGACATTGGAGAGAAAGACTCATCCTCTGAAGGCATTGAGTTAGATTTGTTGGACGCCTTTAGGAATTTGAAGTTGGTTAGTGATGTTAGAGATAGTAGTGTTTTTCAAAAAGTTAATTTTGGATTATGTAATACTGCTGTCGAAGAATAATGATGTTTAATGCCTTCTTTGCAAATGTTTAGGTTAGGGATGATAAAACCTAACCCTAGTTATTTTTGAGAACACCTGCACTAGACCCCATTCATAGCAATTCATTCCCACTGGTGGTTAAGACTGCAAACCTTGAAATCTGCCCTCGCTTGAAATACTGGCAAGTAGGCTTGCTTCACGGGCATTTTCAGAGTTTTCCTTAGAATCGTTCTATGTGGCTGCCAGAAAACATTTGAATATATTGTTTATTTTTATTTAAATACAGTGATCTTGATTTTATGTTGCTTAATGTGCGGTTTACTAACAGTTTCTTTTGTTGTATTTTATTTAAAAATTAATAGTTATTGTAACCGAATATAATCCATTTATTATAAGCGAAGTTACTAACCATGTTTTCGGCATATTAGCTATTTAAAGTGCAAATGAAATAATTTTGTTTTAAAACTGTATATGATAATAATAAAGTTAGAAAACCCCAATGGCATTTCTTTTCTGATTGTCTGTGTAACATACTGGTATAGCTTTCAGAAAAGGAGTACTTTTAGGGCATTGTTTGAAATTGATTTTATGTGATAATTAAAACATAATGAACAAATTTAATTTTCAATTGAAGACTCCTTACTCTTTTAAAGCTTTATCTAAAATAACTTCTTTGATACTTGCAAATTACCACACGTCTCTTTAAGACAACTGCCTGAATTTTTAACTTTGATCTATGTTTTCGTCAGCTTAATTTGAGTGACATAGAGCTACAGACAATTTTTTACCCAATTATGATGACAATTCTTCAGAAACAAGAATTGTTCATTAAGGCAAAGAGTGCAAACGCTATGCTCAAAGCTCGATGTTTTTGTTCAGAATATAAGGACAATTTGCAGTTAATTTCAATTATGGTATTCAAAACAGTTAATTTTATCATAGACTTTTCAGAAATTTCTCCTTTTGTGGCTATCATCATGAAATCCAACATACGTTATCATGATATCACACATCATCATGAAATCCAACATACGAAGTGTAGCCAAAATCAGAAGGTGATATGTATAAAAAAGCTGTATTGTTAAAGACAGTAAGTTAGGTTAACAGATATTTTATAGTCCTTAGGTCTTTTTTTTTTTTTTTTTTTTTTTTTTATTTTTTTTTAAGCAATTTTTGATCCGTAAGGCCCATATCACACATCATTTGTCTCACACGAACTACTGTTTCGAACAATTTTTCTGCTTGGTTTACTATTGAAAGATACACGTGCGCCTTTTTCCTTCCTTTCCAAAAAAATTGCAAGTTCTTCTTTTTGAACCAGTGAGCTATCAGCTGCGACTAACTAGTTTCCTCTGTGTTAACTCCAAAGTGATCTATGGTTATTCGCTGTTGTGACCAGACAGAAACATTGTTCCAAACAGTTGTTCGTCCGAAACAAACCGACGAGTGCTAGCAACCTAAGAGACCTTAATTTAACAGCCCACACCCACACAAGGCTGACTTCATTTCCTTTCGTATTTATTAGAATAAAACAAATTAAATTCACAACAGCAACATAAAGGAATACAACAATACCGGGAAAGGAATATTCAGGCTGTTTACGATATGAACGCCCTATTCCCTGTGCTTTACAGAAAACTCCGTAAAAACTCCTGGAGTTGAGAAAATGTATGTAAGTTAAAATTAATTAAAATTTTCTATATAAGCATGTTATTTTTACTACAGCAGGAAACTTTCGTAAATAAGTATATTAAATTTATTGAATTACTTTATTTTTGGTATTTTGATATTTAACACTCTCCTTGCAAAACACTATGCAGTAATTTTCGTCATCAGGCAGAAAGACCTAACGCCTGCAAAAGCAAGTTTGCTCTCAGTCGCACGTGTTGATTTCATCGTTGTGCTGCAAGCGTCCAGGGTTTGCTGATCATTAGTATTCGACTTAAAATCCGTTTGATATTTTATTTTAACTGGTTTTATCTCTCTTTACAGCAGAATGGGAAAGCGGAAGAGAGAATGTGAAGAACTTTCAGACATGATTTACTATGTTAAGAAGAAAAAATCAGAAAATATGGAAAATCTTCTTGTGAAAGCCATTTTAACATCCGCTGTCAAACGGCTAAAAAATGATCTTAAGAATATTAGACGAAAAGAAAATAAAAAAATGGTGACAAAGCAGAATATTGCTTGCTTAGATCTCAATGAAACGTGGAGACATTACAAGGGAGTCAGTATTGACATTGGAGAGAAAGACTCATCCTCTGAAGGCACTGCGTTAGATTTGGTGGACGCTTTTAAGAATTTGAAGTTGGTTAGTGATGTTAGAGATAGTAGTGTTTTTCAAAAAGTTAATTTTGGATTATGTAATACTGCTGTCGAAGAATAATGATGTTTAATGCCTTCTTTGCAAATGTTTAGGTTAGGGATGATAAAACCTAACCCTAGTTATTTTTGAGAACACCTGCACTAGACCCCATTCATAGCAATTCATTCCCACTGGTGGTTAAGACTGCAAACCTTGAAATCTGCCCTCGCTTGAAATACTGGCAAGTAGGCTTGCTTCACGGGCATTTTCAGAGTTTTCCTTAGAATCGTTCTATGTGGCTGCCAGAAAACATTTGAATATATTGTTTATTTTTATTTAAATACAGTGATCTTGATTTTATGTTGCTTAATGTGCGGTTTACTAACAGTTTCTTTTGTTGTATTTTATTTAAAAATTAATAGTTATTGTAACCGAATATAATCCATTTATTATAAGCGAAGTTACTAACCATGTTTTCGGCATATTAGCTATTTAAAGTGCAAATGAAATAATTTTGTTTTAAAACTGTATATGATAATAATAAAGTTAGAAAACCCCAATGGCATTTCTTTTCTGATTGTCTGTGTAACATACTGGTATAGCTTTCAGAAAAGGAGTACTTTTAGGGCATTGTTTGAAATTGATTTTATGTGATAATTAAAACATAATGAACAAATTTAATTTTCAATTGAAGACTCCTTACTCTTTTAAAGCTTTATCTAAAATAACTTCTTTGATACTTGCAAATTACCACACGTCTCTTTAAGACAACTGCCTGAATTTTTAACTTTGATCTATGTTTTCGTCAGCTTAATTTGAGTGACATAGAGCTACAGACAATTTTTTACCCAATTATGATGACAATTCTTCAGAAACAAGAATTGTTCATTAAGGCAAAGAGTGCAAACGCTATGCTCAAAGCTCGATGTTTTTGTTCAGAATATAAGGACAATTTGCAGTTAATTTCAATTATGGTATTCAAAACAGTTAATTTTATCATAGACTTTTCAGAAATTTCTCCTTTTGTGGCTATAATCAATCACACATCATCATGAAATCCAACATACGAAGTGTAGCCAAAATCAGAAGGTGATATGTATAAAAAAGCTGTATTGTTAAAGACAGTAAGTTAGGTTAACAGATATTTTGTAGTCCTTAAGTCTTTTTTTTTTTTTTTTTTTTTTTTTGAAGCAATTTTTGAAGCGTAAGGCCCATATCACACATCATTTGTCTCACACGAACTACTGTTTCGAACAATTTTTCTGCTTGGTTTACTATTGAAAGATACACGTGCGCCTTTTTCCTTCCTTTCCAAAAAAATTGCAAGTTCTTCTTTATCAACCAGTGAGCTATCAGCTGCGACTAACTAGTTTCCTCTGTGTTAACACCAAAGTGATCTATGGTTATTCGCTGTTGTGACCAGACAGAAACATTGTTCCAAACAGTTGTTCGTCCGAAACAAACCGACGAGTGCTAGCAACCTAAGAGACCTTAATTTAACAGCCCACACCCACACAAGGCTGACTTCATTTCCTTTCGTATTTATTAGAATAAAACAAATTAAATTCACAACAGCAACATAAAGGAATACAACAATACCGGGAAAGGAATATTCAGGCTGTTTACGATATGAACACCCTATTCCCTGTGCGTTACAGAAAACTTCCGTAAAAACTCCTGGAGTTGAGAAAATGTATGTAAGTTAAAATTAATTAAAATTTTCTATATAAGCATGTTATTTTTACTACAGCAGGAAACTTTCGTAAATAAATATATTAAATTTATTAAATTACTTTATTTTTGGTATTTTGATATTTAACACTCTCCTTGCAAAACACTATGCAGTAATTTTCGTCATCAGGCAGAAAGACCTAATGCCTGCAAAAGCAAGTTTGCTCTCAGTTGCACGTGGTGATTTCATCGTTGTGCTGCAAGGGTCCAAGGTTTGCTGATCATTAGTATTCGACTTAAAATCCGTTTGATATTTTATTTTAACTGGTTTTATCTCTCTTTACAGCAGAATGGGAAAGCGGAAGAGAGAATGTGAAGAACTTTCAGACATGATTTACTATGTTAAGAAGAAAAAATCAGAAAATATGGAAAATCTTCTTGTGAAAGCCATTTTAACATCCGCGGTCAAACGGCTAAAAAATGATCTTAAGAATATTAGACGAAAAGAAAAGAAAAAAATGGTGACAAAGCAGAATATTGCTTGCTTAGATCTCAATGAAACATGGAGACATGATAAGGGAGTCAGTATTGACATTGGAGAGAAAGACTCATCCTCTGAAGGCATTGAGTTAGATTTGTTGGACGCCTTTAGGAATTTGAAGTTGGTTAGTGATGTTAGAGATAGTAGTGTTTTTCAAAAAGTTAATTTTGGATTATGTAATACTGCTGTCGAAGAATAATGATGTTTAATGCCTTCTTTGCAAATGTTTAGGTTAGGGATGATAAAACCTAACCCTAGTTATTTTTGAGAACACCTGCACTAGACCCCATTCATAGCAATTCATTCCCACTGGTGGTTAAGACTGCAAACCTTGAAATCTGCCCTCGCTTGAAATACTGGCAAGTAGGCTTGCTTCACGGGCATTTTCAGAGTTTTCCTTAGAATCGTTCTATGTGGCTGCCAGAAAACATTTGAATATATTGTTTATTTTTATTTAAATACAGTGATCTTGATTTTATGTTGCTTAATGTGCGGTTTACTAACAGTTTCTTTTGTTGTATTTTATTTAAAAATTAATAGTTATTGTAACCGAATATAATCCATTTATTATAAGCGAAATTACTAACCATGTTTTCGGCATATTAGCTATTTAAAGTAAAATGAAATAATTTTGTTTTAAAACTGTATATGATAATAATAAAGTTAGAAAACCCCAATGGCATTTCTTTTCTGATTGTCTGTGTAACATACTGGTATAGCTTTCAGAAAAGGAGTACTTTTAGGGTATTGTTTGAAATTGATTTTATGTGATAATTAAAACATAATGAACAAATTTAATTTTCAATTGAAGACTCCTTACTCTTTTAAAGCTTTATCTAAAATAACTTCTTTGATACTTGCAAATTACCACACGTCTCTTTAAGACAACTGCCTGAATTTTTAACTTTGATCTATGTTTTCGTCAGCTTAATTTGAGTGACATAGAGCTACAGACAATTTTTTACCCAATTATGATGACAATTCTTCAGAAACAAGAATTGTTAATTAAGGCAAAGAGTGCAAACGCTATGCTCAAAGCTCGATGTTTTTCTTCAGAATATAAGGACAATTTGCAGTTAATTTCAATTATGGTATTCAAAACAGTTAATTTTATCATAGACTTTTCAGAAATTTCTCCTTTTGTGGCTATAATCAATCACACATCATCATGAATTCCAACATACGAAGTGTAGCCAAAATCAGAAGGTGATATGTATAAAAAAGCTGTATTGTTAAAGACAGTAAGTTAGGTTAACAGATATTTTATAGTCCTTAGGTCTTTTTTTTTTTTTTTTTTTTTTTTTTTTTTTAAGCAATTTTTGATCCGTAAGGCCCATATCACACATCATTTGTCTCACACGAACTACTGTTTCGAACAATTTTTCTGCTTGGTTTACTATTGAAAGATACACGTGCGCCTTTTTCCTTCCTTTCCAAAAAAATTGCAAGTTCTTCTTTTTGAACCAGTGAGCTATCAGCTGCGACTAACTAGTTTCCTCTGTGTTAACACCAAAGTGATCTATGGTTATTCGCTGTTGTGACCAGACAGAAACATTGTTCCAAACAGTTGTTCGTCCGAAACAAACCGACGAGTGCTAGCAACCTAAGAGACCTTAATTTAACAGCCCACACCCACACAAGGCTGACTTCATTTTCTTTCGTATTTATTAGAATAAAACAAATTAAATTCACAACAGCAACATAAAGGAATACAACAATACCGGGAAAGGAATATTCAGGCTGTTTACGATATGAACGCCCTATTCCCTGTGCTTTACAGAAAACTTCGTAAAAACTCCTGGAGTTGAGAAAATGTATGTACGTTAAAATTAATAAAAATTTTCTATATAAGCATGTTATTTTTACTACAGCAGGAAACTTTCGTAAATAAATATATTAAATTTATTGAATTACTTTATTTTTGGTATTTTGATATTTAACACTTTCCTTGCAAAACACTATGCAGTAATTTTCGTCATCAGGCAGAAAGACCTAATGCCTGCAAAAGCAAGTTTGCTCTCAGTCGCACGTGGTGATTTCATCGTTGTGCTGCAAGTGTCTAGTGTTTGCTGATCATTGGTATTCGACTTAAAATCCGTTTCATATTTTATTTTAACTGCTTTTATCTCTCTTTGATGCAGAATGGGAAAGCGGAAGAGAGAATGTGAAGAACTTTCAGACATGATTTACTATGTTAAGAAGAAAAAATCAGAAAATATGGAAAATCTTCTTGTGAAAGCCATTTTAACATCCGCGGTCAAACGGCTAAAAAATGATCTTAAGAATATTAGACGAAAAGAAAAGAAAAAAATGGTGACAAAGCAGAATATTGCTTGCTTAGATCTCAATGAAACGTGGAGACATGATAAGGGAGTCAGTATTGACATTGGAGAGAAAGACTCATCCTCTGAAGGCACTGAGTTAGATTTCGTGGACGCCTTTAGGAATTTGAAGTTGGTTAGTGATGTTAGAGATAGTAGTGTTTTTCAAAAAGTTAATTTTGGATTATGTAATACTGCTGTCGAAGAATAATGATGTTTAATGCCTTCTTTGCAAATGTTTAGGTTAGGGATGATAAAACCTAACCCTACTTATTTTTGAGAACACCTGCACTAGACCCCATTCATAGCAATTCATTCCCACAGGTGGTTAAGACTGCAAACTTGAAATCTGCCCTCGCTTGAAATACTGGCAAGTAGGCTTGCTTCACGGGCATTTTCAGAGTTTTCCTTAGAATCGTTCTATGTGGCTGCCAGAAAACATTTGAATATATTGTTTATTTTTATTTAAATACAGTGATCTTGATTTTATGTTGCTTAATGTGCGGTTTACTAACAGTTTCTTTTGTTGTATTTTATTTAAAAATTAATAGTTATTGTAACCGAATATAATCCATTTATTATAAGCGAAGTTACTAACCATGTTTTCGGCATATTAGCTATTTAAAGTGCAAATGAAACAATTTTGTTTTAAAACTGTATATGATAATAATAAAGTTAGAAAACCCCAATGGCATTTCTTTTCTGATTGTCTGTGTAACATACTGGTATAGCTTTCAGAAAAGGAGTACTTTTAGGGCATTGTTTGAAATTGATTTTATGTGATAATTAAAACATAATGAACAAATTTAATTTTCAATTGAAGACTCCTTACTCTTTTAAAGCTTTATCTAAAATAACTTCTTTGATACTTGCAAATTACCACACGTCTCTTTAAGACAACTGCCTGAATTTTTAACTTTGATCTATGTTTTCGTCAGCTTAATTTGAGTGACATAGAGCTACAGACAATTTTTTACCCAATTATGATGACAATTCTTCAGAAACAAGAATTGTTAATTAAGGCAAAGAGTGCAAACGCTATGCTCAAAGCTCGATGTTTTTGTTCAGAATATGACAATTTGCAGTTAATTTCAATTATGGTATTCAAAACAGTTAATTTTATCATAGACTTTTCAGAAATTTCTCCTTTTGTGGCTATAATCAATCACACATCATCATGAATTCCAACATACGAAGTGTAGCCAAAATCAGAAGGTGATATGTATAAAAAAGCTGTATTGTTAAAGACAGTAAGTTAGGTTAACAGATATTTTATAGTCCTTAGGTCTTTTTTTTTTTTTTTTTTTTTTTTTTTTTTTTTTTTTTTTTTAAAGCAATTTTTGAAGCGTAAGGCCCATATCACACATCATTTGTCTCACACGAACTACTGTTTCGAACAATTTTTCTGCTTGGTTTACTATTGAAAGATACACGTCCGCCTTTTTCCTTCCTTTCCAAAAAAATTGCAAGTTCTTCTTTTTCAACCAGTGAGCTATCAGCTGCGACTAACTAGTTTCCTCTGTGTTAACACCAAAGTGATCTATGGTTATTCGCTGTTGTGACCAGACAGAAACATTGTTCCAAACAGTTGTTCGTCCGAAACAAACCGACGAGTGCTAGCAACCTAAGAGACCTTAATTTAACAGCCCACACCCACACAAGGCTGACTTCATTTCCTTTCGTATTTATTAGAATAAAACAAATTAAATTCACAACAGCAACATAAAGGAATACAACAATACCGGGAAAGGAATATTCAGGCTGTTTACGATATGAACGCCCTATTCCCTGTGCTTTACAGAAAACAACGTAAAAACTCCTGGAGTTGAGAAAATGTATGTAAGTTAAAATTAATTAAAATTTTCTATATAAGCATGTTATATTTACTACAGCAGGAAACTTTCGTAAATAAATATATTAAATTTATTGAATTACTTTATTTTTGGTATTTTGATATTTAACACTCTCCTTGCAAAACACTATGCAGTAATTTTCGTCATCAGGCAGAAAGACCTAACGCCTGCAAAAGCAAGTTTGCTCTCAGTCGCACGTGGTGATTTCATCGTTGTGCTGCAAGCGTCCAGGGTTTGCTGATCATTGGTATTCGACTTAAAATCCGTTTGATATTTTATTTTAACTGCTTTTATCTCTCTTTGATGCAGAATGGGAAAGCGGAAGAGAGAATGTGAAGAACTTTCAGACATGATTTACTATGTTAAGAAGAAAAAATCAGAAAATATGGAAAATCTTCTTGTGAAAGCCATTTTAACATCCGCGGTCAAACGGCTAAAAAATGATCTTAAGAATATTAGACGAAAAGAAAAGAAAAAAATGGTGACAAAGCAGAATATTGCTTGCTTAGATCTCAATGAAACATGGAGACATGATAAGGGAGTCAGTATTGACATTGGAGAGAAAGACTCATCCTCTGAAGGCACTGAGTTAGATTTGGTGGAAGCTTTTAGGAATTTGAAGTTGGTTAGTGATGTTAGAGATAGTAGGGTTTTTCAAAAAGTTAATTTTGGATTATGTAATACTGCTGTCGAAGAATAATGATGTTTAATGCCTTCTTTGCAAATGTTTAGGTTAGGGATGATAAAACCTAACCCTACTTATTTTTGAGAACACCTGCACTAGACCCCATTCATAGCAATTCATTCCCACAGGTGGTTAAGACTGCAAACTTGAAATCTGCCCTCGCTTGAAATACTGGCAAGTAGGCTTGCTTCACGGGCATTTTCAGAGTTTTCCTTAGAATCGTTCTATGTGGCTGCCAGAAAACATTTGAATATATTGTTTATTTTTATTTAAATACAGTGATCTTGATTTTATGTTGCTTAATGTGCGGTTTACTAACAGTTTCTTTTGTTGTATTTTATTTAAAAATTAATAGTTATTGTAACCGAATATAATCCATTTATTATAAGCGAAGTTACTAACCATGTTTTCGGCATATTAGCTATTTAAAGTGCAAATGAAACAAATTTGTTTTAAAACTGTATATGATAATAATAAAGTTAGAAAACCCCAATGGCATTTCTTTTCTGATTGTCTATGTAACATACTGGTATAGCTTTCAGAAAAGGAGTACTTTTAGGGCATTGTTTGAAATTGATTTTATGTGATAATTAAAACATAATGAACAAATTTAATTTTCAATTGAAGACTCCTTACTCTTTTAAAGCTTTATCTAAAATAACTTCTTTGATACTTGCAAATTACCACACGTCTCTTTAAGACAACTGCCTGAATTTTTAACTTTGATCTATGTTTTCGTCAGCTTAATTTGAGTGACATAGAGCTACAGACAATTTTTTACCCAATTATGATGACAATTCTTCAGAAACAAGAATTGTTAATTAAGGCAAAGAGTGCAAACGCTATGCTCAAAGCTCGATGTTTTTCTTCAGAATATAAGGACAATTTGCAGTTAATTTCAATTATGGTATTCAAAACAGTTAATTTTATCATAGACTTTTCAGAAATTTCTCCTTTTGTGGCTATAATCAATCACACATCATCATGAATTCCAACATACGAAGTGTAGCCAAAATCAGAAGGTGATATGTATAAAAAAGCTGTATTGTTAAAGACAGTAAGTTAGGTTAACAGATATTTTATAGTCCTTAGGTCTTTTTTTTTTTTTTTTTTTTTTTTTTTAAAGCAATTTTTGATCCGTAAGGCCCATATCACACATCATTTGTCTCACACGAACTACTGTTTCGAACAATTTTTCTGCTTGGTTTACTATTGAAAGATTCACGTGCGCCTTTTTCCTTCCTTTCCAAAAAAATTGCAAGTTCTTCTTTTTGAACCAGTGAGCTATCAGCTGCGACTAACTAGTTTCCTCTGTGTTAACACCAAAGTGATCTATGGTTATTCGCTGTTGTGACCAGACAGAAACATTGTTCCAAACAGTTGTTCGTCCGAAACAAACCGACGAGTGCTAGCAACCTAAGAGACCTTAATTTAACAGCCCACACCCACACAAGGCTGACTTCATTTCCTTTCGTATTTATTAGAATAAAACAAATTAAATTCACAACAGCAACATAAAGGAATACAACAATACCGGGAAAGGAATATTCAGGCTGTTTACGATATGAACGCCCTATTCCCTGTGCTTTACAGAAAACTCCGTAAAAACTCCTGGAGTTGAGAAAATGTATGTAAGTTAAAATTAATTAAAATTTTCTATATAAGCATGTTATTTTTACTACAGCAGGAAACTTTCGTAAATAAATATATTAAATTTATTGAATTACTTTATTTTTGGTATTTTGATATTTAACACTCTCCTTGCAAAACACTATGCAGTAATTTTCGTCATCAGGCAGAAAGACCTAACGCCTGCAAAAGCAAGTTTGCTCTCAGTCGCACGTGGTGATTTCATCGTTGTGCTGCAAGCGTCCAGGGTTTGCTGATCATTGGTATTCGACTTAAAATCCGTTTGATATTTTATTTTAACTGCTTTTATCCCTCTTTGATGCAGAAGGGGAAAGCGGAAGAGAGAATGTGAAGAACTCTCAGACATGATTTACTATGTTAAGAAGAAAAAATCATAAAATATGGAAAATCTTCTTGTGAAAGCCATTTTAACATCCGCGGTCAAACGGCTAAAAAATGATCTTAAGAATATTAGACGAAAAGAAAAGAAAAAAATGGTGACAAAGCAGAATATTGCTTGCTTAGATCTCAATGAAACGTGGAGACATGATAAGGGAGTCAGTATTGACATTGGAGAGAAAGACTCATCCTCTGAAGGCACTGAGTTAGATTTCGTGGACGCCTTTAGGAATTTGAAGTTGGTTAGTGATGTTAGAGATAGTAGTGTTTTTCAAAAAGTTAATTTTGGATTATGTAATACTGCTGTCGAAGAATAATGATGTTTAATGCCTTCTTTGCAAATGTTTAGGTTAGGGATGATAAAACCTAACCCTACTTATTTTTGAGAACACCTGCACTAGACCCCATTCATAGCAATTCATTCCCACAGGTGGTTAAGACTGCAAACTTGAAATCTGCCCTCGCTTGAAATACTGGCAAGTAGGCTTGCTTCACGGGCATTTTCAGAGTTTTCCTTAGAATCGTTCTATGTGGCTGCCAGAAAACATTTGAATATATTGTTTATTTTTATTTAAATACAGTGATCTTGATTTTATGTTGCTTAATGTGCGGTTTACTAACAGTTTCTTTTGTTGTATTTTATTTAAAAAATAATAGTTATTGTAACCGAATATAATCCATTTATTATAAGCGAAGTTACTAACCATGTTTTCGGCATATTAGCTATTTAAAGTGCAAATGAAACAATTTTGTTTTAAAACTGTATATGATAATAATAAAGTTAGAAAACCCCAATGGCATTTCTTTTCTGATTGTCTATGTAACATACTGGTATAGCTTTCAGAAAAGGAGTACTTTTAGGGCATTGTTTGAAATTGATTTTATGTGATAATTAAAACATAATGAACAAATTTAATTTTCAATTGAAGACTCCTTACTCTTTTAAAGCTTTATCTAAAATAACTTCTTTGATACTTGCAAATTACCACACGTCTCTTTAAGACAACTGCCTGAATTTTTAACTTTGATCTATGTTTTCGTCAGCTTAATTTGAGTGACATAGAGCTACAGACAATTTTTTACCCAATTATGATGACAATTCTTCAGAAACAAGAATTGTTAATTAAGGCAAAGAGTGCAAACGCTATGCTCAAAGCTCGATGTTTTTGTTCAGAATATGACAATTTGCAGTTAATTTCAATTATGGTATTCAAAACAGTTAATTTTATCATAGACTTTTCAGAAATTTCTCCTTTTGTGGCTATAATCAATCACACATCATCATGAATTCCAACATACGAAGTGTAGCCAAAATCAGAAGGTGATATGTATAAAAAAGCTGTATTGTTAAAGACAGTAAGTTAGGTTAACAGATATTTTATAGTCCTTAGGTCTTTTTTTTTTTTTTTTTTTTAAGCAATTTTTGATCCGTAAGGCCCATATCACACATCATTTGTCTCACACGAACTACTGTTTCGAACAATTTTTCTGCTTGGTTTACTATTGAAAGATACACGTGCGCCTTTTTCCTTCCTTTCCAAAAAAATTGCAAGTTCTTCTTTTTGAACCAGTGAGCTATCAGCTGCGACTAACTAGTTTCCTCTGTGTTAACACCAAAGTGATCTATGGTTATTCGCTGTTGTGACCAGACAGAAACATTGTTCCAAACAGTTGTTCGTCCGAAACAAACCGACGAGTGCTAGCAACCTAAGAGACCTTAATTTAACAGCCCACACCCACACAAGGCTGACTTCATTTCCTTTCGTATTTATTAGAATAAAACAAATTAAATTCACAACAGCAACATAAAGGAATACAACAATACCGGGAAAGGAATATTCAGGCTGTTTACGATATGAACGCCCTATTCCCTGTGCTTTACAGAAAACTCCGTAAAAACTCCTGGAGTTGAGAAAATGTATGTACGTTAAAATTAATTAAAATTTTCTATATAAGCATGTTATTTTTACTACAGCAGGAAACTTTCGTAAATAAATATATTAAATTTATTGAATTACTTTATTTTTGGTATTTTGATATTTAACACTTTCCTTGCAAAACACTATGCAGTAATTTTCGTCATCAGGCAGAAAGACCTAATGCCTGCAAAAGCAAGTTTGCTCTCAGTCGCACGTGGTGATTTCATCGTTGTGCTGCAAGTGTCTAGTGTTTGCTGATCATTGGTATTCGACTTAAAATCCGTTTGATATTTTATTTTAACTGCTTTTATCCCTCTTTGATGCAGAAGGGGAAAGCGGAAGAGAGAATGTGAAGAACTCTCAGACATGATTTACTATGTTAAGAAGAAAAAATCATAAAATATGGAAAATCTTCTTTTGAAAGCCATTTTAACATCCGCGGTCAAACGGCTAAAAAATGATTTTAAGAATATTAGACGAAAAGAAAAGAAAAAAATGGTGACAAAGCAGAATATTGCTTGCTTAGATCTCAATGAAACGTGGAGACATGATAAGGGAGTCAGTATTGACATTGGAGAGAAAGACTCATCCTCTGAAGGCACTGAGTTAGATTTCGTGGACGCCTTTAGGAATTTGAAGTTGGTTAGTGATGTTAGAGATAGTAGTGTTTTTCAAAAAGTTAATTTTGGATTATGTAATACTGCTGTCGAAGAATAATGATGTTTAATGCCTTCTTTGCAAATGTTTAGGTTAGGGATGATAAAACCTAACCCTACTTATTTTTGAGAACACCTGCACTAGACCCCATTCATAGCAATTCATTCCCACAGGTGGTTAAGACTGCAAACTTGAAATCTGCCCTCGCTTGAAATACTGGCAAGTAGGCTTGCTTCACGGGCATTTTCAGAGTTTTCCTTAGAATCGTTCTATGTGGCTGCCAGAAAACATTTGAATATATTGTTTATTTTTATTTAAATACAGTGATCTTGATTTTATGTTGCTTAATGTGCGGTTTACTAACAGTTTCTTTTGTTGTATTTTATTTAAAAAATAATAGTTATTGTAACCGAATATAATCCATTTATTATAAGCGAAGTTACTAACCATGTTTTCGGCATATTAGCTATTTAAAGTGCAAATGAAACAATTTTGTTTTAAAACTGTATATGATAATAATAAAGTTAGAAAACCCCAATGGCATTTCTTTTCTGATTGTCTATGTAACATACTGGTATAGCTTTCAGAAAAGGAGTACTTTTAGGGCATTGTTTGAAATTGATTTTATGTGATAATTAAAACATAATGAACAAATTTAATTTTCAATTGAAGACTCCTTACTCTTTTAAAGCTTTATCTAAAATAACTTCTTTGATACTTGCAAATTACCACACGTCTCTTTAAGACAACTGCCTGAATTTTTAACTTTGATCTATGTTTTCGTCAGCTTAATTTGAGTGACATAGAGCTACAGACAATTTTTTACCCAATTATGATGACAATTCTTCAGAAACAAGAATTGTTAATTAAGGCAAAGAGTGCAAACGCTATGCTCAAAGCTCGATGTTTTTGTTCAGAATATAAGGACAATTTGCAGTTAATTTCAATTATGGTATTCAAAACAGTTAATTTTATCATAGACTTTTCAGAAATTTCTCCTTTTGTGGCTATAATCAATCACACATCATCATGAATTCCAACATACGAAGTGTAGCCAAAATCAGAAGGTGATATGTATAAAAAAGCTGTATTGTTAAAGACAGTAAGTTAGGTTAACAGATATTTTATAGTCCTTAGGTCTTTTTTTTTTTTTTTTTTTTTTTTTTCAAGCAATTTTTGAAGCGTAAGGCCCATATCACACATCATTTGTCTCACACGAACTACTGTTTCGAACAATTTTTCTGCTTGGTTTACTATTGAAAGATACACGTGCGCCTTTTTCCTTCCTTTCCAAAAAAATTGCAAGTTCTTCTTTTTGAACCAGTGAGCTATCAGCTGCGACTAACTAGTTTCCTCTGTGTTAACACCAAAGTGATCTATGGTTATTCGCTGTTGTGACCAGACAGAAACATTGTTCCAAACAGTTGTTCGTCCGAAACAAACCGACGAGTGCTAGCAACCTAAGAGACCTTAATTTAACAGCCCACACCCACACAAGGCTGACTTCATTTCCTTTCGTATTTATTAGAATAAAACAAATTAAATTCACAACAGCAACATAAAGGAATACAACAATACCGGGAAAGGAATATTCAGGCTGTTTACGATATGAACGCCCTATTCCCTGTGCTTTACAGAAAACTCCGTAAAAACTCCTGGAGTTGAGAAAATGTATGTAAGTTAAAATTAATTAAAATTTTCTATATAAGCATGTTATTTTTACTACAGCAGGAAACTTTCGTAAATAAATATATTAAATTTATTGAATTACTTTATTTTTGGTATTTTGATATTTAACACTCTCCATGCAAAACACTATGCAGTAATTTTCGTCATCAGGCAGAAAGACCTAACGCCTGCAAAAGCAAGTTTGCTCTCAGTCGCACGTGGTGATTTCATCGTTGTGCTGCAAGCGTCCAGGGTTTGCTGATCATTGGTATTCGACTTAAAATCCGTTTGATATTTTATTTTAACTGCTTTTATCTCTCTTTGATGCAGAATGGGAAAGCGGAAGAGAGAATGTGAAGAACTTTCAGACATGATTTACTATGTTAAGAAGAAAAAATCAGAAAATATGGAAAATCTTCTTGTGAAAGCCATTTTAACATCCGCGGTCAAACGGCTAAAAAATGATCTTAAGAATATTAGACGAAAAGAAAAGAAAAAAATGGTGACAAAGCAGAATATTGCTTGCTTAGATCTCAATGAAACATGGAGACATGATAAGGGAGTCAGTATTGACATTGGAGAGAAAAACTCATCCTCTGAAGGCACTGAGTTAGATTTGGTGGAAGCTTTTAGGAATTTGAAGTTGGTTAGTGATGTTAGAGATAGTAGGGTTTTTCAAAAAGTTAATTTTGGATTATGTAATACTGCTGTCGAAGAATAATGATGTTTAATGCCTTCTTTGCAAATGTTTAGGTTAGGGATGATAAAACCTAACCCTACTTATTTTTGAGAACACCTGCACTAGACCCCATTCATAGCAATTCATTCCCACAGGTGGTTAAGACTGCAAACTTGAAATCTGCCCTCGCTTGAAATACTGGCAAGTAGGCTTGCTTCACGGGCATTTTCAGAGTTTTCCTTAGAATCGTTCTATGTGGCTGCCAGAAAACATTTGAATATATTGTTTATTTTTATTTAAATACAGTGATCTTGATTTTATGTTGCTTAATGTGCGGTTTACTAACAGTTTCTTTTGTTGTATTTTATTTAAAAATTAATAGTTATTGTAACCGAATATAATCCATTTATTATAAGCGAAGTTACTAACCATGTTTTCGGCATATTAGCTATTTAAAGTGCAAATGAAACAATTTTGTTTTAAAACTGTATATGATAATAATAAAGTTAGAAAACCCCAATGGCATTTCTTTTCTGATTGTCTATGTAACATACTGGTATAGCTTTCAGAAAAGGAGTACTTTTAGGGCATTGTTTGAAATTGATTTTATGTGATAATTAAAACATAATGAACAAATTTAATTTTCAATTGAAGACTCCTTACTCTTTTAAAGCTTTATCTAAAATAACTTCTTTGATACTTGCAAATTACCACACGTCTCTTTAAGACAACTGCCTGAATTTTTAACTTTGATCTATGTTTTCGTCAGCTTAATTTGAGTGACATAGAGCTACAGACAATTTTTTACCCAATTATGATGACAATTCTTCAGAAACAAGAATTGTTAATTAAGGCAAAGAGTGCAAACGCTATGCTCAAAGCTCGATGTTTTTCTTCAGAATATAAGGACAATTTGCAGTTAATTTCAATTATGGTATTCAAAACAGTTAATTTTATCATAGACTTTTCAGAAATTTCTCCTTTTGTGGCTATAATCAATCACACATCATCATGAATTCCAACATACGAAGTGTAGCCAAAATCAGAAGGTGATATGTATAAAAAAGCTGTATTGTTAAAGACAGTAAGTTAGGTTAACAGATATTTTATAGTCCTTAGGTCTTTTTCTTTTTTTCTTTTTTTTTTTTTTTAAGCAATTTTTGATTCGTAAGGCCCATATCACACATCATTTGTCTCACACGAACTACTGTTTCGAACAATTTTTCTGCTTGGTTTACTATTGAAAGATACACGTGCGCCTTTTTCCTTCCTTTCCAAAAAAATTGCAAGTTCTTCTTTTTGAACCAGTGAGCTATCAGCTGCGACTAACTAGTTTCCTCTGTGTTAACACCAAAGTGATCTATGGTTATTCGCTGTTGTGACCAGACAGAAACATTGTTCCAAACAGTTGTTCGTCCGAAACAAACGACGAGTGCTAGCAACCTAAGAGACCTTAATTTAACAGCCCACACCCACACAAGGCTGACTTCATTTCCTTTCGTATTTATTAGAATAAAACAAATTAAATTCACAACAGCAACATAAAGAAATACAACAATACCGGGAAAGGAATATTCAGGCTGTTTACGATATGAACGCCCTATTCCCTGTGCTTTACAGAAAACTCCGTAAAAACTCCTGGAGTTGAGAAAATGTATGTAAGTTAAAATTAATTAAAATTTTCTATATAAGCATGTTATTTTTACTACAGCAGGAAACTTTCGTAAATAAATATATTAAATTTATTGAATTACTTTATTTTTCGTATTTTGATATTTAACACTCTCCTTGCAAAACACTATGCAGTAATTTTCGTCATCAGGCAGAAAGACCTAACGCCTGCAAAAGCAAGTTTGCTCTCAGTCGCACGTGGTGATTTCATCGTTCTGCTGCAAGCGTCCAGGGTTTGCTGATTATTGGTATTCGACTTAAAATCCGTTTGATATTTTATTTTAACTGCTTTTATCCCTCCTTGATGCAGAATGGGAAAGCGGAAGAGAGAATGTGAAGAACTTTCAGACATGATTTACTGCGTTAAGAAGAAAAAATCAGAAAATATGGAAAATCTTCTTGTGAAAGCAATTTTAACATCCGCTGTCAAACGGCTAAAAAATGATCTTAAGAATATTAGACGAAAAGAAAATAAAAAAATGGTGACAAAGCAGAATAGTGCTTGCTTAGATCTCAATGAAACGTGGAGACATTACAAGGGAGTCAGTACTGACATTGGAGAGAAAGACTCATCCTCTGAAGGCACTGCGTTAGATTTGGTGGACGCTTTTAAGAATTTGAAGTTGGTTAGTGATGTTAGAGATAGTAGTGTTTTTCAAAAAGTTAATTTTGGATTATGTAATACTGCTGTCGAAGAATAATGATGTTTAATGCCTTCTTTGCAAATGTGTAGGTTAGGGATGATAAAACCTAACCCTAGTTATTTTTTAGAACACCTGCACTAGATCCCATTCATAGCAATTCATTCCCACAGGTGGTTAAGACTGCAAACCCTGAAATCTGCCCTCGCTTGAAATGCTGGCAAGAAGGCTTGCTTCACGGGCATTTTCAGAGTTTTCCTTAGAATCGTTCTATGTGGCTGCCAGAAAACATTTGAATATATTGTTTATTTTTATTTAAATACAGTGATCTTGATTTTATGTTGCTTAATATGCGGTTTACTAACAGTTTCTTTTGTTGTATTTTATTTAAAAATTAATAGTTATTGTAACCGAATATAATCCATTTATTATAAGCGAAGTTACTAACCATGTTTTCGGCATATTAGCTATTTAAAGTGCAAATGAAACAATTTTGTTCTAAAACTGTATATGATAATAATAAAGTTAGAAAACCCCAATGGCATTTCTTTTCTGATTGTCTGTGTAACATACTGGTATAGCTTTCAGAAAAGGAGTACTTTTAGGGCATTGTTTGAAATTGATTTTATGCGATAATTAAAACATAATGAACAAATTTAATTTTCAATTGAAGACTCCTTACTCTTTTAAAGCTTTATCTAAAATAACGTCTTTGATACTTGCAAATTACCACACGTCTCTTTAAGACAACTGCCTGAATTTTTAACTTTGATCTATGTTTTCGTCAGCTTAATTTGAGTAACATAGAGCTACAGACAATTTTTTACCCAATTATGATGACAATTCTTCAGAAACAAGAATTGTTAATTAAGGCAAAGTATGCAAACACTATGCTCAAAGCTCGAGGTTTTTGCCCAGAATATAAGGACAATTTGCAGTTAATTTCAATTATGGTATTCAAAACAATTAATTTTCTCATAGACTTTTCAGAAATTTCTCCTTTTGTGGCTATAATCAATCACACATCATCATTAATTCCAACATACGAACTGTAGCCAAGGCTGACTTCATTTCCTTTCGTATTTATTAGAATAAAACAAATTAAATTCACAACAGCAACGTAAAGGAATACAACAATACAGGGAAAGGAATCTTCAGGCTGTGTACGATATGAACGCCCTATTCCCTGTGCTTTACAGAAAACTCCGTAAAAACTCCTGGAGTTGAGAAAATGTATGTAAGTTAAAATTAATTAAAATTTTCTATATAAGCATGTTATTTTTACTACAGCAGGAAACTTTCGTAAATAAATATATTAAATTTATTGAATTACTTTATTTTTGGTATTTTGATATTTAACACTCTCCTTGCAAAACACTATGCAGTAATTTTCGTCATCAGGCAGAAAGACCTAATGCCCGCAAAAGCAAGTTTGCTCTCAGTCGCACGTGGTGATTTCATCGTTGTGCTGCAAGGGTCTAGTGTTTGCTGCTCATTGGTATTCGACTTAAAATCCGTTTGATATTTTATTTTAACTGCTTTTATCCCTCTTTGATGCAGAAGGGGAAAGCGGAAGAGAGAATGTGAAGAACTCTCAGACATGATTTACTATGTTAAGAAGAAAAAATCAGAAAATATGGAAAATCTTCTTGTGAAAGCCATTTTAACATCCGCGGTCAAACGGCTAAAAAATGATCTTAAGAATATTAGACGAAAAGAAAAGAAAAAAATGGTGACAAAGCAGAATATTGCTTGCTTAGATCTCAATGAAACATGGAGACATGATAAGGGAGTCAGTATTGACATTGGAGAGAAAGACTCATCCTCTGAAGGCACTGAGTTAGATTTGGTGGAAGCTTTTAGGAATTTGAAGTTGGTTAGTGATGTTAGAGATAGTAGGGTTTTTCAAAAAGTTAATTTTGGATTATGTAATACTGCTGTCGAAGAATAATGATGTTTAATGCCTTCTTTGCAAATGTTTAGGTTAGGGATGATAAAACCTAACCCTACTTATTTTTGAGAACACCTGCACTAGACCCCATTCATAGCAATTCATTCCCACAGGTGGTTAAGACTGCAAACTTGAAATCTGCCCTCGCTTGAAATACTGGCAAGTAGGCTTGCTTCACGGGCATTTTCAGAGTTTTCCTTAGAATCGTTCTATGTGGCTGCCAGAAAACATTTGAATATATTGTTTATTTTTATTTAAATACAGTGATCTTGATTTTATGTTGCTTAATGTGCGGTTTACTAACAGTTTCTTTTGTTGTATTTTATTTAAAAAATAATAGTTATTGTAACCGAATATAATCCATTTATTATAAGCGAAGTTACTAACCATGTTTTCGGCATATTAGCTATTTAAAGTGCAAATGAAACAATTTTGTTTTAAAACTGTATATGATAATAATAAAGTTAGAAAACCCCAATGGCATTTCTTTTCTGATTGTCTATGTAACATACTGGTATAGCTTTCAGAAAAGGAGTACTTTTAGGGCATTGTTTGAAATTGATTTTATGCGATAATTAAAACATAATGAACAAATTTAATTTTCAATTGAAGACTCCTTACTCTTTTAAAGCTTTATCTAAAATAACTTCTTTGATACTTGCAAATTACCACACGTCTCTTTAAGACAACTGCCTGAATTTTTAACTTTGATCTATGTTTTCGTCAGCTTAATTTGAGTGACATAGAGCTACAGACAATTTTTTACCCAATTATGATGACAATTCTTCAGAAACAAGAATTGTTAATTAAGGCAAAGAGTGCAAACGCTATGCTCAAAGCTCGATGTTTTTCTTCAGAATATAAGGACAATTTGCAGTTAATTTCAATTATGGTATTCAAAACAGTTAATTTTATCATAGACTTTTCAGAAATTTCTCCTTTTGTGGCTATAATCAATCACACATCATCATGAATTCCAACATACGAAGTGTAGCCAAAATCAGAAGGTGATATGTATAAAAAAGCTGTATTGTTAAAGACAGTAAGTTAGGTTAACAGATATTTTATAGTCCTTAGGTCTTTTTTTTTTTTTTTTTTTTTTTTAAAGCAATTTTTGATCCGTAAGGCCCATATCACACATCATTTGTCTCACACGAACTACTGTTTCGAACAATTTTTCTGCTTGGTTTACTATTGAAAGATTCACGTGCGCCTTTTTCCTTCCTTTCCAAAAAAATTGCAAGTTCTTCTTTTTGAACCAGTGAGCTATCAGCTGCGACTAACTAGTTTCCTCTGTGTTAACACCAAAGTGATCTATGGTTATTCGCTGTTGTGACCAGACAGAAACATTGTTCCAAACAGTTGTTCGTCCGAAACAAACCGACGAGTGCTAGCAACCTAAGAGACCTTAATTTAACAGCCCACACCCACACAAGGCTGACTTCATTTCCTTTCGTATTTATTAGAATAAAACAAATTAAATTCACAACAGCAACATAAAGGAATACAACAATACCGGGAAAGGAATATTCAGGCTGTTTACGATATGAACGCCCTATTCCCTGTGCTTTACAGAAAACTCCGTAAAAACTCCTGGAGTTGAGAAAATGTATGTAAGTTAAAATTAATTAAAATTTTCTATATAAGCATGTTATTTTTACTACAGCAGGAAACTTTCGTAAATAAATATATTAAATTTATTGAATTACTTTATTTTTGGTATTTTGATATTTAACACTCTCCTTGCAAAACACTATGCAGTAATTTTCGTCATCAGGCAGAAAGACCTAACGCCTGCAAAAGCAAGTTTGCTCTCAGTCGCACGTGGTGATTTCATCGTTGTGCTGCAAGCGTCCAGGGTTTGCTGATCATTGGTATTCGACTTAAAATCCGTTTGATATTTTATTTTAACTGCTTTTATCCCTCTTTGATGCAGAAGGGGAAAGCGGAAGAGAGAATGTGAAGAACTCTCAGACATGATTTACTATGTTAAGAAGAAAAAATCATAAAATATGGAAAATCTTCTTGTGAAAGCCATTTTAACATCCGCGGTCAAACGGCTAAAAAATGATCTTAAGAATATTAGACGAAAAGAAAAGAAAAAAATGGTGACAAAGCAGAATATTGCTTGCTTAGATCTCAATGAAACGTGGAGACATGATAAGGGAGTCAGTATTGACATTGGAGAGAAAGACTCATCCTCTGAAGGCACTGAGTTAGATTTCGTGGACGCCTTTAGGAATTTGAAGTTGGTTAGTGATGTTAGAGATAGTAGTGTTTTTCAAAAAGTTAATTTTGGATTATGTAATACTGCTGTCGAAGAATAATGATGTTTAATGCCTTCTTTGCAAATGTTTAGGTTAGGGATGATAAAACCTAACCCTACTTATTTTTGAGAACACCTGCACTAGACCCCATTCATAGCAATTCATTCCCACAGGTGGTTAAGACTGCAAACTTGAAATCTGCCCTCGCTTGAAATACTGGCAAGTAGGCTTGCTTCACGGGCATTTTCAGAGTTTTCCTTAGAATCGTTCTATGTGGCTGCCAGAAAACATTTGAATATATTGTTTATTTTTATTTAAATACAGTGATCTTGATTTTATGTTGCTTAATGTGCGGTTTACTAACAGTTTCTTTTGTTGTATTTTATTTAAAAAATAATAGTTATTGTAACCGAATATAATCCATTTATTATAAGCGAAGTTACTAACCATGTTTTCGGCATATTAGCTATTTAAAGTGCAAATGAAACAATTTTGTTTTAAAACTGTATATGATAATAATAAAGTTAGAAAACCCCAATGGCATTTCTTTTCTGATTGTCTATGTAACATACTGGTATAGCTTTCAGAAAAGGAGTACTTTTAGGGCATTGTTTGAAATTGATTTTATGTGATAATTAAAACATAATGAACAAATTTAATTTTCAATTGAAGACTCCTTACTCTTTTAAAGCTTTATCTAAAATAACTTCTTTGATACTTGCAAATTACCACACGTCTCTTTAAGACAACTGCCTGAATTTTTAACTTTGATCTATGTTTTCGTCAGCTTAATTTGAGTGACATAGAGCTACAGACAATTTTTTACCCAATTATGATGACAATTCTTCAGAAACAAGAATTGTTAATTAAGGCAAAGAGTGCAAACGCTATGCTCAAAGCTCGATGTTTTTGTTCAGAATATGACAATTTGCAGTTAATTTCAATTATGGTATTCAAAACAGTTAATTTTATCATAGACTTTTCAGAAATTTCTCCTTTTGTGGCTATAATCAATCACACATCATCATGAATTCCAACATACGAAGTGTAGCCAAAATCAGAAGGTGATATGTATAAAAAAGCTGTATTGTTAAAGACAGTAAGTTAGGTTAACAGATATTTTATAGTCCTTAGGTCTTTTTTTTTTTTTTTTTTTTAAGCAATTTTTGATCCGTAAGGCCCATATCACACATCATTTGTCTCACACGAACTACTGTTTCGAACAATTTTTCTGCTTGGTTTACTATTGAAAGATACACGTGCGCCTTTTTCCTTCCTTTCCAAAAAAATTGCAAGTTCTTCTTTTTGAACCAGTGAGCTATCAGCTGCGACTAACTAGTTTCCTCTGTGTTAACACCAAAGTGATCTATGGTTATTCGCTGTTGTGACCAGACAGAAACATTGTTCCAAACAGTTGTTCGTCCGAAACAAACCGACGAGTGCTAGCAACCTAAGAGACCTTAATTTAACAGCCCACACCCACACAAGGCTGACTTCATTTCCTTTCGTATTTATTAGAATAAAACAAATTAAATTCACAACAGCAACATAAAGGAATACAACAATACCGGGAAAGGAATATTCAGGCTGTTTACGATATGAACGCCCTATTCCCTGTGCTTTACAGAAAACTCCGTAAAAACTCCTGGAGTTGAGAAAATGTATGTACGTTAAAATTAATTAAAATTTTCTATATAAGCATGTTATTTTTACTACAGCAGGAAACTTTCGTAAATAAATATATTAAATTTATTGAATTACTTTATTTTTGGTATTTTGATATTTAACACTTTCCTTGCAAAACACTATGCAGTAATTTTCGTCATCAGGCAGAAAGACCTAATGCCTGCAAAAGCAAGTTTGCTCTCAGTCGCACGTGGTGATTTCATCGTTGTGCTGCAAGTGTCTAGTGTTTGCTGATCATTGGTATTCGACTTAAAATCCGTTTGATATTTTATTTTAACTGCTTTTATCCCTCTTTGATGCAGAAGGGGAAAGCGGAAGAGAGAATGTGAAGAACTCTCAGACATGATTTACTATGTTAAGAAGAAAAAATCATAAAATATGGAAAATCTTCTTTTGAAAGCCATTTTAACATCCGCGGTCAAACGGCTAAAAAATGATTTTAAGAATATTAGACGAAAAGAAAAGAAAAAAATGGTGACAAAGCAGAATATTGCTTGCTTAGATCTCAATGAAACGTGGAGACATGATAAGGGAGTCAGTATTGACATTGGAGAGAAAGACTCATCCTCTGAAGGCACTGAGTTAGATTTCGTGGACGCCTTTAGGAATTTGAAGTTGGTTAGTGATGTTAGAGATAGTAGTGTTTTTCAAAAAGTTAATTTTGGATTATGTAATACTGCTGTCGAAGAATAATGATGTTTAATCCCTTCTTTGCAAATGTTTAGGTTAGGGATGATAAAACCTAACCCTACTTATTTTTGAGAACACCTGCACTAGACCCCATTCATAGCAATTCATTCCCACAGGTGGTTAAGACTGCAAACTTGAAATCTGCCCTCGCTTGAAATACTGGCAAGTAGGCTTGCTTCACGGGCATTTTCAGAGTTTTCCTTAGAATCGTTCTATGTGGCTGCCAGAAAACATTTGAATATATTGTTTATTTTTATTTAAATACAGTGATCTTGATTTTATGTTGCTTAATGTGCGGTTTACTAACAGTTTCTTTTGTTGTATTTTATTTAAAAAATAATAGTTATTGTAACCGAATATAATCCATTTATTATAAGCGAAGTTACTAACCATGTTTTCGGCATATTAGCTATTTAAAGTGCAAATGAAACAATTTTGTTTTAAAACTGTATATGATAATAATAAAGTTAGAAAACCCCAATGGCATTTCTTTTCTGATTGTCTATGTAACATACTGGTATAGCTTTCAGAAAAGGAGTACTTTTAGGGCATTGTTTGAAATTGATTTTATGTGATAATTAAAACATAATGAACAAATTTAATTTTCAATTGAAGACTCCTTACTCTTTTAAAGCTTTATCTAAAATAACTTCTTTGATACTTGCAAATTACCACACGTCTCTTTAAGACAACTGCCTGAATTTTTAACTTTGATCTATGTTTTCGTCAGCTTAATTTGAGTGACATAGAGCTACAGACAATTTTTTACCCAATTATGATGACAATTCTTCAGAAACAAGAATTGTTAATTAAGGCAAAGAGTGCAAACGCTATGCTCAAAGCTCGATGTTTTTGTTCAGAATATAAGGACAATTTGCAGTTAATTTCAATTATGGTATTCAAAACAGTTAATTTTATCATAGACTTTTCAGAAATTTCTCCTTTTGTGGCTATAATCAATCACACATCATCATGAATTCCAACATACGAAGTGTAGCCAAAATCAGAAGGTGATATGTATAAAAAAGCTGTATTGTTAAAGACAGTAAGTTAGGTTAACAGATATTTTATAGTCCTTAGGTCTTTTTCTTTTTTTCTTTTTTTTTTTTCAAGCAATTTTTGAAGCGTAAGGCCCATATCACACATCATTTGTCTCACACGAACTACTGTTTCGAACAATTTTTCTGCTTGGTTTACTATTGAAAGATACACGTGCGCCTTTTTCCTTCCTTTCCAAAAAAATTGCAAGTTCTTCTTTTTGAACCAGTGAGCTATCAGCTGCGACTAACTAGTTTCCTCTGTGTTAACACCAAAGTGATCTATGGTTATTCGCTGTTGTGACCAGACAGAAACATTGTTCCAAACAGTTGTTCGTCCGAAACAAACCGACGAGTGCTAGCAACCTAAGAGACCTTAATTTAACAGCCCACACCCACACAAGGCTGACTTCATTTCCTTTCGTATTTATTAGAATAAAACAAATTAAATTCACAACAGCAACATAAAGGAATACAACAATACCGGGAAAGGAATATTCAGGCTGTTTACGATATGAACGCCCTATTCCCTGTGCTTTACAGAAAACTCCGTAAAAACTCCTGGAGTTGAGAAAATGTATGTACGTTAAAATTAATTAAAATTTTCTATATAAGCATGTTATTTTTACTACAGCAGGAAACTTTCGTAAATAAATATATTAAATTTATTGAATTACTTTATTTTTGGTATTTTGATATTTAACACTCTCCATGCAAAACACTATGCAGTAATTTTCGTCATCAGGCAGAAAGACCTAACGCCTGCAAAAGCAAGTTTGCTCTCAGTCGCACGTGGTGATTTCATCGTTGTGCTGCAAGCGTCCAGGGTTTGCTGATCATTGGTATTCGACTTAAAATCCGTTTGATATTTTATTTTAACTGCTTTTATCTCTCTTTGATGCAGAATGGGAAAGCGGAAGAGAGAATGTGAAGAACTTTCAGACATGATTTACTATGTTAAGAAGAAAAAATCAGGAAATATGGAAAATCTTCTTGTGAAAGCCATTTTAACATCCGCGGTCAAACGGCTAAAAAATGATCTTAAGAATATTAGACGAAAAGAAAAGAAAAAAATGGTGACAAAGCAGAATATTGCTTGCTTAGATCTCAATGAAACATGGAGACATGATAAGGGAGTCAGTATTGACATTGGAGAGAAAAACTCATCCTCTGAAGGCACTGAGTTAGATTTGGTGGAAGCTTTTAGGAATTTGAAGTTGGTTAGTGATGTTAGAGATAGTAGGGTTTTTCAAAAAGTTAATTTTGGATTATGTAATACTGCTGTCGAAGAATAATGATGTTTAATGCCTTCTTTGCAAATGTTTAGGTTAGGGATGATAAAACCTAACCCTACTTATTTTTGAGAACACCTGCACTAGACCCCATTCATAGCAATTCATTCCCACAGGTGGTTAAGACTGCAAACTTGAAATCTGCCCTCGCTTGAAATACTGGCAAGTAGGCTTGCTTCACGGGCATTTTCAGAGTTTTCCTTAGAATCGTTCTATGTGGCTGCCAGAAAACATTTGAATATATTGTTTATTTTTATTTAAATACAGTGATCTTGATTTTATGTTGCTTAATGTGCGGTTTACTAACAGTTTCTTTTGTTGTATTTTATTTAAAAATTAATAGTTATTGTAACCGAATATAATCCATTTATTATAAGCGAAGTTACTAACCATGTTTTCGGCATATTAGCTATTTAAAGTGCAAATGAAACAATTTTGTTTTAAAACTGTATATGATAATAATAAAGTTAGAAAACCCCAATGGCATTTCTTTTCTGATTGTCTATGTAACATACTGGTATAGCTTTCAGAAAAGGAGTACTTTTAGGGCATTGTTTGAAATTGATTTTATGTGATAATTAAAACATAATGAACAAATTTAATTTTCAATTGAAGACTCCTTACTCTTTTAAAGCTTTATCTAAAATAACTTCTTTGATACTTGCAAATTACCACACGTCTCTTTAAGACAACTGCCTGAATTTTTAACTTTGATCTATGTTTTCGTCAGCTTAATTTGAGTGACATAGAGCTACAGACAATTTTTTACCCAATTATGATGACAATTCTTCAGAAACAAGAATTGTTAATTAAGGCAAAGAGTGCAAACGCTATGCTCAAAGCTCGATGTTTTTCTTCAGAATATAAGGACAATTTGCAGTTAATTTCAATTATGGTATTCAAAACAGTTAATTTTATCATAGACTTTTCAGAAATTTCTCCTTTTGTGGCTATAATCAATCACACATCATCATGAATTCCAACATACGAAGTGTAGCCAAAATCAGAAGGTGATATGTATAAAAAAGCTGTATTGTTAAAGACAGTAAGTTAGGTTAACAGATATTTTATAGTCCTTAGGTCTTTTTCTTTTTTTCTTTTTTTTTTTTTTTAAGCAATTTTTGATTCGTAAGGCCCATATCACACATCATTTGTCTCACACGAACTACTGTTTCGAACAATTTTTCTGCTTGGTTTACTATTGAAAGATACACGTGCGCCTTTTTCCTTCCTTTCCAAAAAAATTGCAAGTTCTTCTTTTTGAACCAGTGAGCTATCAGCTGCGACTAACTAGTTTCCTCTGTGTTAACACCAAAGTGATCTATGGTTATTCGCTGTTGTGACCAGACAGAAACATTGTTCCAAACAGTTGTTCGTCCGAAACAAACGACGAGTGCTAGCAACCTAAGAGACCTTAATTTAACAGCCCACACCCACACAAGGCTGACTTCATTTCCTTTCGTATTTATTAGAATAAAACAAATTAAATTCACAACAGCAACATAAAGAAATACAACAATACCGGGAAAGGAATATTCAGGCTGTTTACGATATGAACGCCCTATTCCCTGTGCTTTACAGAAAACTCCGTAAAAACTCCTGGAGTTGAGAAAATGTATGTAAGTTAAAATTAATTAAAATTTTCTATATAAGCATGTTATTTTTACTACAGCAGGAAACTTTCGTAAATAAATATATTAAATTTATTGAATTACTTTATTTTTCGTATTTTGATATTTAACACTCTCCTTGCAAAACACTATGCAGTAATTTTCGTCATCAGGCAGAAAGACCTAACGCCTGCAAAAGCAAGTTTGCTCTCAGTCGCACGTGGTGATTTCATCGTTCTGCTGCAAGCGTCCAGGGTTTGCTGATTATTGGTATTCGACTTAAAATCCGTTTGATATTTTATTTTAACTGCTTTTATCCCTCCTTGATGCAGAATGGGAAAGCGGAAGAGAGAATGTGAAGAACTTTCAGACATGATTTACTGCGTTAAGAAGAAAAAATCAGAAAATATGGAAAATCTTCTTGTGAAAGCAATTTTAACATCCGCTGTCAAACGGCTAAAAAATGATCTTAAGAATATTAGACGAAAAGAAAATAAAAAAATGGTGACAAAGCAGAATAGTGCTTGCTTAGATCTCAATGAAACGTGGAGACATTACAAGGGAGTCAGTACTGACATTGGAGAGAAAGACTCATCCTCTGAAGGCACTGCGTTAGATTTGGTGGACGCTTTTAAGAATTTGAAGTTGGTTAGTGATGTTAGAGATAGTAGTGTTTTTCAAAAAGTTAATTTTGGATTATGTAATACTGCTGTCGAAGAATAATGATGTTTAATGCCTTCTTTGCAAATGTGTAGGTTAGGGATGATAAAACCTAACCCTAGTTATTTTTTAGAACACCTGCACTAGATCCCATTCATAGCAATTCATTCCCACAGGTGGTTAAGACTGCAAACCCTGAAATCTGCCCTCGCTTGAAATGCTGGCAAGAAGGCTTGCTTCACGGGCATTTTCAGAGTTTTCCTTAGAATCGTTCTATGTGGCTGCCAGAAAACATTTGAATATATTGTTTATTTTTATTTAAATACAGTGATCTTGATTTTATGTTGCTTAATATGCGGTTTACTAACAGTTTCTTTTGTTGTATTTTATTTAAAAATTAATAGTTATTGTAACCGAATATAATCCATTTATTATAAGCGAAGTTACTAACCATGTTTTCGGCATATTAGCTATTTAAAGTGCAAATGAAACAATTTTGTTCTAAAACTGTATATGATAATAATAAAGTTAGAAAACCCCAATGGCATTTCTTTTCTGATTGTCTGTGTAACATACTGGTATAGCTTTCAGAAAAGGAGTACTTTTAGGGCATTGTTTGAAATTGATTTTATGCGATAATTAAAACATAATGAACAAATTTAATTTTCAATTGAAGACTCCTTACTCTTTTAAAGCTTTATCTAAAATAACGTCTTTGATACTTGCAAATTACCACACGTCTCTTTAAGACAACTGCCTGAATTTTTAACTTTGATCTATGTTTTCGTCAGCTTAATTTGAGTAACATAGAGCTACAGACAATTTTTTACCCAATTATGATGACAATTCTTCAGAAACAAGAATTGTTAATTAAGGCAAAGTATGCAAACACTATGCTCAAAGCTCGAGGTTTTTGCCCAGAATATAAGGACAATTTGCAGTTAATTTCAATTATGGTATTCAAAACAATTAATTTTCTCATAGACTTTTCAGAAATTTCTCCTTTTGTGGCTATAATCAATCACACATCATCATTAATTCCAACATACGAACTGTAGCCAAGGCTGACTTCATTTCCTTTCGTATTTATTAGAATAAAACAAATTAAATTCACAACAGCAACGTAAAGGAATACAACAATACAGGGAAAGGAATCTTCAGGCTGTGTACGATATGAACGCCCTATTCCCTGTGCTTTACAGAAAACTCCGTAAAAACTCCTGGAGTTGAGAAAATGTATGTAAGTTAAAATTAATTAAAATTTTCTATATAAGCATGTTATTTTTACTACAGCAGGAAACTTTCGTAAATAAATATATTAAATTTATTGAATTACTTTATTTTTGGTATTTTGATATTTAACACTCTCCTTGCAAAACACTATGCAGTAATTTTCGTCATCAGGCAGAAAGACCTAATGCCCGCAAAAGCAAGTTTGCTCTCAGTCGCACGTGGTGATTTCATCGTTGTGCTGCAAGGGTCTAGTGTTTGCTGCTCATTGGTATTCGACTTAAAATCCGTTTGATATTTTATTTTAACTGCTTTTATCTCTCTTTGATGCAGAATGGGAAAGCGGAAGAGAGAATGTGAAGAACTTTCAGACATGATTTACTATGTTAAGAAGAAAAAATCAGAAAATATGGAAAATCTTCTTGTGAAAGCCATTTTAACATCCGCGGTCAAACGGCTAAAAAATGATCTTAAGAATATTAGACGAAAAGAAAAGAAAAAAATGGTGACAAAGCAGAATAGTGCTTGCTTAGATCTCAATGAAACGTGGAGACATTACAAGGGAGTCAGTATTGACATTGGAGAGAAAGACTCATCCTCTGAAGGCACTGAGTTAGATTTGGTGGAAGCTTTTAGGAATTTGAAGTTGGTTAGTGATGTTAGAGATAGTAGGGTTTTTCAAAAAGTTAATTTTGGATTATGTAATACTGCTGTCGAAGAATAATGATGTTTAATGCCTTCTTTGCAAATGTTTAGGTTAGGGATGATAAAACCTAACCCTACTTATTTTTGAGAACACCTGCACTAGACCCCATTCATAGCAATTCATTCCCACAGGTGGTTAAGACTGCAAACTTGAAATCTGCCCTCGCTTGAAATACTGGCAAGTAGGCTTGCTTCACGGGCATTTTCAGAGTTTTCCTTAGAATCGTTCTATGTGGCTGCCAGAAAACATTTGAATATATTGTTTATTTTTATTTAAATACAGTGATCTTGATTTTATGTTGCTTAATGTGCGGTTTACTAACAGTTTCTTTTGTTGTATTTTATTTAAAAATTAATAGTTATTGTAACCGAATATAATCCATTTATTATAAGCGAAGTTACTAACCATGTTTTCGGCATATTAGCTATTTAAAGTGCAAATGAAACAATTTTGTTTTAAAACTGTATATGATAATAATAAAGTTAGAAAACCCCAATGGCATTTCTTTTCTGATTGTCTATGTAACATACTGGTATAGCTTTCAGAAAAGGAGTACTTTTAGGGCATTGTTTGAAATTGATTTTATGTGATAATTAAAACATAATGAACAAATTTAATTTTCAATTGAAGACTCCTTACTCTTTTAAAGCTTTATCTAAAATAACTTCTTTGATACTTGCAAATTACCACACGTCTCTTTAAGACAACTGCCTGAATTTTTAACTTTGATCTATGTTTTCGTCAGCTTAATTTGAGTGACATAGAGCTACAGACAATTTTTTACCCAATTATGATGACAATTCTTCAGAAACAAGAATTGTTAATTAAGGCAAAGAGTGCAAACGCTATGCTCAAAGCTCGATGTTTTTCTTCAGAATATAAGGACAATTTGCAGTTAATTTCAATTATGGTATTCAAAACAGTTAATTTTATCATAGACTTTTCAGAAATTTCTCCTTTTGTGGCTATAATCAATCACAAATCATCATGAATTCCAACATACGAAGTGTAGCCAAAATCAGAAGGTGATATGTATAAAAAAGCTGTATTGTTAAAGACAGTAAGTTAGGTTAACAGATATTTTATAGTCCTTAGGTCTTTTTCTTTTTTTCTTTTTTTTTTTTTTAAGCAATTTTTGATTCGTAAGGCCCATATCACACATCATTTGTCTCACACGAACTACTGTTTCGAACAATTTTTCTGCTTGGTTTACTATTGAAAGATACACGTGCGCCTTTTTCCTTCCTTTCCAAAAAAATTGCAAGTTCTTCTTTTTGAACCAGTGAGCTATCAGCTGCGACTAACTAGTTTCCTCTGTGTTAACACCAAAGTGATCTATGGTTATTCGCTGTTGTGACCAGACAGAAACATTGTTCCAAACAGTTGTTCGTCCGAAACAAACGACGAGTGCTAGCAACCTAAGAGACCTTAATTTAACAGCCCACACCCACACAAGGCTGACTTCATTTCCTTTCGTATTTATTAGAATAAAACAAATTAAATTCACAACAGCAACATAAAGAAATACAACAATACCGGGAAAGGAATATTCAGGCTGTTTACGATATGAACGCCCTATTCCCTGTGCTTTACAGAAAACTCCGTAAAAACTCCTGGAGTTGAGAAAATGTATGTAAGTTAAAATTAATTAAAATTTTCTATATAAGCATGTTATTTTTACTACAGCAGGAAACTTTCGTAAATAAATATATTAAATTTATTGAATTACTTTATTTTTCGTATTTTGATATTTAACACTCTCCTTGCAAAACACTATGCAGTAATTTTCGTCATCAGGCAGAAAGACCTAACGCCTGCAAAAGCAAGTTTGCTCTCAGTCGCACGTGGTGATTTCATCGTTCTGCTGCAAGCGTCCAGGGTTTGCTGATTATTGATATTCGACTTAAAATCCGTTTGATATTTTATTTTAACTGCTTTTATCCCTCCTTGATGCAGAATGGGAAAGCGGAAGAGAGAATGTGAAGAACTTTCAGACATGATTTACTGCGTTAAGAAGAAAAAATCAGAAAATATGGAAAATCTTCTTGTGAAAGCAATTTTAACATCCGCTGTCAAACGGCTAAAAAATGATCTTAAGAATATTAGACGAAAAGAAAATAAAAAAATGGTGACAAAGCAGAATAGTGCTTGCTTAGATCTCAATGAAACGTGGAGACATTACAAGGGAGTCAGTACTGACATTGGAGAGAAAGACTCATCCTCTGAAGGCACTGCGTTAGATTTGGTGGACGCTTTTAAGAATTTGAAGTTGGTTAGTGATGTTAGAGATAGTAGTGTTTTTCAAAAAGTTAATTTTGGATTATGTAATACTGCTGTCGAAGAATAATGATTTTTAATGCCTTCTTTGCAAATGTGTAGGTTAGGGATGATAAAACCTAACCCTAGTTATTTTTTAGAACACCTGCACTAGATCCCATTCATAGCAATTCATTCCCACAGGTGGTTAAGACTGCAAACCCTGAAATCTGCCCTCGCTTGAAATGCTGGCAAGAAGGCTTGCTTCACGGGCATTTTCAGAGTTTTCCTTAGAATCGTTCTATGTGGCTGCCAGAAAACATTTGAATATATTGTTTATTTTTATTTAAATACAGTGATCTTGATTTTATGTTGCTTAATATGCGGTTTACTAACAGTTTCTTTTGTTGTATTTTATTTAAAAATTAATAGTTATTGTAACCGAATATAATCCATTTATTATAAGCGAAGTTACTAACCATGTTTTCGGCATATTAGCTATTTAAAGTGCAAATGAAACAATTTTGTTCTAAAACTGTATATGATAATAATAAAGTTAGAAAACCCCAATGGCATTTCTTTTCTGATTGTCTGTGTAACATACTGGTATAGCTTTCAGAAAAGGAGTACTTTTAGGGCATTGTTTGAAATTGATTTTATGCGATAATTAAAACATAATGAACAAATTTAATTTTCAATTGAAGACTCCTTACTCTTTTAAAGCTTTATCTAAAATAACGTCTTTGATACTTGCAAATTACCACACGTCTCTTTAAGACAACTGCCTGAATTTTTAACTTTGATCTATGTTTTCGTCAGCTTAATTTGAGTAACATAGAGCCACAGATAATTTTTTACCCAATTATGATGACAATTCTTCAGAAACAAGAATTGTTAATTAAGGCAAAGTATGCAAACACTATGCTCAAAGCTCGAGGTTTTTGCTCAGAATATAAGGACAATTTGCAGTTAATTTCAATTATGGTATTCAAAACAATTAATTTTCTCATAGACTTTTCAGAAATTTCTCCTTTTGTGGCTATAATCAATCACACATCATCATTAATTCCAACATACGAACTGTAGCCAAGGCTGACTTCATTTCCTTTCGTATTTATTAGAATAAAACAAATTAAATTCACAACAGCAACGTAAAGGAATACAACAATACAGGGAAAGGAATCTTCAGGCTGTTTACGATATGAACGCCCTATTCCCTGTGCTTTACAGAAAACTCCGTAAAAACTCCTGGAGTTGAGAAAATGTATGTAAGTTAAAATTAATTAAAATTTTCTATATAAGCATGTTATTTTTACTACAGCAGGAAACTTTCGTAAATAAATATATTAAATTTATTGAATTACTTTATTTTTGGTATTTTGATATTTAACACTCTCCTTGCAAAACACTATGCAGTAATTTTCGTCATCAGGCAGAAAGACCTAATGCCCGCAAAAGCAAGTTTGCTCTCAGTCGCACGTGGTGATTTCATCGTTGTGCTGCAAGGGTCTAGTGTTTGCTGCTCATTGGTATTCGACTTAAAATCCGTTTGATATTTTATTTTAACTGCTTTTATCTCTCTTTGATGCAGAATGGGAAAGCGGAAGAGAGAATGTGAAGAACTTTCAGACATGATTTACTATGTTAAGAAGAAAAAATCAGAAAATATGGAAAATCTTCTTGTGAAAGCCATTTTAACATCCGCGGTCAAACGGCTAAAAAATGATCTTAAGAATATTAGACGAAAAGAAAAGAAAAAAATGGTGACAAAGCAGAATATTGCTTGCTTAGATCTCAATGAAACATGGAGACATGATAAGGGAGTCAGTATTGACATTGGAGAGAAAGACTCATCCTCTGAAGGCACTGAGTTAGATTTGGTGGAAGCTTTTAGGAATTTGAAGTTGGTTAGTGATGTTAGAGATAGTAGGGTTTTTCAAAAAGTTAATTTTGGATTATGTAATACTGCTGTCGAAGAATAATGATGTTTAATGCCTTCTTTGCAAATGTTTAGGTTAGGGATGATAAAACCTAACCCTACTTATTTTTGAGAACACCTGCACTAGACCCCATTCATAGCAATTCATTCCCACAGGTGGTTAAGACTGCAAACTTGAAATCTGCCCTCGCTTGAAATACTGGCAAGTAGGCTTGCTTCACGGGCATTTTCAGAGTTTTCCTTAGAATCGTTCTATGTGGCTGCCAGAAAACATTTGAATATATTGTTTATTTTTATTTAAATACAGTGATCTTGATTTTATGTTGCTTAATGTGCGGTTTACTAACAGTTTCTTTTGTTGTATTTTATTTAAAAATTAATAGTTATTGTAACCGAATATAATCCATTTATTATAAGCGAAGTTACTAACCATGTTTTCGGCATATTAGCTATTTAAAGTGCAAATGAAACAATTTTGTTTTAAAACTGTATATGATAATAATAAAGTTAGAAAACCCCAATGGCATTTCTTTTCTGATTGTCTATGTAACATACTGGTATAGCTTTCAGAAAAGGAGTACTTTTAGGGCATTGTTTGAAATTGATTTTATGTGATAATTAAAACATAATGAACAAATTTAATTTTCAATTGAAGACTCCTTACTCTTTTAAAGCTTTATCTAAAATAACTTCTTTGATACTTGCAAATTACCACACGTCTCTTTAAGACAACTGCCTGAATTTTTAACTTTGATCTATGTTTTCGTCAGCTTAATTTGAGTGACATAGAGCTACAGACAATTTTTTACCCAATTATGATGACAATTCTTCAGAAACAAGAATTGTTAATTAAGGCAAAGAGTGCAAACGCTATGCCCAAAGCTCGATGTTTTTGTTCAGAATATAAGGACAATTTGCAGTTAATTTCAATTATGGTATTCAAAACAGTTAATTTTATCATAGACTTTTCAGAAATTTCTCCTTTTGTGGCTATAATCAATCACACATCATCATGAATTCCAACATACGAAGTGTAGCCAAAATCAGAAGGTGATATGTATAAAAAAGCTGTATTGTTAAAGACAGTAAGTTAGGTTAACAGATATTTTATAGTCCTTAGGTCTTTTTTTTTTTTTTTTTTTTTAAGCAATTTTTGATCCGTAAGGCCCATATCACACATCATTTGTCTCACACGAACTGCTGTTTCGAACAATTTTTCTGCTTGGTTTACTATTGAAAGATACACGTGCGCCTTTTTCCTTCCTTTCCAAAAAAATTGCAAGTTCTTCTTTTTGAACCAGTGAGCTATCAGCTGCGACTAACTAGTTTCCTCTGTGTTAACACCAAAGTGATCTATGGTTATTCGCTGTTGTGACCAGACAGAAACATTGTTCCAAACAGTTGTTCGTCCGAAACAAACCGACGAGTGCTAGCAACCTAAGAGACCTTAATTTAACAGCCCACACCCACACAAGGCTGACTTCATTTCCTTTCGTATTTATTAGAATAAAACAAATTAAATTCACAACAGCAACATAAAGGAATACAACAATACCGGGAAAGGAATCTTCAGGCTGTTTACGATATGAACGCCCTATTCCCTGTGCTTTACAGAAAACTCCGTAAAAACTCCTGGAGTTGAGAAAATGTATGTAAGTTAAAATTAATTAAAATTTTCTATATAAGCATGTTATTTTTACTACAGCAGGAAACTTTCGTAAATAAATATATTAAATTTATTGAATTACTTTATTTTTCGTATTTTGATATTTAACACTCTCCTTGCAAAACACTATGCAGTAATTTTCGTCATCAGGCAGAAAGACCTAACGCCTGCAAAAGCAAGTTTGCTCTCAGTCGCACGTGGTGATTTCATCGTTGTGCTGCAAGCGTCCAGGGTTTGCTGATCATTGGTATTCGACTTAAAATCCGTTTGATATTTTATTTTAACTGCTTTTATCCCTCCTTGATGCAGAATGGGAAAGCGGAAGAGAGAATGTGAAGAACTTTCAGACATGATTTACTGCGTTAAGAAGAAAAAATCAGAAAATATGGAAAATCTTCTTGTGAAAGCGATTTTAACATCCGCTGTCAAACGGCTAAAAAATGATCTTAAGAATATTAGACGAAAAGAAAATAAAAAAATGGTGACAAAGCAGAATAGTGCTTGCTTAGATCTCAATGAAACGTGGATACATTACAAGGGAGTCAGTACTGACATTAGAGAGAAAGACTCATCCTCTGAAGGCACTGCGTTAGATTTGGTGGACGCTTTTAAGAATTTGAAGTTGGTTAGTGATGTTAGAGATAGTAGTGTTTTTCAAAAAGTTAATTTTGGATTATGTAATACTGCTGTCGAAGAATAATGATGTTTAATGCCTTCTTTGCAAATGTATAGGTTAGGGATGATAAAACCTAACCCTACTTATTTTTTAGAACACCTGCACTAGAACCCATTCATAGCAATTCATTCCCACAGGTGGTTAAGACTGCAAACCCTGAAATCTGCCCTCGCTTGAAATACTGGCAAGAAGGCTTGCTTCACGGGCATTTTCAGAGTTTTCCTTAGAATCGTACTATGTGGCTGCCAGAAAACATTTGAATATATTGTTTATTTTTATTTAAATACAGTGATCTTGATTTTATGTTGCTTAATGTGCGGTTTACTAACAGTTTCTTTTGTTGTATTTTATTTAAAAATTAATAGTTATTGTAACCGAATATAATCCATTTATTATAAGCGAAGTTACTAACCATGTTTTCGGCATATTAGCTATTTAAAGTGCAAATGAAACAATTTTGTTCTAAAACTGTATATGATAATAATAAAGTTAGAAAACCCCAATGGCATTTCTTTTCTGATTGTCTGTGTAACATACTGGTATAGCTTTCAGAAAAGGAGTACTTTTAGGGCATTGTTTGAAATTGATTTTATGCGATAATTAAAACATAATGAACAAATTTAATTTTCAATTGAAGACTCCTTACTCTTTTAAAGCTTTATCTAAAATAACGTCTTTGATACTTGCAAATTACCACACGTCTCTTTAAGACAACTGCCTGAATTTTTAACTTTGATCTATGTTTTCGTCAGCTTAATTTGAGTAACATAGAGCCACAGACAATTTTTTACCCAATTATGATGACAATTCTTCAGAAACAAGAATTGTTAATTAAGGCAAAGTATGCAAACACTATGCTCAAAGCTCGAGGTTTTTGCTCAGAATATAAGGACAATTTGCAGTTAATTTCAATTATGGTATTCAAAACAATTAATTTTCTCATAGACTTTTCAGAAATTTCTCCTTTTGTGGCTATAATCAATCACACATCATCATTAATTCCAACATACGAACTGTAGCCAAGGCTGACTTCATTTCCTTTCGTATTTATTAGAATAAAACAAATTAAATTCACAACAGCAACGTAAAGGAATACAACAATACAGGGAAAGGAATCTTCAGGCTGTTTACGATATGAACGCCCTATTCCCTGTGCTTTACAGAAAACTCCGTAAAAACTCCTGGAGTTGAGAAAATGTATGTAAGTTAAAATTAATTAAAATTTTCTATATAAGCATGTTATTTTTACTACAGCAGGAAACTTTCGTAAATAAATATATTAAATTTATTGAATTACTTTATTTTTGGTATTTTGATATTTAACACTCTCCTTGCAAAACACTATGCAGTAATTTTCGTCATCAGGCAGAAAGACCTAATGCCCGCAAAAGCAAGTTTGCTCTCAGTCGCACGTGGTGATTTCATCGTTGTGCTGCAAGGGTCTAGTGTTTGCTGCTCATTGGTATTCGACTTAAAATCCGTTTGATATTTTATTTTAACTGCTTTTATCTCTCTTTGGTGCAGAATGGGAAAGCGGAAGAGAGAATGTGAAGAACTTTCAGACATGATTTACTATGTTAAGAAGAAAAAATCAGAAAATATGGAAAATCTTCTTGTGAAAGCGATTTTAACATCCGCGGTCAAACGGCTAAAAAATGATCTTAAGAATATTAGACGAAAAGAAAAGAAAAAAATGGTGACAAAGCAGAATATTGCTTGCTTAGATCTCAATGAAACATGGAGACATGATAAGGGAGTCAGTATTGAGATTGGAGAGAAAGACTCATCCTCTGAAGGCACTGAGTTAGATTTGGTGGAAGCTTTTAGGAATTTGAAGTTGGTTAGTGATGTTAGAGATAGTAGGGTTTTTCAAAAAGTTAATTTTGGATTATGTAATACTGCTGTCGAAGAATAATGATGTTTAATGCCTTCTTTGCAAATGTTTAGGTTAGGGATGATAAAACCTAACCCTACTTATTTTTGAGAACACCTGCACTAGACCCCATTCATAGCAATTCATTCCCACAGGTGGTTAAGACTGCAAACTTGAAATCTGCCCTCGCTTGAAATACTGGCAAGTAGGCTTGCTTCACGGGCATTTTCAGAGTTTTCCTTAGAATCGTTCTATGTGGCTGCCAGAAAACATTTGAATATATTGTTTATTTTTATTTAAATACAGTGATCTTGATTTTATGTTGCTTAATGTGCGGTTTACTAACAGTTTCTTTTGTTGTATTTTATTTAAAAATTAATAGTTATTGTAACCGAATATAATCCATTTATTATAAGCGAAGTTACTAACCATGTTTTCGGCATATTAGCTATTTAAAGTGCAAATGAAACAATTTTGTTTTAAAACTGTATATGATAATAATAAAGTTAGAAAACCCCAATGGCATTTCTTTTCTGATTGTCTATGTAACATACTGGTATAGCTTTCAGAAAAGGAGTACTTTTAGGGCATTGTTTGAAATTGATTTTATGTGATAATTAAAACATAATGAACAAATTTAATTTTCAATTGAAGACTCCTTACTCTTTTAAAGCTTTATCTAAAATAACTTCTTTGATACTTGCAAATTACCACACGTCTCTTTAAGACAACTGCCTGAATTTTTAACTTTGATCTATGTTTTCGTCAGCTTAATTTGAGTGACATAGAGCTACAGACAATTTTTTACCCAATTATGATGACAATTCTTCAGAAACAAGAATTGTTAATTAAGGCAAAGAGTGCAAACGCTATGCCCAAAGCTCGATGTTTTTGTTCAGAATATAAGGACAATTTGCAGTTAATTTCAATTATGGTATTCAAAACAGTTAATTTTATCATAGACTTTTCAGAAATTTCTCCTTTTGTGGCTATAATCAATCACACATCATCATGAATTCCAACATACGAAGTGTAGCCAAAATCAGAAGGTGATATGTATAAAAAAGCTGTATTGTTAAAGACAGTAAGTTAGGTTAACAGATATTTTATAGTCCTTAGGTTTTTTTTTTTTTTTTTTAAGCAATTTTTGATCCGTAAGGCCCATATCACACATCATTTGTCTCACACGAACTGCTGTTTCGAACAATTTTTCTGCTTGGTTTACTATTGAAAGATACACGTGCGCCTTTTTCCTTCCTTTCCAAAAAAATTGCAAGTTCTTCTTTTTGAACCAGTGAGCTATCAGCTGCGACTAACTAGTTTCCTCTGTGTTAACACCAAAGTGATCTATGGTTATTCGCTGTTGTGACCAGACAGAAACATTGTTCCAAACAGTTGTTCGTCCGAAACAAACCGACGAGTGCTAGCAACCTAAGAGACCTTAATTTAACAGCCCACACCCACACAAGGCTGACTTCATTTCCTTTCGTATTTATTAGAATAAAACAAATTAAATTCACAACAGCAACATAAAGGAATACAACAATACCGGGAAAGGAATATTCAGGCTGTTTACGATATGAACGCCCTATTCCCTGTGCTTTACAGAAAACTCCGTAAAAACTCCTGGAGTTGAGAAAATGTATGTAAGTTAAAATTAATTAAAATTTTCTATATAAGCATGTTATTTTTACTACAGCAGGAAACTTTCGTAAATAAATATATTAAATTTATTGAATTACTTTATTTTTCGTATTTTGATATTTAACACTCTCCTTGCAAAACACTATGCAGTAATTTTCGTCATCAGGCAGAAAGACCTAACGCCTGCAAAAGCAAGTTTGCTCTCAGTCGCACGTGATGATTTCATCGTTGTGCTGCAAGCGTCCAGGGTTTGCTGATCATTGGTATTCGACTTAAAATCCGTTTGATATTTTATTTTAACTGCTTTTATCCCTCCTTGATGCAGAATGGGAAAGCGGAAGAGAGAATGTGAAGAACTTTCAGACATGATTTACTGCGTTAAGAAGAAAAAATCAGAAAATATGGAAAATCTTCTTGTGAAAGCGATTTTAACATCCGCTGTCAAACGGCTAAAAAATGATCTTAAGAATATTAGACGAAAAGAAAATAAAAAAATGGTGACAAAGCAGAATAGTGCTTGCTTAGATCTCAATGAAACGTGGATACATTACAAGGGAGTCAGTACTGACATTGGAGAGAAAGACTCATCCTCTGAAGGCACTGAGTTAGATTTGGTGGAAGCTTTTAGGAATTTGAAGTTGGTTAGTGATGTTAGAGATAGTAGTGTTTTTCAAAAAGTTAATTTTGGATTATGTAATACTGCTGTCGAAGAATAATGATGTTTAATGCCTTCTTTGCAAATGTGTAGGTTAGGGATGATAAAACCTAACCCTACTTATTTTTTAGAACACCTGCACTAGATCCCATTCATAGCAATTCATTCCCACAGGTGGTTAAGACTGCAAACCCTGAAATCTGCCCTCGCTTGAAATACTGGCAAGAAGGCTTGCTTCACGGGCATTTTCAGAGTTTTCCTTAGAATCGTACTATGTGGCTGCCAGAAAACATTTGAATATATTGTTTATTTTTATTTAAATACAGTGATCTTGATTTTATGTTGCTTAATATGCGGTTTACTAACAGTTTCTTTTGTTGTATTTTATTTAAAAATTAATAGTTATTGTAACCGAATATAATCCATTTATTATAAGCGAAGTTACTAACCATGTTTTCGGCATATTAGCTATTTAAAGTGCAAATGAAACAATTTTGTTCTAAAACTGTATATGATAATAATAAAGTTAGAAAACCCCAATGGCATTTCTTTTCTGATTGTCTGTGTAACATACTGGTATAGCTTTCAGAAAAGGAGTACTTTTAGGGCATTGTTTGAAATTGATTTTATGCGATAATTAAAACATAATGAACAAATTTAATTTTCAATTGAAGACTCCTTACTCTTTTAAAGCTTTATCTAAAATAACGTCTTTGATACTTGCAAATTACCACACGTCTCTTTAAGACAACTGCCTGAATTTTTAACTTTGATCTATGTTTTCGTCAGCTTAATTTGAGTAACATAGAGCTACAGACAATTTTTTACCCAATTATGATGACAATTCTTCAGAAACAAGAATTGTTAATTAAGGCAAAGTATGCAAACACTATGCTCAAAGCTCGAGGTTTTTGCTCAGAATATAAGGACAATTTGCAGTTAATTTCAATTATGGTATTCAAAACAATTAATTTTCTCATAGACTTTTCAGAAATTTCTCCTTTTGTGGCTATAATCAATCACACATCATCATTAATTCCAACATACGAACTGTAGCCAAGGCTGACTTCATTTCCTTTCGTATTTATTAGAATAAAACAAATTAAATTCACAACAGCAACGTAAAGGAATACAACAATACCGGGAAAGGAATATTCAGGCTGTTTACGATATGAACGCCCTATTCCCTGTGCTTTACAGAAAACTCCGTAAAAACTCCTGGAGTTGAGAAAATGTATGTAAGTTAAAATTAATTAAAATTTTCTATATAAGCATGTTATTTTTACTACAGCAGGAAACTTTCGTAAATAAATATATTAAATTTATTGAATTACTTTATTTTTGGTATTTTGATATTTAACACTCTCCTTGCAAAACACTATGCAGTAATTTTCGTCATCAGGCAGAAAGACCTAATGCCCGCAAAAGCAAGTTTGCTCTCAGTCGCACGTGGTGATTTCATCGTTGGGCTGCAAGGGTCTAGTGTTTGCTGATCATTGGTATTCGACTTAAAATCCGTTTGATATTTTATTTTAACTGCTTTTATCTCTCTTTGATGCAGAATGGGAAAGCGGAAGAGAGAATGTGAAGAACTTTCAGACATGATTTACTATGTTAAGAAGAAAAAATCAGAAAATATGGAAAATCTTCTTGTGAAAGCCATTTTAACATCCGCGGTCAAACGGCTAAAAAATGATCTTAAGAATATTAGACGAAAAGAAAAGAAAAAAATGGTGACAAAGCAGAATATTGCTTGCTTAGATCTCAATGAAACATGGAGACATGATAAGGGAGTCAGTATTGACATTGGAGAGAAAAACTCATCCTCTGAAGGCACTGAGTTAGATTTGGTGGAAGCTTTTAGGAATTTGAAGTTGGTTAGTGATGTTAGAGATAGTAGGGTTTTTCAAAAAGTTAATTTTGGATTATGTAATACTGCTGTCGAAGAATAATGATGTTTAATGCCTTCTTTGCAAATGTTTAGGTTAGGGATGATAAAACCTAACCCTACTTATTTTTGAGAACACCTGCACTAGACCCCATTCATAGCAATTCATTCCCACAGGTGGTTAAGACTGCAAACCCTGAAATCTGCCCTCGCTTGAAATACTGGCAAGAAGGCTTGCTTCACGGGCATTTTCAGAGTTTTCCTTAGAATCGTACTATGTGGCTGCCAGAAAACATTTGAATATATTGTTTATTTTTATTTAAATACAGTGATCTTGATTTTATGTTGCTTAATGTGCGGTTTACTAACAGTTTCTTTTGTTGTATTTTATTTAAAAATTAATAGTTATTGTAACCGAATATAATCCATTTATTATAAGCGAAGTTACTAACCATGTTTTCGGCATATTAGCTATTTAAAGTGCAAATGAAACAATTTTGTTCTAAAACTGTATATGATAATAATAAAGTTAGAAAACCCCAATGGCATTTCTTTTCTGATTGTCTGTGTAACATACTGGTATAGCTTTCAGAAAAGGAGTACTTTTAGGGCATTGTTTGAAATTGATTTTATGTGATAATTAAAACATAATGAACAAATTTAATTTTCAATTGAAGACTCCTTACTCTTTTAAAGCTTTATCTAAAATAACTTCTTTGATACTTGCAAATTACCACACGTCTCTTTAAGACAACTGCCTGAATTTTTAACTTTGATCTATGTTTTCGTCAGCTTAATTTGAGTGACATAGAGCTACAGACAATTTTTTACCCAATTATGATGACAATTCTTCAGAAACAAGAATTGTTAATTAAGGCAAAGAGTGCAAACGCTATGCTCAAAGCTCGATGTTTTTGTTCAGAATATAAGGACAATTTGCAGTTAATTTCAATTATGGTATTCAAAACAGTTAATTTTATCATAGACTTTTCAGAAATTTCTCCTTTTGTGGCTATAATCAATCACACATCATCATGAATTCCAACATACGAAGTGTAGCCAAAATCAGAAGGTGATATGTATAAAAAAGCTGTATTGTTAAAGACAGTAAGTTAGGTTAACAGATATTTTATAGTCCTTAGGTCTTTTTTTTTTTTTTTTTTTTAAGCAATTTTTGATCCGTAAAGCCCATATCACACATCATTTGTCTCACACGAACTACTGTTTCGAACAATTTTTCTGCTTGGTTTACTATTGAAAGATACACGTGCGCCTTTTTCCTTCCTTTCCAAAAAAATTGCAAGTTCTTCTTTTTGAACCAGTGAGCTATCAGCTGCGACTAACTAGTTTCCTCTGTGTTAACACCAAAGTGATCTATGGTTATTCGCTGTTGTGACCAGACAGAAACATTGTTCCAAACAGTTGTTCGTCCGAAACAAACCGACGAGTGCTAGCAACCTAAGAGACCTTAATTTAACAGCCCAAACCCACACAAGGCTGACTTCATTTCCTTTCGTATTTATTAGAATAAAACAAATTAAATTCACAACAGCAACATAAAGGAATACAACAATACCGGGAAAGGAATATTCAGGCTGTTTACGATATGAACGCCCTATTCCCTGTGCTTTACAGAAAACTCCGTAAAAACTCCTGGAGTTGAGAAAATGTATGTAAGTTAAAATTAATTAAAATTTTCTATATAAGCATGTTATTTTTACTACAGCAGGAAACTTTCGTAAATAAATATATTAAATTTATTGAATTACTTTATTTTTGGTATTTTGATATTTAACACTCTCCTTGCAAAACACTATGCAGTAATTTTCGTCATCAGGCAGAAAGACCTAATGCCCGCAAAAGCAAGTTTGCTCTCAGTCGCACGTGGTGATTTCATCGTTGTGCTGCAAGGGTCTAGTGTTTGCTGATCATTGGTATTCGACTTAAAATCCGTTTGATATTTTATTTTAACTGCTTTTATCTCTCTTTGATGCAGAATGGGAAAGCGGAAGAGAGAATGTGAAGAACTTTCAGACATGATTTACTATGTTAAGAAGAAAAAATCAGAAAATATGGAAAATCTTCTTGTGAAAGCCATTTTAACATCCGCGGTCAAACGGCTAAAAAATGATCTTAAGAATATTAGACGAAAAGAAAAGAAAAAAATGGTGACAAAGCAGAATATTGCTTGCTTAGATCTCAATGAAACATGGAGACATGATAAGGGAGTCAGTATTGACATTGGAGAGAAAAACTCATCCTCTGAAGGCACTGAGTTAGATTTGGTGGAAGCTTTTAGGAATTTGAAGTTGGTTAGTGATGTTAGAGATAGTAGGGTTTTTCAAAAAGTTAATTTTGGATTATGTAATACTGCTGTCGAAGAATAATGATGTTTAATGCCTTCTTTGCAAATGTTTAGGTTAGGGATGATAAAACCTAACCCTACTTATTTTTGAGAACACCTGCACTAGACCCCATTCATAGCAATTCATTCCCACAGGTGGTTAAGACTGCAAACTTGAAATCTGCCCTCGCTTGAAATACTGGCAAGAAGGCTTGCTTCACGGGCATTTTCAGAGTTTTCCTTAGAATCGTACTATGTGGCTGCCAGAAAACATTTGAATATATTGTTTATTTTTATTTAAATACAGTGATCTTGATTTTATGTTGCTTAATATGCGGTTTACTAACAGTTTCTTTTGTTGTATTTTATTTAAAAATTAATAGTTATTGTAACCGAATATAATCCATTTATTATAAGCGAAGTTACTAACCATGTTTTCGGCATATTAGCTATTTAAAGTGCAAATGAAACAATTTTGTTCTAAAACTGTATATGATAATAATAAAGTTAGAAAACCCCAATGGCATTTCTTTTCTGATTGTCTGTGTAACATACTGGTATAGCTTTCAGAAAAGGAGTACTTTTAGGGCATTGTTTGAAATTGATTTTATGCGATAATTAAAACATAATGAACAAATTTAATTTTCAATTGAAGACTCCTTACTCTTTTAAAGCTTTATCTAAAATAACGTCTTTGATACTTGCAAATTACCACACGTCTCTTTAAGACAACTGCCTGAATTTTTAACTTTGATCTATGTTTTCGTCAGCTTAATTTGAGTAACATAGAGCTACAGACAATTTTTTACCCAATTATGATGACAATTCTTCAGAAACAAGAATTGTTAATTAAGGCAAAGTATGCAAACACTATGCTCAAAGCTCGAGGTTTTTGCTCAGAATATAAGGACAATTTGCAGTTAATTTCAATTATGGTATTCAAAACAATTAATTTTCTCATAGACTTTTCAGAAATTTCTCCTTTTGTGGCTATAATCAATCACACATCATCATTAATTCCAACATACGAACTGTAGCCAAGGCTGACTTCATTTCCTTTCGTATTTATTAGAATAAAACAAATTAAATTCACAACAGCAACGTAAAGGAATACAACAATACCGGGAAAGGAATATTCAGGCTGTTTACGATATGAACGCCCTATTCCCTGTGCTTTACAGAAAACTCCGTAAAAACTCCTGGAGTTCAGAAAATGTATGTAAGTTAAAATTAATTAAAATTTTCTATATAAGCATGTTATTTTTACTACAGCAGGAAACTTTCGTAAATAAATATATTAAATTTATTGAATTACTTTATTTTTGGTATTTTGATATTTAACACTCTCCTTGCAAAACACTATGCAGTAATTTTCGTCATCAGGCAGAAAGACCTAATGCCCGCAAAAGCAAGTTTGCTCTCAGTCGCACGTGGTGATTTCATCGTTGTGCTGCAAGGGTCTAGTGTTTGCTGATCATTGGTATTCGACTTAAAATCCGTTTGATATTTTATTTTAACTGCTTTTATCTCTCTTTGATGCAGAATGGGAAAGCGGAAGAGAGAATGTGAAGAACTTTCAGACATGATTTACTATGTTAAGAAGAAAAAATCAGAAAATATGGAAAATCTTCTTGTGAAAGCCATTTTAACATCCGCGGTCAAACGGCTAAAAAATGATCTTAAGAATATTAGACGAAAAGAAAAGAAAAAAATGGTGACAAAGCAGAATATTGCTTGCTTAGATCTCAATGAAACATGGAGACATGATAAGGGAGTCAGTATTGACATTGGAGAGAAAAACTCATCCTCTGAAGGCACTGAGTTAGATTTGGTGGAAGCTTTTAGGAATTTGAAGTTGGTTAGTGATGTTAGAGATAGTAGGGTTTTTCAAAAAGTTAATTTTGGATTATGTAATACTGCTGTCGAAGAATAATGATGTTTAATGCCTTCTTTACAAATGTTTAGGTTAGGGATGATAAAACCTAACCCTACTTATTTTTGAGAACACCTGCACTAGACCCCATTCATAGCAATTCATTCCCACAGGTGGTTAAGACTGCAAACTTGAAATCTGCCCTCGCTTGAAATACTGGCAAGTAGGCTTGCTTCACGGGCATTTTCAGAGTTTTCCTTAGAATCGTTCTATGTGGCTGCCAGAAAACATTTGAATATATTGTTTATTTTTATTTAAATACAGTGATCTTGATTTTATGTTGCTTAATGTGCGGTTTACTAACAGTTTCTTTTGTTGTATTTTATTTAAAAATTAATAGTTATTGTAACCGAATATAATCCATTTATTATAAGCGAAGTTACTAACCATGTTTTCGGCATATTAGCTATTTAAAGTGCAAATGAAACAATTTTGTTTTAAAACTGTATATGATAATAATAAAGTTAGAAAACCCCAATGGCATTTCTTTTCTGATTGTCTATGTAACATACTGGTATAGCTTTCAGAAAAGGAGTACTTTTAGGGCATTGTTTGAAATTGATTTTATGTGATAATTAAAACATAATGAACAAATTTAATTTTCAATTGAAGACTCCTTACTCTTTTAAAGCTTTATCTAAAATAACTTCTTTGATACTTGCAAATTACCACACGTCTCTTTAAGACAACTGCCTGAATTTTTAACTTTGATCTATGTTTTCGTCAGCTTAATTTGAGTGACATAGAGCTACAGACAATTTTTTACCCAATTATGATGACAATTCTTCAGAAACAAGAATTGTTAATTAAGGCAAAGAGTGCAAACGCTATGCTCAAAGCTCGATGTTTTTGTTCAGAATATAAGGACAATTTGCAGTTAATTTCAATTATGGTATTCAAAACAGTTAATTTTATTATAGACTTTTCAGAAATTTCTCCTTTTGTGGCTATAATCAATCACACATCATCATGAATTCCAACATACGAAGTGTAGCCAAAATCAGAAGGTGATATGTATAAAAAAGCTGTATTGTTAAAGACAGTAAGTTAGGTTAACAGATATTTTATATACCTTAAGTCTTTTTTTTTTTTTTTTTTTTTTTTTTTTTTTGAAGCAATTTTTGAAGCGTAAGGCCCATATCACACATCATTTGTCTCACACGAACTACTGTTTCGAACAATTTTTCTGCTTGGTTTACTATTGAAAGATACACGTGCGCCTTTTTCCTTCCTTTCCAAAAAAATTCCAAGTTCTTCTTTTTCAACCAGTGAGCTATCTGCTGCGACTAACTAGTTTCCTCTGTGTTAACACCAAAGTGATCTATGGTTATTCGCTGTTGTGACCAGACAGAAACATTGTTCCAAACAGTTGTTCGTCCGAAACAAACCGACGAGTGCTAGCAACCTAAGAGACCTTAATTTAACAGCCCAAACCCACACAAGGCTGACTTCATTTCCTTTCGTATTTATTAGAATAAAACAAATTAAATTCACAACAGCAACATAAAGGAATACAACAATACCGGGAAAGGAATATTCAGGCTGTTTACGATATGAACGCCCTATTCCCTGTGCTTTACAGAAAACTCCGTAAAAACTCCTGGAGTTGAGAAAATGTATGTAAGTTAAAATTAATTAAAATTTTCTATATAAGCATGTTATTTTTACTACAGCAGGAAACTTTCGTAAATAAATATATTAAATTTATTGAATTACTTTATTTTTGGTATTTTGATATTTAACACTCTCCTTGCAAAACACTATGCAGTAATTTTCGTCATCAGGCAGAAAGACCTAATGCCCGCAAAAGCAAGTTTGCTCTCAGTCGCACGTGGTGATTTCATCGTTGTGCTGCAAGGGTCTAGTGTTTGCTGATCATTGGTATTCGACTTAAAATCCGTTTGATATTTTATTTTAACTGCTTTTATCTCTCTTTGATGCAGAATGGGAAAGCGGAAGAGAGAATGTGAAGAACTTTCAGACATGATTTACTATGTTAAGAAGAAAAAATCAGAAAATATGGAAAATCTTCTTGTGAAAGCCATTTTAACATCCGCGGTCAAACGGCTAAAAAATGATCTTAAGAATATTAGACGAAAAGAAAAGAAAAAAATGGTGACAAAGCAGAATATTGCTTGCTTAGATCTCAATGAAACATGGAGACATGATAAGGGAGTCAGTATTGACATTGGAGAGAAAAACTCATCCTCTGAAGGCACTGAGTTAGATTTGGTGGAAGCTTTTAGGAATTTGAAGTTGGTTAGTGATGTTAGAGATAGTAGGGTTTTTCAAAAAGTTAATTTTGGATTATGTAATACTGCTGTCGAAGAATAATGATGTTTAATGCCTTCTTTGCAAATGTTTAGGTTAGGGATGATAAAACCTAACCCTACTTATTTTTGAGAACACCTGCACTAGACCCCATTCATAGCAATTCATTCCCACAGGTGGTTAAGACTGCAAACTTGAAATCTGCCCTCGCTTGAAATACTGGCAAGTAGGCTTGCTTCACGGGCATTTTCAGAGTTTTCCTTAGAATCGTTCTATGTGGCTGCCAGAAAACATTTGAATATATTGTTTATTTTTATTTAAATACAGTGATCTTGATTTTATGTTGCTTAATGTGCGGTTTACTAACAGTTTCTTTTGTTGTATTTTATTTAAAAATTAATAGTTATTGTAACCGAATATAATCCATTTATTATAAGCGAAGTTACTAACCATGTTTTCGGCATATTAGCTATTTAAAGTGCAAATGAAACAATTTTGTTTTAAAACTGTATATGATAATAATAAAGTTAGAAAACCCCAATGGCATTTCTTTTCTGATTGTCTATGTAACATACTGGTATAGCTTTCAGAAAAGGAGTACTTTTAGGGCATTGTTTGAAATTGATTTTATGTGATAATTAAAACATAATGAACAAATTTAATTTTCAATTGAAGACTCCTTACTCTTTTAAAGCTTTATCTAAAATAACTTCTTTGATACTTGCAAATTACCACACGTCTCTTTAAGACAACTGCCTGAATTTTTAACTTTGATCTATGTTTTCGTCAGCTTAATTTGAGTGACATAGAGCTACAGACAATTTTTTACCCAATTATGATGACAATTCTTCAGAAACAAGAATTGTTAATTAAGGCAAAGAGTGCAAACGCTATGCTCAAAGCTCGATGTTTTTGTTCAGAATATAAGGACAATTTGCAGTTAATTTCAATTATGGTATTCAAAACAGTTAATTTTATCATAGACTTTTCAGAAATTTCTCCTTTTGTGGCTATAATCAATCACACATCATCATGAATTCCAACATACGAAGTGTAGCCAAAATCAGAAGGTGATATGTATAAAAAAGCTGTATTGTTAAAGACAGTAAGTTAGGTTAACAGATATTTTATAGTCCTTAAGTCTTTTTTTTTTTTTTTTTTTTTTTTTTTTGAAGCAATTTTTGAAGCGTAAGGCCCATATCACACATCATTTGTCTCACACGAACTACTGTTTCGAACAATTTTTCTGCTTGGTTTACTATTGAAAGATACACGTGCGCCTTTTTCCTTCCTTTCCAAAAAAATTCCAAGTTCTTCTTTTTCAACCAGTGAGCTATCTGCTGCGACTAACTAGTTTCCTCTGTGTTAACACCAAAGTGATCTATGGTTATTCGCTGTTGTGACCAGACAGAAACATTGTTCCAAACAGTTGTTCGTCCGAAACAAACCGACGAGTGCTAGCAACCTAAGAGACCTTAATTTAACAGCCCAAACCCACACAAGGCTGACTTCATTTCCTTTCGTATTTATTAGAATAAAACAAATTAAATTCACAACAGCAACATAAAGGAATACAACAATACCGGGAAAGGAATATTCAGGCTGTTTACGATATGAACGCCCTATTCCCTGTGCTTTACAGAAAACTCCGTAAAAACTCCTGGAGTTGAGAAAATGTATGTAAGTTAAAATTAATTAAAATTTTCTATATAAGCATGTTATTTTTACTACAGCAGGAAACTTTCGTAAATAAATATATTAAATTTATTGAATTACTTTATTTTTCGTATTTTGATATTTAACAATCTCCTTGCAAAACACTATGCAGTAATTTTCGTCATCAGGCAGAAAGACCTAACGCCTGCAAAAGCAAGTTTGCTCTCAGTCGCACGTGGTGATTTCATCGTTGTGCTGCAAGCGTCCAGGGTTTGCTGATCATTGGTATTCGACTTAAAATCCGTTTGATATTTTATTTTAACTGCTTTTATCCCTCCTTGATGCAGAATGGGAAAGCGGAAGAGAGAATGTGAAGAACTTTCAGACATGATTTACTGCGTTAAGAAGAAAAAATCAGAAAATATGGAAAATCTTCTTGTGAAAGCGATTTTAACATCCGCTGTCAAACGGCTAAAAAATGATCTTAAGAATATTAGACGAAAAGAAAATAAAAAAATGGTGACAAAGCAGAATAGTGCTTGCTTAGATCTCAATGAAACGTGGAGACATTACAAGCGAGTCAGTATTGACATTGGAGAGAAAGACTCATCCTCTGAAGGCACTGCGTTAGATTTGGTGGACGCTTTTAAGAATTTGAAGTTGGTTAGTGATGTTAGAGATAGTAGTGTTTTTCAAAAAGTTAATTTTGGATTATGTAATACTGCTGTCGAAGAATAATGATGTTTAATGCCTTCTTCGCAAATGTTTAGGTTAGGGATGATAAAACCTAACCCTAGTTATTTTTTAGAACACCTGCACTAGATCCCATTCATAGCAATTCATTCCCACAGGTGGTTAAGACAGCAAACCCTGAAATCTGCCCTCGCTTGAAATACTGGCAAGAAGGCTTGCTTCACGGGCATTTTCAGAGTTTTCCTTAGAATCGTTCTATGTGGCTGCCAGAAAACATTTGAATATATTGTTTATTTTTATTTAAATACAGTGATCTTGATTTTATGTTGCTTAATATGCGGTTTACTAACAGTTTCTTTTGTTGTATTTTATTTAAAAATTAATAGTTATTGTAACCGAATATAATCCATTTATTATAAGCGAAGTTACTAACCATGTTTTCGGCATATTAGCTATTTAAAGTGCAAATGAAACAATTTTGTTCTAAAACTGTATATGATAATAATAAAGTTAGAAAACCCCAATGGCATTTCTTTTCTGATTGTCTGTGTAACATACTGGTATAGCTTTCAGAAAAGGAGTACTTTTAGGGCATTGTTTGAAATTGATTTTATGCGATAATTAAAACATAATGAACAAATTTAATTTTCAATTGAAGACTCCTTACTCTTTTAAAGCTTTATCTAAAATAACGTCTTTGATACTTGCAAATTACCACACGTCTCTTTAAGACAACTGCCTGAATTTTTAACTTTGATCTATGTTTTCGTCAGCTTAATTTGAGTAACATAGAGCTACAGACAATTTTTTACCCAATTATGATGACAATTCTTCAGAAACAAGAATTGTTAATTAAGGCAAAGTATGCAAACACTATGCTCAAAGCTCGAGGTTTTTGCTCAGAATATAAGGACAATTTGCAGTTAATTTCAATTATGGTATTCAAAACAATTAATTTTCTCATAGACTTTTCAGAAATTTCTCCTTTTGTGGCTATAATCAATCACACATCATCATTAATTCCAACATACGAACTGTAGCCAAGGCTGACTTCATTTCCTTTCGTATTTATTAGAATAAAACAAATTAAATTCACAACAGCAACGTAAAGGAATACAACAATACAGGGAAAGGAATCTTCAGGCTGTTTACGATATGAACGCCCTATTCCCTGTGCTTTACAGAAAACTCCGTAAAAACTCCTGGAGTTGAGAAAATGTATGTAAGTTAAAATTAATTAAAATTTTCTATATAAGCATGTTATTTTTACTACAGCAGGAAACTTTCGTAAATAAATATATTAAATTTATTGAATTACTTTATTTTTGGTATTTTGATATTTAACACTCTCCTTGCAAAACACTATGCAGTAATTTTCGTCATCAGGCAGAAAGACCTAATGCCCGCAAAAGCAAGTTTGCTCTCAGTCGCACGTGGTGATTTCATCGTTGTGCTGCAAGGGTCTAGTGTTTGCTGATCATTGGTATTCGACTTAAAATCCGTTTGATATTTTATTTTAACTGCTTTTATCTCTCTTTGATGCAGAATGGGAAAGCGGAAGAGAGAATGTGAAGAACTTTCAGACATGATTTACTATGTTAAGAAGAAAAAATCAGAAAATATGGAAAATCTTCTTGTGAAAGCCATTTTAACATCCGCGGTCAAACGGCTAAAAAATGATCTTAAGAATATTAGACGAAAAGAAAAGAAAAAAATGGTGACAAAGCAGAATATTGCTTGCTTAGATCTCAATGAAACATGGAGACATGATAAGGGAGTCACTACTGACATTGGAGAGAAAGACTCATCCTCTGAAGGCACTGAGTTAGATTTGGTGGAAGCTTTTAGGAATTTGAAGTTGGTTAGTGATGTTAGAGATAGGAGTGTTTTTCAAAAAGTTAATTTTGGATTATGTAATACTGCTGTCGAAGAATAATGATATTTAATGCCTTCTTTGCAAATGTTTAGGTTAGGGATGATAAAACCTAACCCTACTTATTTTTGAGAACACCTGCACTAGACCCCATTCATAGCAATTCATTCCCACAGGTGGTTAAGACTGCAAACTTGAAATCTGCCCTCGCTTGAAATACTGGCAAGTAGGCTTGCTTCACGGGCATTTTCAGAGTTTTCCTAAGAATCGTTCTATGTGGCTGCCAGAAAACATTTCAATATATTGTTTATTTTTATTTAAATACAGTGATCTTGATTTTATGTTGCTTAATGTGCGGTTTACTAACAGTTTCTTTTGTTGTATTTTATTTAAAAATTAATAGTTATTGTAACCGAATATAATCCATTTATTATAAGCGAAGTTACTAACCATGTTTTCGGCATATTAGCTATTTAAAGTGCAAATGAAACAATTTTGTTTTAAAACTGTATATGATAATAATAAAGTTAGAAAACCCCAATGGCATTTCTTTTCTGATTGTCTATGTAACATACTGGTATAGCTTTCAGAAAAGGAGTACTTTTAGGGCATTGTTTGAAATTGATTTTATGTGATAATTAAAACATAATGAACAAATTTAATTTTCAATTGAAGACTCCTTACTCTTTTAAAGCTTTATCTAAAATAACTTCTTTGATACTTGCAAATTACCACACGTCTCTTTAAGACAACTGCCTGAATTTTTAACTTTGATCTATGTTTTCGTCAGCTTAATTTGAGTGACATAGAGCTACAGACAATTTTTTACCCAATTATGATGACAATTCTTCAGAAACAAGAATTGTTAATTAAGGCAAAGAGTGCAAACGCTATGCTCAAAGCTCGATGTTTTTGTTCAGAATATAAGGACAATTTGCAGTTAATTTCAATTATGGTATTCAAAACAGTTAATTTTATCATAGACTTTTCAGAAATTTCTCCTTTTGTGGCTATAATCAATCACACATCATCATGAATTCCAACATACGAAGTGTAGCCAAAATCAGAAGGTGATATGTATAAAAAAGCTGTATTGTTAAAGACAGTAAGTTAGGTTAACAGATATTTTATAGTCCTTAAGTCATTTTTTTTTTTTTTGAAGCAATTTTTGAATCGTAAGGCCCATATCACACATCATTTGTCTCACACGAACTACTGTTTCGAACAATTTTTCTGCTTGGTTTACTATTGAAAGATACACGTGCGCCTTTTTCCTTCCTTTCCAAAAAAATTGCAAGTTCTTCTTTTTCAACCAGTGAGCTATCTGCTGCGACTAACTAGTTTCCTCTGTGTTAACACCAAAGTGATCTATGGTTATTCGCTGTTGTGACCAGACAGAAACATTGTTCCAAACAGTTGTTCGTCCGAAACAAACCGACGAGTGCTAGCAACCTAAGAGACCTTAATTTAACAGCCCACACCCACACAAGGCTGACTTCATTTCCTTTCGTATTTATTAGAATAAAACAAATTAAATTCACAACAGCAACACAAAGGAATACAACAATACCGGGAAAGGAATATTCAGGCTGTTTACGATATGAACGCCCTATTCCCTGTGCTTTACAGAAAACTCCGTAAAAACTCCTGGAGTTGAGAAAATGTATGTAAGTTAAAATTAATTAAAATTTTCTATATAAGCATGTTATTTTTACTACAGCAGGAAACTTTCGTAAATAAATATATTAAATTTATTGAATTACTTTATTTTTCGTATTTTGATATTTAACACTCTCCTTGCAAAACACTATGCAGTAATTTTCGTCATCAGGCAGAAAGACATAACGCCTGCAAAAGCAAGTTTGCTCTCAGTCGCACGTGGTGATTTCATCGTTGTGCTGCAAGCGTCCAGGGTTTGCTGATCATTGGTATTCGACTTAAAATCCGTTTGATATTTTATTTTAACTGCTTTTATCCCTCCTTGATGCAGAATGGGAAAGCGGAAGAGAGAATGTGAAGAACTTTCAGACATGATTTACTGCGTTAAGAAGAAAAAATCAGAAAATATGGAAAATCTTCTTGTGAAAGCGATTTTAACATCCGCTGTCAAACGGCTAAAAAATGATCTTAAGAATATTAGACGAAAAGAAAATAAAAAAATGGTGACAAAGCAGAATAGTGCTTGCTTAGATCTCAATGAAACGTGGAGACATTACAAGGGAGTCAGTATTGACATTGGAGAGAAAGACTCATCCTCTGAAGGCACTGCGTTAGATTTGGTGGACGCTTTTAAGAATTTGAAGTTGGTTAGTGATGTTAGAGATAGTAGTGTTTTTCAAAAAGTTAATTTTGGATTATGTAATACTGCTGTCGAAGAATAATGATGTTTAATGCCTTCTTTGCAAATGTTTAGGTTAGGGATGATAAAACCTAACCCTAGTTATTTTTTAGAACACCTGCACTAGATCCCATTCATAGCAATTCATTCCCACAGGTGGTTAAGACTGCAAACCCTGAAATCTGCCCTCGCTTGAAATACTGGCAAGAAGGCTTGCTTCACGGGCATTTTCAGAGTTTTCCTAAGGAATCGTTCTATGTGGCTGCCAGAAAACATTTGAATATATTGTTTATTTTTATTTAAATACAGTGATCTTGATTTTATGTTGCTTAATATGCGGTTTACTAACAGTTTCTTTTGTTGTATTTTATTTAAAAATTAATAGTTATTGTAACCGAATATAATCCATTTATTATAAGCGAAGTTACTAACCATGTTTTCGGCATATTAGCTATTTAAAGTGCAAATGAAACAATTTTGTTCTAAAACTGTATATGATAATAATAAAGTTAGAAAACCCCAATGGCATTTCTTTTCTGATTGTCTGTGTAACATACTGGTATAGCTTTCAGAAAAGGAGTACTTTTAGGGCATTGTTTGAAATTGATTTTATGTGATAATTAAAACATAATGAACAAATTTAATTTTCAATTGAAGACTCCTTACTCTTTTAAAGCTTTATCTAAAATAACTTCTTTGATACTTGCAAATTACCACACGTCTCTTTAAGACAACTGCCTGAATTTTTAACTTTGATCTATGTTTTCGTCAGCTTAATTTGAGTAACATAGAGCTACAGACAATTTTTTACCCAATTATGATGACAATTCTTCAGAAACAAGAATTGTTAATTAAGGCAAAGTATGCAAACACTATGCTCAAAGCTCGAGGTTTTTGTTCAGAATATAAGGACAATTTGCAGTTAATTTCAATTATGGTATTCAAAACAATTAATTTTCTCATAGACTTTTCAGAAATTTCTCCTTTTGTGGCTATAATCAATCACACATCATCATTAATTCCAACATACGAACTGTAGCCAAGGCTGACTTCATTTCCTTTCGTATTTATTAGAATAAAACAAATTAAATTCACAACAGCAACGTAAAGGAATACAACAATACAGGGAAAGGAATCTTCAGGCTGTTTACGATATGAACGCCCTATTCCCTGTGCTTTACAGAAAACTCCGTAAAAACTCCTGGAGTTGAGAAAATGTATGTAAGTTAAAATTAATTAAAATTTTCTATATAAGCATGTTATTTTTACTACAGCAGGAAACTTTCGTAAATAAATATATTAAATTTATTGAATTACTTTTTTTTTGGTATTTTGATATTTAACACTTTCCTTGCAAAACACTATGCAGTAATTTTCGTCATCAGGCAGAAAGACCTAATGCCCGCAAAAGCAAGTTTGCTCTCAGTCGCACGTGGTGATTTCATCGTTGTGCTACAAGGGTCTAGTGTTTGCTGATCATTGGTATTCGACTTAAAATCCGTTTGATATTTTATTTTAACTGCTTTTATCTCTCTTTGATGCAGAATGGGAAAGCGGAAGAGAGAATGTGAAGAACTTTCAGACATGATTTACTATGTTAAGAAGAAAAAATCAGAAAATATGGAAAATCTTCTTGTGAAAGTCATTTTAACATCCGCGGTCAAACGGCTAAAAAATGATCTTAAGAATATTAGACGAAAAGAAAAGAAAAAAATGGTGACAAAGCAGAATATTGCTTGCTTAGATCTCAATGAAACATGGAGACATGATAAGGGAGTCAGTATTGACATTGGAGAGAAAGACTCATCCTCTGAAGGCACTGAGTTAGATTTGGTGGACGCCTTTAGGAATTTGAAGTTGGTTAGTGATGTTAGAGATAGTAGTGTTTTTCAAAAAGTTAATTTTGGATTATGTAATACTGCTGTCGAAGAATAATGATGTTTAATGCCTTCTTTGCAAATGTTTAGGTTAGGGATGATAAAACCTAACCCTAGTTATTTTTTAGAACACCTGCACTAGATCCATTCATAGCAATTCATTCCCACTGGTGGTTAAGACTGCAAACCTTGAAATCTGCCCTCGCTTGAAATACTGGCAAGTAGGCTTGCTTCACGGGCATTTTCAGAGTTTTCCTTAGAATCGTTCTATGTGGCTGCCAGAAAACATTTGAATATATTGTTTATTTTTATTTAAATACAGTGATCTTGATTTTATGTTGCTTAACGTGCGGTTTACTAACAGTTTCTTTTGTTGTATTTTATTTAAAAATTAATAGTTATTGTAACCGAATATAATCCATTTATTATAAGCGAAGTTACCAACCATGTTTTCGGCATATTAGCTATTTAAAGTGCAAATGAAATAATTTTGTTTTAAAACTGTATATGATAATAATAAAGTTAGAAAACCCCAATGGCATTTCTTTTCTGATTGTCTGTGTAACATACTGGTATAGCTTTCAGAAAAGGAGTACTTTTAGGGCATTGTTTGAAATTGATTTTATGTGATAATTAAAACATAATGAACAAATTTAATTTTCAATTGAAGACTCCTTACTCTTTTAAAGCTTTATCTAAAATAACTTCTTTGATACTTGCAAATTACCACACGTCTCTTTAAGACAACTGCCTGAATTTTTAACTTTGATCTATGTTTTCGTCAGCTAAATTTGAGTGACATAGAGCTACAGACAATTTTTTACCCAATTATGATGACAATTCTTCAGAAACAAGAATTGTTAATTAAGGCAAAGAGTGCAAACGCTATGCTCAAAGCTCGATGTTTTTGTTCAGAATATAAGGACAATTTGCAGTTAATTTCAATTTGGGTTTCAAAACAGTTAATTTTATCATAGACTTTTCAGAAATTTCTCCTTTTGTGGCTATAATCAATCACACATCATCATGAAATCCAACATACGAAGTGTAGCCAAAATCAGAAGGTGATATGTATAAAAAAGCTGTATTGTTAAAGACAGTAAGTTAGGTTAACAGATATTTTATAGTCCTTAAGTCTTTTTTTTTTTTTTTTTTTTTTTTTTTTGGAAGCAATTTTTGAATCGTAAGGCCCATATCACACATCATTTGTCTCACACGAACTACTGTTTCGAACAATTTTTCTGCTTGGTTTACTATTGAAAGATACACGTGCGCCTTTTTCCTTCCTTTCCAAAAAAATTGCAAGTTCTTCTTTTTCAACCAGTGAGCTATCAGCTGCGACTAACTAGTTTCCTCTGTGTTAACACCAAAGTGATCTATGGTTATTCGCTGTTGTGACCAGACAGAAACATTGTTCCAAACAGTTGTTCGTCCGAAACAAACCGACGAGTGCTAGCAACCTAAGAGACCTTAATTTAACAGCCCACACCCACACAAGGCTGACTTCATTTCCTTTCGTATTTATTAGAATAAAACAAATTAAATTCAAACAGCAACATAAAGGAATACAACAATACCGGGAAAGGAATATTCAGGCTGTTTACGATATGAACGCCCTATTCCCTGTGCTTTACAGAAAACTCCGTAAAAACTCCTGGAGTTGAGAAAATGTATGTAAGTTAAAATTAATTAAAATTTTCTATATAAGCATGTTATTTTTACTACAGCAGGAAACTTTCGTAAATAAATATATTAAATTTATTGAATTACTTTATTTTTCGTATTTTGATATTTAACACTCTCCTTGCAAAACACTATGCAGTAATTTTCGTCATCAGGCAGAAAGACATAACGCCTGCAAAAGCAAGTTTGCTCTCAGTCGCACGTGGTGATTTCATCGTTGTGCTGCAAGCGTCCAGGGTTTGCTGATCATTGGTATTCGACTTAAAATCCGTTTGATATTTTATTTTAACTGCTTTTATCCCTCCTTGATGCAGAATGGGAAAGCGGAAGAGAGAATGTGAAGAACTTTCAGACATGATTTACTGCGTTAAGAAGAAAAAATCAGAAAATATGGAAAATCTTCTTGTGAAAGCGATTTTAACATCCGCTGTCAAACGGCTAAAAAATGATCTTAAGAATATTAGACGAAAAGAAAATAAAAAAATGGTGACAAAGCAGAATAGTGCTTGCTTAGATCTCAATGAAACGTGGAGACATTACAAGGGAGTCAGTATTGACATTGGAGAGAAAGACTCATCCTCTGAAGGCACTGCGTTAGATTTGGTGGACGCTTTTAAGAATTTGAAGTTGGTTAGTGATGTTAGAGATAGTAGTGTTTTTCAAAAAGTTAATTTTGGATTATGTAATACTGCTGTCGAAGAATAATGATGTTTAATGCCTTCTTTGCAAATGTTTAGGTTAGGGATGATAAAACCTAACCCTAGTTATTTTTTAGAACACCTGCACTAGATCCCATTCATAGCAATTCATTCCCACAGGTGGTTAAGACTGCAAACCCTGAAATCTGCCCTCGCTTGAAATACTGGCAAGAAGGCTTGCTTCACGGGCATTTTCAGAGTTTTCCTTAGAATCGTTCTATGTGGCTGCCAGAAAACATTTGAATATATTGTTTATTTTTATTTAAATACAGTGATCTTGATTTTATGTTGCTTAATATGCGGTTTACTAACAGTTTCTTTTGTTGTATTTTATTTAAAAATTAATAGTTATTGTAACCGAATATAATCCATTTATTATAAGCGAAGTTACTAACCATGTTTTCGGCATATTAGCTATTTAAAGTGCAAATGAAACAATTTTGTTCTAAAACTGTATATGATAATAATAAAGTTAGAAAACCCCAATGGCATTTCTTTTCTGATTGTCTGTGTAACATACTGGTATAGCTTTCAGAAAAGGAGTACTTTTAGGGCATTGTTTGAAATTGATTTTATGTGATAATTAAAACATAATGAACAAATTTAATTTTCAATTGAAGACTCCTTACTCTTTTAAAGCTTTATCTAAAATAACTTCTTTGATACTTGCAAATTACCACACGTCTCTTTAAGACAACTGCCTGAATTTTTAACTTTGATCTATGTTTTCGTCAGCTTAATTTGAGTAACATAGAGCTACAGACAATTTTTTACCCAATTATGATGACAATTCTTCAGAAACAAGAATTGTTAATTAAGGCAAAGTATGCAAACACTATGCTCAAAGCTCGAGGTTTTTGTTCAGAATATAAGGACAATTTGCAGTTAATTTCAATTATGGTATTCAAAACAATTAATTTTCTCATAGACTTTTCAGAAATTTCTCCTTTTGTGGCTATAATCAATCACACATCATCATTAATTCCAACATACGAACTGTAGCCAAGGCTGACTTCATTTCCTTTCGTATTTATTAGAATAAAACAAATTAAATTCACAACAGCAACGTAAAGGAATACAACAATACAGGGAAAGGAATCTTCAGGCTGTTTACGATATGAACGCCCTATTCCCTGTGCTTTACAGAAAACTCCGTAAAAACTCCTGGAGTTGAGAAAATGTATGTAAGTTAAAATTAATTAAAATTTTCTATATAAGCATGTTATTTTTACTACAGCAGGAAACTTTCGTAAATAAATATATTAAATTTATTGAATTACTTTATTTTTGGTATTTTGATATTTAACACTTTCCTTGCAAAACACTATGCAGTAATTTTCGTCATCAGGCAGAAAGACCTAATGCCCGCAAAAGCAAGTTTGCTCTCAGTCGCACGTGGTGATTTCATCGTTGTGCTACAAGGGTCTAGTGTTTGCTGATCATTGGTATTCGACTTAAAATCCGTTTGATATTTTATTTTAACTGCTTTTATCTCTCTTTGATGCAGAATGGGAAAGCGGAAGAGAGAATGTGAAGAACTTTCAGACATGATTTAGTATGTTAAGAAGAAAAAATCAGAAAATATGGAAAATCTTCTTGTGAAAGCCATTTTAACATCCGCGGTCAAACGGCTAAAAAATGATCTTAAGAATATTAGATGAAAAGAAAAGAAAAAAATGGTGACAAAGCAGAATATTGCTTGCTTAGATCTCAATGAAACGTGGAGACATGATAAGGGAGTCAGTATTGACATTGGAGAGAAAGACTCATCCTCTGAAGGCACTGAGTTAGATTTGGTGGACGCCTTTAGGAATTTGAAGTTGGTTAGTGATGTTAGAGATAGTAGTGTTTTTCAAAAAGTTAATTTTGGATTATGTAATACTGCTGTCGAAAAATAATGATGTTTAATGCCTTCTTTGCAAATGTTTAGGTTAGGGATGATAAAACCTAACCCTAGTTATTTTTGAGAACACCTGCACTAGACCCATTCATAGCAATTCATTCCCACTGGTGGTTAAGACTGCAAACCTTGAAATCTGCCCTCGCTTGAAATACTGGCAAGTAGGCTTGCTTCACGGGCATTTTCAGAGTTTTCCTTAGAATCGTTCTATGTGGCTGCCAGAAAACATTTGAATATATTGTTTATTTTTATTTAAATACAGTGATCTTGATTTTATGTTGCTTAATGTGCGGTTTACTAACAGTTTCTTTTGTTGTATTTTATTTAAAAATTAATAGTTATTGTAACCGAATATAATCCATTTATTATAAGCGAAGTTACTAACCATGTTTTCGGCATATTAGCTATTTAAAGTGCAAATGAAATAATTTTGTTTTAAAACTGTATATGATAATAATAAAGTTAGAAAACCCCAATGGCATTTCTTTTCTGATTGTCTGTGTAACATACTGGTATAGCTTTCAGAAAAAGAGTACTTTTAGGGCATTGTTTGAAATTGATTTTATGTGATAATTAAAACATAATGAACAAATTTAATTTTCAATTGAAGACTCCTTACTCTTTTAAAGCTTTATCTAAAATAACTTCTTTGATACTTGCAAATTACCACACGTCTCTTTAAGACAACTGCCTGAATTTTTAACTTTGATCTATGTTTTCGTCAGCTTAATTTGAGTGACATAGAGCTACAGACAATTTTTTACCCAATTATGATGACAATTCTTCAGAAACAAGAATTGTTAATTAAGGCAAAGAGTGCAAACGCTATGCTCAAAGCTCGATGTTTTTGTTCAGAATATAAGGACAATTTGCAGTTAATTTCAATTATGGTATTCAAAACAGTTAATTTTATCATAGACTTTTCAGAAATTTCTCCTTTTGTGGCTATAATCAATCACACATCATCATGAAATCCAACATACGAAGTGTAGCCAAAATCAGAAGGTGATATGTATAAAAAAGCTGTATTGTTAAAGACAGTAAGCTAGGTTAACAGATATTTTATAGTCCTTAAGTCCTTTTTTTTTTTTTTTTTTTTTTTTTTTTTTTTTTTTTTTTGGAAGCAATTTTTGAATCGTAAGGCCCATATCACACATCATTTGTCTCACACGAACTACTGTTTCGAACAATTTTTCTGCTTGGTTTACTATTGAAAGATACACGTGCGCCTTTTTCCTTCCTTTCCAAAAAAATTGCAAGTTCTTCTTTTTCAACCAGTGAGCTATCTGCTGCGACTAACTAGTTTCCTCTGTGTTAACACCAAAGTGATCTATGGTTATTCGCTGTTGTGACCAGACAGAAACATTGTTCCAAACAGTTGTTCGTCCGAAACAAACCGACGAGTGCTAGCAACCTAAGAGACCTTAATTTAACAGCCCACACCCACACAAGGCTGACTTCATTTCCTTTCGTATTTATTAGAATAAAACAAATTAAATTCACAACAGCAACACAAAGGAATACAACAATACCGGGAAAGGAATATTCAGGCTGTTTACGATATGAACGCCCTATTCCCTGTGCTTTACAGAAAACTCCGTAAAAACTCCTGGAGTTGAGAAAATGTATGTAAGTTAAAATTAATTAAAATTTTCTATATAAGCATGTTATTTTTACTACAGCAGGAAACTTTCGTAAATAAATATATTAAATTTATTGAATTACTTTATTTTTCGTATTTTGATATTTAACACTCTCCTTGCAAAACACTATGCAGTAATTTTCGTCATCAGGCAGAAAGACATAACGCCTGCAAAAGCAAGTTTGCTCTCAGTCGCACGTGGTGATTTCATCGTTGTGCTGCAAGCGTCCAGGGTTTGCTGATCATTGGTATTCGACTTAAAATCCGTTTGATATTTTATTTTAACTGCTTTTATCCCTCCTTGATGCAGAATGGGAAAGCGGAAGAGAGAATGTGAAGAACTTTCAGACATGATTTACTGCGTTAAGAAGAAAAAATCAGAAAATATGGAAAATCTTCTTGTGAAAGCGATTTTAACATCCGCTGTCAAACGGCTAAAAAATGATCTTAAGAATATTAGACGAAAAGAAAATAAAAAAATGGTGACAAAGCAGAATAGTGCTTGCTTAGATCTCAATGAAACGTGGAGACATTACAAGGGAGTCAGTATTGACATTGGAGAGAAAGACTCATCCTCTGAAGGCACTGCGTTAGATTTGGTGGACGCTTTTAAGAATTTGAAGTTGGTTAGTGATGTTAGAGATAGTAGTGTTTTTCAAAAAGTTAATTTTGGATTATGTAATACTGCTGTCGAAGAATAATGATGTTTCATGCCTTCTTTGCAAATGTTTAGGTTAGGGATGATAAAACCTAACCCTAGTTATTTTTTAGAACACCTGCACTAGATCCCATTCATAGCAATTCATTCCCACAGGTGGTTAAGACTGCAAACCCTGAAATCTGCCCTCGCTTGAAATACTGGCAAGAAGGCTTGCTTCACGGGCATTTTCAGAGTTTTCCTTAGAATCGTTCTATGTGGCTGCCAGAAAACATTTGAATATATTGTTTATTTTTATTTAAATACAGTGATCTTGATTTTATGTTGCTTAATATGCGGTTTACTAACAGTTTCTTTTGTTGTATTTTATTTAAAAATTAATAGTTATTGTAACCGAATATAATCCATTTATTATAAGCGAAGTTACTAACCATGTTTTCGGCATATTAGCTATTTAAAGTGCAAATGAAACAATTTTGTTCTAAAACTGTATATGATAATAATAAAGTTAGAAAACCCCAATGGCATTTCTTTTCTGATTGTCTGTGTAACATACTGGTATAGCTTTCAGAAAAGGAGTACTTTTAGGGCATTGTTTGAAATTGATTTTATGTGATAATTAAAACATAATGAACAAATTTAATTTTCAATTGAAGACTCCTTACTCTTTTAAAGCTTTATCTAAAATAACTTCTTTGATACTTGCAAATTACCACACGTCTCTTTAAGACAACTGCCTGAATTTTTAACTTTGATCTATGTTTTCGTCAGCTTAATTTGAGTAACATAGAGCTACAGACAATTTTTTACCCAATTATGATGACAATTCTTCAGAAACAAGAATTGTTAATTAAGGCAAAGTATGCAAACACTATGCTCAAAGCTCGAGGTTTTTGTTCAGAATATAAGGACAATTTGCAGTTAATTTCAATTATGGTATTCAAAACAATTAATTTTCTCATAGACTTTTCAGAAATTTCTCCTTTTGTGGCTATAATCAATCACACATCATCATTAATTCCAACATACGAACTGTAGCCAAGGCTGACTTCATTTCCTTTCGTATTTATTAGAATAAAACAAATTAAATTCACAACAGCAACGTAAAGGAATACAACAATACAGGGAAAGGAATCTTCAGGCTGTTTACGATATGAACGCCCTATTCCCTGTGCTTTACAGAAAACTCCGTAAAAACTCCTGGAGTTGAGAAAATGTATGTAAGTTAAAATTAATTAAAATTTTCTATATAAGCATGTTATTTTTACTACAGCAGGAAACTTTCGTAAATAAATATATTAAATTTATTGAATTACTTTATTTTTGGTATTTTGATATTTAACACTTTCCTTGCAAAACACTATGCAGTAATTTTCGTCATCAGGCAGAAAGACCTAATGCCCGCAAAAGCAAGTTTGCTCTCAGTCGCACGTGGTGATTTCATCGTTGTGCTACAAGGGTCTAGTGTTTGCTGATCATTGGTATTCGACTTAAAATCCGTTTGATATTTTATTTTAACTGCTTTTATCTCTCTTTGATGCAGAATGGGAAAGCGGAAGAGAGAATGTGAAGAACTTTCAGACATGATTTAGTATGTTAAGAAGAAAAAATCAGAAAATATGGAAAATCTTCTTGTGAAAGCCATTTTAACATCCGCGGTCAAACGGCTAAAAAATGATCTTAAGAATATTAGATGAAAAGAAAAGAAAAAAATGGTGACAAAGCAGAATATTGCTTGCTTAGATCTCAATGAAACGTGGAGACATGATAAGGGAGTCAGTATTGACATTGGAGAGAAAGACTCATCCTCTGAAGGCACTGAGTTAGATTTGGTGGACGCCTTTAGGAATTTGAAGTTGGTTAGTGATGTTAGAGATAGTAGTGTTTTTCAAAAAGTTAATTTTGGATTATGTAATACTGCTGTCGAAAAATAATGATGTTTAATGCCTTCTTTGCAAATGTTTAGGTTAGGGATGATAAAACCTAACCCTAGTTATTTTTGAGAACACCTGCACTAGACCCATTCATAGCAATTCATTCCCACTGGTGGTTAAGACTGCAAACCTTGAAATCTGCCCTCGCTTGAAATACTGGCAAGTAGGCTTGCTTCACGGGCATTTTCAGAGTTTTCCTTAGAATCGTTCTATGTGGCTGCCAGAAAACATTTGAATATATTGTTTATTTTTATTTAAATACAGTGATCTTGATTTTATGTTGCTTAATGTGCGGTTTACTAACAGTTTCTTTTGTTGTATTTTATTTAAAAATTAATAGTTATTGTAACCGAATATAATCCATTTATTATAAGCGAAGTTACTAACCATGTTTTCGGCATATTAGCTATTTAAAGTGCAAATGAAATAATTTTGTTTTAAAACTGTATATGATAATAATAAAGTTAGAAAACCCCAATGGCATTTCTTTTCTGATTGTCTGTGTAACATACTGGTATAGCTTTCAGAAAAAGAGTACTTTTAGGGCATTGTTTGAAATTGATTTTATGTGATAATTAAAACATAATGAACAAATTTAATTTTCAATTGAAGACTCCTTACTCTTTTAAAGCTTTATCTAAAATAACTTCTTTGATACTTGCAAATTACCACACGTCTCTTTAAGACAACTGCCTGAATTTTTAACTTTGATCTATGTTTTCGTCAGCTTAATTTGAGTGACATAGAGCTACAGACAATTTTTTACCCAATTATGATGACAATTCTTCAGAAACAAGAATTGTTAATTAAGGCAAAGAGTGCAAACGCTATGCTCAAAGCTCGATGTTTTTGTTCAGAATATAAGGACAATTTGCAGTTAATTTCAATTATGGTATTCAAAACAGTTAATTTTATCATAGACTTTTCAGAAATTTCTCCTTTTGTGGCTATAATCAATCACACATCATCATGAAATCCAACATACGAAGTGTAGCCAAAATCAGAAGGTGATATGTATAAAAAAGCTGTATTGTTAAAGACAGTAAGCTAGGTTAACAGATATTTTATAGTCCTTAAGTCCTTTTTTTTTTTTTTTTTTTTTTTTTTGGAAGCAATTTTTGAATCGTAAGGCCCATATCACACATCATTTGTCTCACACGAACTACTGTTTCGAACAATTTTTCTGCTTGGTTTACTATTGAAAGATACACGTGCGCCTTTTTCCTTCCTTTCCAAAAAAATTGCAAGTTCTTCTTTTTCAACCAGTGAGCTATCTGCTGCGACTAACTAGTTTCCTCTGTGTTAACACCAAAGTGATCTATGGTTATTCGCTGTTGTGACCAGACAGAAACATTGTTCCAAACAGTTGTTCGTCCGAAACAAACCGACGAGTGCTAGCAACCTAAGAGACCTTAATTTAACAGCCCACACCCACACAAGGCTGACTTCATTTCCTTTCGTATTTATTAGAATAAAACAAATTAAATTCACAACAGCAACACAAAGGAATACAACAATACCGGGAAAGGAATATTCAGGCTGTTTACGATATGAACGCCCTATTCCCTGTGCTTTACAGAAAACTCCGTAAAAACTCCTGGAGTTGAGAAAATGTATGTAAGTTAAAATTAATTAAAATTTTCTATATAAGCATGTTATTTTTACTACAGCAGGAAACTTTCGTAAATAAATATATTAAATTTATTGAATTACTTTATTTTTCGTATTTTGATATTTAACACTCTCCTTGCAAAACACTATGCAGTAATTTTCGTCATCAGGCAGAAAGACATAACGCCTGCAAAAGCAAGTTTGCTCTCAGTCGCACGTGGTGATTTCATCGTTGTGCTGCAAGCGTCCAGGGTTTGCTGATCATTGGTATTCGACTTAAAATCCGTTTGATATTTTATTTTAACTGCTTTTATCCCTCCTTGATGCAGAATGGGAAAGCGGAAGAGAGAATGTGAAGAACTTTCAGACATGATTTACTGCGTTAAGAAGAAAAAATCAGAAAATATGGAAAATCTTCTTGTGAAAGCGATTTTAACATCCGCTGTCAAACGGCTAAAAAATGATCTTAAGAATATTAGACGAAAAGAAAATAAAAAAATGGTGACAAAGCAGAATAGTGCTTGCTTAGATCTCAATGAAACGTGGAGACATTACAAGGGAGTCAGTATTGACATTGGAGAGAAAGACTCATCCTCTGAAGGCACTGCGTTAGATTTGGTGGACGCTTTTAAGAATTTGAAGTTGGTTAGTGATGTTAGAGATAGTAGTGTTTTTCAAAAAGTTAATTTTGGATTATGTAATACTGCTGTCGAAGAATAATGATGTTTAATGCCTTCTTTGCAAATGTTTAGGTTAGGGATGATAAAACCTAACCCTAGTTATTTTTTAGAACACCTGCACTAGATCCCATTCATAGCAATTCATTCCCACAGGTGGTTAAGACTGCAAACCCTGAAATCTGCCCTCGCTTGAAATACTGGCAAGAAGGCTTGCTTCACGGGCATTTTCAGAGTTTTCCTTAGAATCGTTCTATGTGGCTGCCAGAAAACATTTGAATATATTGTTTATTTTTATTTAAATACAGTGATCTTGATTTTATGTTGCTTAATATGCGGTTTACTAACAGTTTCTTTTGTTGTATTTTATTTAAAAATTAATAGTTATTGTAACCGAATATAATCCATTTATTATAAGCGAAGTTACTAACCATGTTTTCGGCATATTAGCTATTTAAAGTGCAAATGAAACAATTTTGTTCTAAAACTGTATATGATAATAATAAAGTTAGAAAACCCCAATGGCATTTCTTTTCTGATTGTCTGTGTAACATACTGGTATAGCTTTCAGAAAAGGAGTACTTTTAGGGCATTGTTTGAAATTGATTTTATGTGATAATTAAAACATAATGAACAAATTTAATTTTCAATTGAAGACTCCTTACTCTTTTAAAGCTTTATCTAAAATAACTTCTTTGATACTTGCAAATTACCACACGTCTCTTTAAGACAACTGCCTGAATTTTTAACTTTGATCTATGTTTTCGTCAGCTTAATTTGAGTAACATAGAGCTACAGACAATTTTTTACCCAATTATGATGACAATTCTTCAGAAACAAGAATTGTTAATTAAGGCAAAGTATGCAAACACTATGCTCAAAGCTCGAGGTTTTTGTTCAGAATATAAGGACAATTTGCAGTTAATTTCAATTATGGTATTCAAAACAATTAATTTTCTCATAGACTTTTCAGAAATTTCTCCTTTTGTGGCTATAATCAATCACACATCATCATTAATTCCAACATACGAACTGTAGCCAAGGCTGACTTCATTTCCTTTCGTATTTATTAGAATAAAACAAATTAAATTCACAACAGCAACGTAAAGGAATACAACAATACAGGGAAAGGAATCTTCAGGCTGTTTACGATATGAACGCCCTATTCCCTGTGCTTTACAGAAAACTCCGTAAAAACTCCTGGAGTTGAGAAAATGTATGTAAGTTAAAATTAATTAAAATTTTCTATATAAGCATGTTATTTTTACTACAGCAGGAAACTTTCGTAAATAAATATATTAAATTTATTGAATTACTTTATTTTTGGTATTTTGATATTTAACACTTTCCTTGCAAAACACTATGCAGTAATTTTCGTCATCAGGCAGAAAGACCTAATGCCCGCAAAAGCAAGTTTGCTCTCAGTCGCACGTGGTGATTTCATCGTTGTGCTACAAGGGTCTAGTGTTTGCTGATCATTGGTATTCGACTTAAAATCCGTTTGATATTTTATTTTAACTGCTTTTATCTCTCTTTGATGCAGAATGGGAAAGCGGAAGAGAGAATGTGAAGAACTTTCAGACATGATTTAGTATGTTAAGAAGAAAAAATCAGAAAATATGGAAAATCTTCTTGTGAAAGCCATTTTAACATCCGCGGTCAAACGGCTAAAAAATGATCTTAAGAATATTAGACGAAAAGAAAAGAAAAAAATGGTGACAAAGCAGAATATTGCTTGCTTAGATCTCAATGAAACGTGGAGACATGATAAGGGAGTCAGTATTGACATTGGAGAGAAAGACTCATCCTCTGAAGGCACTGAGTTAGATTTGGTGGACGCCTTTAGGAATTTGAAGTTGGTTAGTGATGTTAGAGATAGTAGTGTTTTTCAAAAAGTTAATTTTGGATTATGTAATACTGCTGTCGAAAAATAATGATGTTTAATGCCTTCTTTGCAAATGTTTAGGTTAGGGATGATAAAACCTAACCCTAGTTATTTTTGAGAACACCTGCACTAGACCCATTCATAGCAATTCATTCCCACTGGTGGTTAAGACTGCAAACCTTGAAATCTGCCCTCGCTTGAAATACTGGCAAGTAGGCTTGCTTCACGGGCATTTTCAGAGTTTTCCTTAGAATCGTTCTATGTGGCTGCCAGAAAACATTTGAATATATTGTTTATTTTTATTTAAATACAGTGATCTTGATTTTATGTTGCTTAATATGCGGTTTACTAACAGTTTCTTTTGTTGTATTTTATTTAAAAATTAATAGTTATTGTAACCGAATATAATCCATTTATTATAAGCGAAGTTACTAACCATGTTTTCGGCATATTAGCTATTTAAAGTGCAAATGAAACAATTTTGTTCTAAAACTGTATATGATAATAATAAAGTTAGAAAACCCCAATGGCATTTCTTTTCTGATTGTCTGTGTAACATACTGGTATAGCTTTCAGAAAAGGAGTACTTTTAGGGCATTGTTTGAAATTGATTTTATGTGATAATTAAAACATAATGAACAAATTTAATTTTCAATTGAAGACTCCTTACTCTTTTAAAGCTTTATCTAAAATAACTTCTTTGATACTTGCAAATTACCACACGTCTCTTTAAGACAACTGCCTGAATTTTTAACTTTGATCTATGTTTTCGTCAGCTTAATTTGAGTAACATAGAGCTACAGACAATTTTTTACCCAATTATGATGACAATTCTTCAGAAACAAGAATTGTTAATTAAGGCAAAGTATGCAAACACTATGCTCAAAGCTCGAGGTTTTTGTTCAGAATATAAGGACAATTTGCAGTTAATTTCAATTATGGTATTCAAAACAATTAATTTTCTCATAGACTTTTCAGAAATTTCTCCTTTTGTGGCTATAATCAATCACACATCATCATTAATTCCAACATACGAACTGTAGCCAAGGCTGACTTCATTTCCTTTCGTATTTATTAGAATAAAACAAATTAAATTCACAACAGCAACGTAAAGGAATACAACAATACAGGGAAAGGAATCTTCAGGCTGTTTACGATATGAACGCCCTATTCCCTGTGCTTTACAGAAAACTCCGTAAAAACTCCTGGAGTTGAGAAAATGTATGTAAGTTAAAATTAATTAAAATTTTCTATATAAGCATGTTATTTTTACTACAGCAGGAAACTTTCGTAAATAAATATATTAAATTTATTGAATTACTTTATTTTTGGTATTTTGATATTTAACACTTTCCTTGCAAAACACTATGCAGTAATTTTCGTCATCAGGCAGAAAGACCTAATGCCCGCAAAAGCAAGTTTGCTCTCAGTCGCACGTGGTGATTTCATCGTTGTGCTACAAGGGTCTAGTGTTTGCTGATCATTGGTATTCGACTTAAAATCCGTTTGATATTTTATTTTAACTGCTTTTATCTCTCTTTGATGCAGAATGGGAAAGCGGAAGAGAGAATGTGAAGAACTTTCAGACATGATTTAGTATGTTAAGAAGAAAAAATCAGAAAATATGGAAAATCTTCTTGTGAAAGCCATTTTAACATCCGCGGTCAAACGGCTAAAAAATGATCTTAAGAATATTAGACGAAAAGAAAAGAAAAAAATGGTGACAAAGCAGAATATTGCTTGCTTAGATCTCAATGAAACGTGGAGACATGATAAGGGAGTCAGTATTGACATTGGAGAGAAAGACTGATCCTCTGAAGGCACTGAGTTAGATTTGGTGGACGCCTTTAGGAATTTGAAGTTGGTTAGTGATGTTAGAGATAGTAGTGTTTTTCAAAAAGTTAATTTTGGATTATGTAATACTGCTGTCGAAAAATAATGATGTTTAATGCCTTCTTTGCAAATGTTTAGGTTAGGGATGATAAAACCTAACCCTAGTTATTTTTGAGAACACCTGCACTAGACCCATTCATAGCAATTCATTCCCACTGGTGGTTAAGACTGCAAACCTTGAAATCTGCCCTCGCTTGAAATACTGGCAAGTAGGCTTGCTTCACGGGCATTTTCAGAGTTTTCCTTAGAATCGTTCTATGTGGCTGCCAGAAAACATTTGAATATATTGTTTATTTTTATTTAAATACAGTGATCTTGATTTTATGTTGCTTAATGTGCGGTTTACTAACAGTTTCTTTTGTTGTATTTTATTTAAAAATTAATAGTTATTGTAACCGAATATAATCCATTTATTATAAGCGAAGTTACTAACCATGTTTTCGGCATATTAGCTATTTAAAGTGCAAATGAAATAATTTTGTTTTAAAACTGTATATGATAATAATAAAGTTAGAAAACCCCAATGGCATTTCTTTTCTGATTGTCTGTGTAACATACTGGTATAGCTTTCAGAAAAGGAGTACTTTTAGGGCATTGTTTGAAATTGATTTTATGCGATAATTAAAACATAATGAACAAATTTAATTTTCAATTCAAGACTCCTTACCCTTTTAAAGCTTTATCTAAAATAAGTTCTTTGATACTTGCAAATTACCACACGTCTCTTTAAGACAACTGCCTGAATTTTTAACTTTGATCTATGTTTTCGTCAGCTTAATTTGAGTAACATAGAGCTACAGACAATTTTTTACCCAATTATGATGACAATTCTTCAGAAACAAGAATTGTTAATTAAGGCAAAGTATGCAAACACTATGCTCAAAGCTCGAGGTTTTTGTTCAGAATATAAGGAGAATTTGCAGTTAATTTCAATTATGGTATTCAAAACAATTAATTTTCTCATAGACTTTTCAGAAATTTCTCCTTTTGTGGCTATAATCAATCACACATCATCATTAATTCCAACATACGAACTGTAGCCAAGGCTGACTTCATTTCCTTTCGTATTTATTAGAATAAAACAAATTAAATTCACAACAGCAACGTAAAGGAATACAACAATACAGGGAAAGGAATCTTCAGGCTGTTTACGATATGAACGCCCTATTCCCTGTGCTTTACAGAAAACTCCGTAAAAACTCCTGGAGTTGAGAAAATGTATGTAAGTTAAAATTAATTAAAATTTTCTATATAAGCATGTTATTTTTACTACAGCAGGAAACATTCGCAAATAAATATATTAAATTTATTGAATTACTTTATTTTTGGTATTTTGATATTTAACACTCTCCTTGCAAAACACTATGCAGTAATTTTCGTCATCAGGCAGAAAAAACTAACGCCTGCAAAAGCAAGTTTGCTCTCAGTCGCACGTGGTGATTTCATGGTTGTGCTGCAAGCGTCCAGTGTTTGCTGATCATTGGTATTCGACTTAAAATCCGTTTGATATTTTATTTTAACTGCTTTTATCCCTCTTTGATGCAGAATGGGAAAGCGGAAGAGAGAATGTGAAGAACTTTCAGACATGATTTACTATGTTAAGAAGAAAAAATCAGAAAATATGGAAAATCTTCTTGTGAAAGTCATTTTAACATCCGCGGTCAAACGGCTAAAAAATGATCTTAAGAATATTAGACGAAAAGAAAAGAAAAAAATGGTGACAAAGCAGAATATTGCTTGCTTAGATCTCAATGAAACATGGAGACATGATAAGGGAGTCAGTATTGACATTGGAGAGAAAGACTCATCCTCTGAAGGCACTGAGTTAGATTTGGTGGACGCCTTTAGGAATTTGAAGTTGGTTAGTGATGTTAGAGATAGTAGTGTTTTTCAAAAAGTTAATTTTGGATTATGTAATACTGCTGTCGAAGAATAATGATGTTTAATGCCTTCTTTGCAAATGTTTAGGTTAGGGATGATAAAACCTAACCCTAGTTATTTTTTAGAACACCTGCACTAGATCCATTTATAGCAATTCATTCCCACTGGTGGTTAAGACTGCAAACCTTGAAATCTGCCCTCGCTTGAAATACTGGCAAGTAGGCTTGCTTCACGGGCATTTTCAGAGTTTTCCTTAGAATCGTTCTATGTGGCTGCCAGAAAACATTTGAATATATTGTTTATTTTTATTTAAATACAGTGATCTTGATTTTATGTTGCTTAACGTGCGGTTTACTAACAGTTTCTTTTGTTGTATTTTATTTAAAAATTAATAGTTATTGTAACCGAATATAATCCATTTATTATAAGCGAAGTTACTAACCATGTTTTCGGCATATTAGCTATTTAAAGTGCAAATGAAATAATTTTGTTTTAAAACTGTATATGATAATAATAAAGTTAGAGAACCCCAATGGCATTTCTTTTCTGATTGTCTGTGTAACATACTGGTATAGCTTTCAGAAAAGGAGTACTTTTAGGGCATTGTTTGAAATTTATTTTATGTGATAATTAAAACATAATGAACAAATTTAATTTTCAATTGAAGACTCCTTACTCTTTTAAAGCTTTATCTAAAATAACTTCTTTGATACTTGCAAATTACCACACGTCTCTTTAAGACAACTGCCTGAATTTTTAACTTTGATCTATGTTTTCGTCAGCTAAATTTGAGTGACATAGAGCTACAGACAATTTTTTACCCAATTATGATGACAATTCTTCAGAAACAAGAATTGTTAATTAAGGCAAAGAGTGCAAACGCTATGCTCAAAGCTCGATGTTTTTGTTCAGAATATAAGGACAATTTGCAGTTAATTTCAATTATGGTATTCAAAACAATTACTTTTATCATAGACTTTTCAGAAATTTCTCCTTTTGTGGCTATAAACAATCACACATCATCATGAATTCCAACATACGATCTGTAGCTAAAATCAGAAGGTGATATGTACAAAAAAGCTGTATTGTTAAAGACATTAAGTTAGTTTATATATAGTCTATATCTTATAGTCCTTAGGTTTTTTTTTTTTTTTTTTTAAGCAATTTTTGATCCGTAAGGCCCATATCACACATCATTTGTCTCACACGAACTACTGTTTCGAACAATTTTTCTGCTTGGTTTACTATTGAAAGATACACGTGCGCCTTTTTCCTTCCTTTTCAAAAAAATTGCAAGTTCTTCTTTTTCAACCAGTGAGCTATCAGCTGCGACTAACTAGTTTCCTCTGTGTTAACACCAAAGTGATCTATGGTTATTCGCTGTTGTGACCAGACAGAAACATTGTTCAAAACAGTTGTTCGTCCGAAACAAACCGACGAGTGCTAGCAACCTAAGAGACCTTAATTTAACAGCCCACACCCACACAAGGCTGACTTCATTTCCTTTCGTATTTATTAGAATAAAACAAATTAAATTCACAACAGCAACGTAAAGGAATACAACAATACCAGGAAAGGAATCTTCAGGCTGTTTACGATATGAACGCCCTATTCCCTGTGCTTTACAGATAACTCCGTGAAAACTCCTGGAGTTGTGAAAATGTATGTAAGTTAAAATTAATTAAAATTTTCTATATAAGCATGTTATTTTTACTACAGCAGGAAACTTTCATAAATAAACATATTAAATTTATTGAATTACTTTATTTTTGGTATTTTGATATTTAACACTCTCCTTGCAAAACACTATGCAGTAATTTTCGTCATCAGGCAGAAAGACCTAATGCCTGCAAAAGCAAGTTTGCTCTCAGTCGCACGTGGTGATTTCATCGTTGTGCTGCAAGGGTCCAGTGTTTGCTGATCATTGCTATTCGACTTAAAATCCGTTTGATATTTTATTTTAACTGCTTTATCTCTCTTTGATGCAGAATGGGAAAGCGGAAGACAGAATGTTAAGAACTTTCAGACATGATTTTCTATGTTAAGAAGAAAAAATCAGAAAATATGGAAAATCTTCTTGTGAAAGCCATTTTAACATCCGCGGTCAAACGGCTAAAAAATGATCTTAAGAATATTAGACGAAAAGAAAAGAAAAAAATGGTGACAAAGCAGAATATTGCTTGCTTAGATCTCAATGAAACATGGAGACATGATAAGGGAGTCAGTATTGACATTGGAGAGAAAGACTCATCCTCTGAAGGCACTGAGTTAGATTTGGTGGAAGCTTTTAGGAATTTGAAGTTGGTTAGTGATGTTAGAGATAGTAGTGTTTTTCAAAAAGTTAATTTTGGATTATGTAATACTGCTGTCGAAGAATAATGATGTTTAATGCTTCTTTGCAAATGTTTAGGTTAGGGATGATAAAACCTAACCCTAGTTATTTTTGAGAACACCTGCACTAGACCCCATTCATAGCAATTCATTCCCACAGGTGGTTAAGACTGCAAACCTTGAAATCTGCCCTCGCTTGAAATACTGGCAAGTAGGCTTGCTTCACGGGCATTTTCAGAGTTTTCCTTAGAATTGTTCTATTTGGCTGCCAGAAAACATTTGAATATATTGTTTATTTTTATTTAAATACAGTGATCTTGATTTTATGTTGCTTAATGTGCGGTTTACTAACAGTTTCTTTTGTTGTATTTTATTTAAAAATTAATAGTTATTGTAACCGAATATAATCCATTTATTATAAGCGAAGTTACTAACCATGTTTTCGGCATATTAGCTATTTAAAGTGCAAATGAAATAATTTTGTTTTAAAACTGTATATGATAATAATAAAGTTAGAGAACCCCAATGGCATTTCTTTTCTGATTGTCTGTGTAACATACTGGTATAGCTTTCAGAAAAGGAGTACTTTTAGGGCATTGTTTGAAATTGATTTTATTTGATAATTAAAACATAATGAACAAATTTAATTTTCAACTGAAGACTCCTTACTCTTTTAAAGCTTTATCTAAAATAACTTCTTTGATACTTGCAAATTACCACACGTCTCTTTAAGACAACTGCCTGAATTTTTAACTTTGATCTATGTTTTCGTCAGCTTAATTTGAGTGACATAGAGCTACAGACAATTTTTTACCTAATTATGATGACAATTCTTCAGAAACGAGAATTGTTAATTAAGGCAAAGAGTGCAAACGCTATGCTCAAAGCTCGATGTTTTTGTTCAGAATATAAGGACAATTTGCAGTTAATTTCAATTATGGTATTCAAAACAGTTAATTTTATCATAGACTTTTCAGAAATTTCTCCTTTTGTGGCTATAATCAATCACACATCATCATGAAATCCAACATACGAAGTGTAGCCAAAATCAGAAGGTGATATGTATAAAAAAGCTGTATTGTTAAAGACAGTAAGTTACGTTAACAGATATTTTATAGTCGTTAGGTCTTCTTTTTTTTTTTTTTTTTTTTTTTTTTTTTTTTAAGCAATTTTTTGTTCCGTAAGGCCCATATCACACATCATTTGTCTCACACGAACTACTGTTTCGAACAATTTTTCTGCTTGGTTTACTATTGAAAGATACACGTGCGACTTTTTCCTTCCTTTCCAAAAAATTGCAAGTTGCTCTTTTTCAACCAGTGAGCTATCAGCTACGAGTAACAAGTTTCCTCTGTGTTAACACCAAAGTGATCTATGGTTATTCGCTTTTGTGACCAGATAGAAACATTGTTCCAAACAGTTGCTCGTCCTAAACAAACCGACGAGTGCTAGCAACCTAAGAGACCTTAATTTAACAGCCCACACCCACACAAGGCTGACTTCATTTCCTTTCGTATTTATTAGAATAAAACAAATTAAATTCACAACAGCAACGTAAAGGAATACAACAATACCAGGAAAGGAATCTTCAGGCTGTTTACGATATGAACGCCCTATTCCCTGTGCTTTACAGATAACTCCGTGAAAACTCCTGGAGTTGTGAAAATGTATGTAAGTTAAAATTAATTAAAATTTTCTATATAAGCATGTTATTTTTACTACAGCAGGAAACTTTCATAAATAAACATATTAAATTTATTGAATTACTTTATTTTTGGTATTTTGATATTTAACACTCTCCTTGCAAAACACTATGCAGTAATTTTCGTCATCAGGCAGAAAGACCTAATGCCTGCAAAAGCAAGTTTGCTCTCAGTCGCACGTGGTGATTTCATCGTTGTGCTGCAAGGGTCCAGTGTTTGCTGATCATTGCTATTCGACTTAAAATCCGTTTGATATTTTATTTTAACTGCTTTATCTCTCTTTGATGCAGAATGGGAAAGCGGAAGAGAGAATGTTAAGAACTTTCAGACATAATTTTCTATGTTAAGAAGAAAAAATCAGAAAATATGGAAAATCTTCTTGTGAAAGCCATTTTAACATCCGCGGTCAAACGGCTAAAAAATGATCTTAAGAATATTAGACGAAAAGAAAAGAAAAAAATGGTGACAAAGCAGAATATTGCTTGCTTAGATCTCAATGAAACATGGAGACATGATAAGGGAGTCAGTATTGACATTGGAGAGAAAGACTCATCCTCTGAAGGCACTGAGTTAGATTTGGTGGAAGCTTTTAGGAATTTGAAGTTGGTTAGTGATGTTAGAGATAGTAGTGTTTTTCAAAAAGTTAATTTTGGATTATGTAATACTGCTGTCGAAGAATAATGATGTTTAATGCTTCTTTGCAAATGTTTAGGTTAGGGATGATAAAACCTAACCCTAGTTATTTTTGAGAACACCTGCACTAGACCCCATTCATAGCAATTCATTCCCACAGGTGGTTAAGACTGCAAACCTTGAAATCTGCCCTCGCTTGAAATACTGGCAAGTAGGCTTGCTTCACGGGCATTTTCAGAGTTTTCCTTAGAATCGTTCTATTTGGCTGCCAGAAAACATTTGAATATATTGTTTATTTTTATTTAAATACAGTGATCTTGATTTTATGTTGCTTAATATGCGGTTTACTAACAGTTTCTTTTGTTGTATTTTATTTAAAAATTAATAGTTATTGTAACCGAATATAATCCATTTATTATAAGCGAAGTTACTAACCATGTTTTGGGCATATTAGCTATTTAAACTGCAAATGAATAATTTTGTTTTAAAACTATATATGATAATAATAAAGTTAGAGAACCCCAATGGCATTTCTTTTCTGATTGTCTGTGTAACATACTGGTATAGCTTTCAGAAAAGGAGTACTTTTAGGGCATTGTTTGAAATTGATTTTATTTGATAATTAAAACATAATGAACAAATTTAATTTTCAATTGAATATTCCTTACTCTTTTAAAGCTATATCTAAAAAAACTTCTTTCATACTTGCAAATTACCACACGTCTCCTTAAGACAACTGCCTGAATTTTTAAATTTGATCTATGTTTTCGTCAGCTTAACTTGAGTGACATAGAGCTACAGACAATTTTTTACCCAATTATGATGACAATTCTTCAGAAACAAGAATTGTTAATTAAGGCAAAGTATGCAAACACTATGCTTAAAGCTCGATGTTTTTGTTCAGAATATAAGGACAATTTGCAGTTAATTTCAATTATGGTATTCAAAACAATTAATTTTATCATAGACTTTTCAGAAATTTCTCCTTTTGTGGCTATAAACAATCACACATCATCATGAATTCCAACATACGATCTGCAGCCAAAATCAGAAGGTGATATGTATAAAAAAGCTGTATTGTTAAAGACAGTAAGTTAGTTTATATATAGTCTATATCTGATAGTCCTTAGGTTTTTTTTTTTTCTTTTTTTTTTTTAAGCAATTTTTGATCCGTAAGGCCCATATCACACATCATTTGTCTCACACGAACTACTGTTTCGAACAATTTTTCTGCTTGGTTTACTATTGAAAGATACACGTGCGCCTTTTTCCTTCCTTTCCAAAAAAATTGCAAGTTCTTCTTTTTCAACCAGTGAGCTATCAGCTGCGACTAACTAGTTTCCTCTGTGTTAACACCAAAGTGATCTATGGTTATTCGCTGTTGTGACCAGACAGAAACATTGTTCCAAACAGTTGTTCGTCCGAAACAAACCGACGAGTGCTAGCAACCTAAGAGACCTTAATTTAACAGCCCACACCCACACAAGGCTGACTTCATTTCCTTTAGTATTTATTAGAATAAAACAAATTAAATTCACAACAGCAACGTAAAGGAATACAACAATACCGGGAAAGGAATCTTCAGGCTGTTTACGATATGAACGCCCTATTCCCTGTGCTTTACAGAAAACTCCGTGAAAACTCCTGGAGTTGAGAAAATGTATGTAAGTTAAAATTAATTAAAATTTTCTATATAAGCATGTTATTTTTACTACAGCAGGAAACTTTCGTAAATAAATATATTAAATTTATTGAATTACTTTATTTTTGGTATTTTGATATTTAACACTCTCCTTGCAAAACACTATGCAGTAATTTTCGTCATCAGGCAGAAAGACCTAATGCCTGCAAAAGCAAGTTTGCTCTCAGTCGCACGTGGTGATTTCATCGTTGTGCTGCAAGGGTCCAGTGTTTGCTGATCATTGGTATTCGACTTAAAATCCGTTTGATATTTTATTTTAACTGCTTTTATCTCTCTTTGATGCAGAATGGGAAAGCGGAAGAGAGAATGCGAAGAACTTTCACACATGATTTACTATGTTAAGAAGAAAAAATCAGAAAATATGGAAAATCTTATTGTGAAAGCCATTTTAACATCCGCGATCAAACGGCTAAAAAATGATCTTAAGAATATTAGACGAAAAGAAAAGAAAAAAATGGTGACAAAGCAGAATATTGCTTGCTTAGATCTCAATGAAACGTGGAGACATGATAAGGGAGTCAGTATTGACATTGGAAAGAAAGACTCATCCTCTGAAGGCACTGAGTTAGATTTGGTGGAAGCTTTTAGGAATTTGAAGTTGGTTAGTGATGTTAGAGATAGTAGTGTTTTTCAAAAAGTTAATTTTGGATTATGTAATACTGCTGTCGAAGAATAATGATGTTTAATGCTTCTTTGCAAATGTTTAGGTTAGGGATGATAAAACCTAACCCTAGTTATTTTTGAGAACACCTGCACTAGACCCCATTCATAGCAATTCATTCCCACAGGTGGTTAAGACTGCAAACCCTGAAATCTGCCCTCGCTTGAAGTACTGCAAGTAGGCTTGCTTCACGGGCATTTTCAGAGTTTTCCTTAGAATCGTTCTATTTGGCTGCCAGAAAATATTTGAATATATTGTTTATTTTTATTTAAATACAGTGATCTTGATTTTATGTTGCTTAATGTGCGGTTTACTAACAGTTTCTTTTGTTGTACTTTATTTAAAAATTAATAGTTATTGTAACCGAATATAATCCATTTATTATAAGCGAAGTTACTAACCATGTTTTCGGCATATTAGCTATTTAAAGTGCAAATGAAATAATTTTGTTTTAAAATTATATATGATAATAATAAAGTTAGAGAACCCCAATGGCATTTCTTTTCTGATTGTCTGTGTAACATACTGGTATAGCTTTCAGAAAAGGAGTACTTTTAGGGCATTGTTTGAAATTGATTTTATTTGATAATTAAAACATAATGAACAAATTTAATTTTCAATTGAATATTCCTTACACTTTTAAAGCTATATCTAAAAAAACTTCTTTCATACTTGCAAATTACCACAAGTCTCCTTAAGAGAACTGCCTGAATTTTTAAATTTGATCTATGTTTTCGTCAGCTTAATTTGAGTGACATAGAGCTACAGACAATTTTTTACCCAATTATGATGACAATTCTTCAGAAACAAGAATTGTTAATTAAGGCAAAGTATGCAAACACTATGCTTAAAGCTCGATGTTTTTGTTCAGAATATAAGGACAATTTGCAGTTAATTTCAATTATGGTATTCAAAACAATTAATTTTATCATAGACTTTTCAGAAATTTCTCCTTTTGTGGCTATAAACAATCACACATCATCATGAATTCCAACATACGATCTGCAGCCAAAATCAGAAGGTGATATGTATAAAAAAGCTGTATTGTTAAAGACAGTAAGTTAGGTTAACAGATATTTTATAGTCGTTAGGTCTTTTTTTTTTTTTTTTTTTTTTTTTTTTTAAGCAATTTTTTGTTCCGTAAGGCCCATATCACACATCATTTGTCTCACACGAACTACTGTTTCGAACAATTTTTCTGCTTGGTTTACTATTGAAAGATACACGAGCGCCTTTTTCCTTCCCTTCCAAAAAAATTGCAAGTTGTTCTTTTTCAACCAGTGAGCTATCAGCTGCGACTAACTAGTTTCCTCTGTGTTAACACCAAAGTGATCTATGGTTATTCGCTGTTGTGACCAGACAGAAACATTGTTCCAAACAGTTGTTCGTCCGAAACAAACCGACGAGTGCTAGCAACCTAAGAGACCTTAATTTAACAGCCCACACCCACACAAGGCTGACTTCATTTCCTTTCGTATTTATTAGAATAAAACAAATTAAATTCACAACAGCAACATAAAGGAATACAACAATACCGGGAAAGGAATCTTCAGGCTGTTTACGATATGAACGCCCTATTCCCTGTGCTTTACAGAAAACTCCGTGAAAACTCCTGGAGTTGAGAAACTGTATGTAAGTTAAAATTAATTAAAATTTTCTATATAAGCATGTTATTTTTACTACAGCAGGAAACTTTCATAAATAAACATATTAAATTTATTGAATTACTTTATTTTTGGTATTTTGATATTTAACACTCTCCTTGCAAAACACTATGCAGTAATTTTCGTCATCAGGCAGAAAGACCTAATGCCTGCAAAAGCAAGTTTGCTCTCAGTCGCACGTGGTGATTTCATCGTTGTGCTGCAAGGGTCCAGTGTTTGCTGATCATTGCTATTCGACTTAAAATCCGTTTGATATTTTATTTTAACTGCTTTATCTCTCTTTGATGCAGAATGGGAAAGCGGAAGAGAGAATGTTAAGAACTTTCAGACATAATTTTCTATGTTAAGAAGAAAAAATCAGAAAATATGGAAAATCTTCTTGTGAAAGCCATTTTAACATCCGCGGTCAAACGGCTAAAAAATGATCTTAAGAATATTAGACGAAAAGAAAAGAAAAAAATGGTGACAAAGCAGAATATTGCTTGCTTAGATCTCAATGAAACATGGAGACATGATAAGGGAGTCAGTATTGACATTGGAGAGAAAGACTCATCCTCTGAAGGCACTGAGTTAGATTTGGTGGAAGCTTTTAGGAATTTGAAGTTGGTTAGTGATGTTAGAGATAGTAGTGTTTTTCAAAAAGTTAATTTTGGATTATGTAATACTGCTGTCGAAGAATAATGATGTTTAATGCTTCTTTGCAAATGTTTAGGTTAGGGATGATAAAACCTAACCCTAGTTATTTTTGAGAACACCTGCACTAGACCCCATTCATAGCAATTCATTCCCACAGGTGGTTAAGACTGCAAACCTTGAAATCTGCCCTCGCTTGAAATACTGGCAAGTAGGCTTGCTTCACGGGCATTTTCAGAGTTTTCCTTAGAATCGTTCTATTTGGCTGCCAGAAAACATTTGAATATATTGTTTATTTTTATTTAAATACAGTGATCTTGATTTTATGTTGCTTAATGTGCGGTTTACTAACAGTTTCTTTTGTTGTATTTTATTTAAAAATTAATAGTTATTGTAACCGAATATAATCCATTTATTATAAGCGAAGTTACTAACCATGTTTTGGGCATATTAGCTATTTAAACTGCAAATGAATAATTTTGTTTTAAAACTATATATGATAATAATAAAGTTAGAGAACCCCAATGGCATTTCTTTTCTGATTGTCTGTGTAACATACTGGTATAGCTTTCAGAAAAGGAGTACTTTTAGGGCATTGTTTGAAATTGATTTTATTTGATAATTAAAACATAATGAACAAATTTAATTTTCAATTGAATATTCCTTACTCTTTTAAAGCTATATCTAAAAAAACTTCTTTCATACTTGCAAATTACCACACGTCTCCTTAAGACAACTGCCTGAATTTTTAAATTTGATCTATGTTTTCGTCAGCTTAACTTGAGTGACATAGAGCTACAGACAATTTTTTACCCAATTATGATGACAATTCTTCAGAAACAAGAATTGTTAATTAAGGCAAAGTATGCAAACACTATGCTTAAAGCTCGATGTTTTTGTTCAGAATATAAGGACAATTTGCAGTTAATTTCAATTATGGTATTCAAAACAATTAATTTTATCATAGACTTTTCAGAAATTTCTCCTTTTGTGGCTATAAACAATCACACATCATCATGAATTCCAACATACGATCTGCAGCCAAAATCAGAAGGTGATATGTATAAAAAAGCTGTATTGTTAAAGACAGTAAGTTAGTTTATATATAGTCTATATCTGATAGTCCTTAGGTTTTTTTTTTTTCTTTTTTTTTTTTAAGCAATTTTTGATCCGTAAGGCCCATATCACACATCATTTGTCTCACACGAACTACTGTTTCGAACAATTTTTCTGCTTGGTTTACTATTGAAAGATACACGTGCGCCTTTTTCCTTCCTTTCCAAAAAAATTGCAAGTTCTTCTTTTTCAACCAGTGAGCTATCAGCTGCGACTAACTAGTTTCCTCTGTGTTAACACCAAAGTGATCTATGGTTATTCGCTGTTGTGACCAGACAGAAACATTGTTCCAAACAGTTGTTCGTCCGAAACAAACCGACGAGTGCTAGCAACCTAAGAGACCTTAATTTAACAGCCCACACCCACACAAGGCTGACTTCATTTCCTTTAGTATTTATTAGAATAAAACAAATTAAATTCACAACAGCAACGTAAAGGAATACAACAATACCGGGAAAGGAATCTTCAGGCTGTTTACGATATGAACGCCCTATTCCCTGTGCTTTACAGAAAACTCCGTGAAAACTCCTGGAGTTGAGAAAATGTATGTAAGTTAAAATTAATTAAAATTTTCTATATAAGCATGTTATTTTTACTACAGCAGGAAACTTTCGTAAATAAATATATTAAATTTATTGAATTACTTTATTTTTGGTATTTTGATATTTAACACTCTCCTTGCAAAACACTATGCAGTAATTTTCGTCATCAGGCAGAAAGACCTAATGCCTGCAAAAGCAAGTTTGCTCTCAGTCGCACGTGGTGATTTCATCGTTGTGCTGCAAGGGTCCAGTGTTTGCTGATCATTGGTATTCGACTTAAAATCCGTTTGATATTTTATTTTAACTGCTTTTATCTCTCTTTGATGCAGAATGGGAAAGCGGAAGAGAGAATGCGAAGAACTTTCACACATGATTTACTATGTTAAGAAGAAAAAATCAGAAAATATGGAAAATCTTATTGTGAAAGCCATTTTAACATCCGCGATCAAACGGCTAAAAAATGATCTTAAGAATATTAGACGAAAAGAAAAGAAAAAAATGGTGACAAAGCAGAATATTGCTTGCTTAGATCTCAATGAAACGTGGAGACATGATAAGGGAGTCAGTATTGACATTGGAAAGAAAGACTCATCCTCTGAAGGCACTGAGTTAGATTTGGTGGAAGCTTTTAGGAATTTGAAGTTGGTTAGTGATGTTAGAGATAGTAGTGTTTTTCAAAAAGTTAATTTTGGATTATGTAATACTGCTGTCGAAGAATAATGATGTTTAATGCTTCTTTGCAAATGTTTAGGTTAGGGATGATAAAACCTAACCCTAGTTATTTTTGAGAACACCTGCACTAGACCCCATTCATAGCAATTCATTCCCACAGGTGGTTAAGACTGCAAACCCTGAAATCTGCCCTCGCTTGAAGTACTGCAAGTAGGCTTGCTTCACGGGCATTTTCAGAGTTTTCCTTAGAATCGTTCTATTTGGCTGCCAGAAAATATTTGAATATATTGTTTATTTTTATTTAAATACAGTGATCTTGATTTTATGTTGCTTAATGTGCGGTTTACTAACAGTTTCTTTTGTTGTACTTTATTTAAAAATTAATAGTTATTGTAACCGAATATAATCCATTTATTATAAGCGAAGTTACTAACCATGTTTTCGGCATATTAGCTATTTAAAGTGCAAATGAAATAATTTTGTTTTAAAATTATATATGATAATAATAAAGTTAGAGAACCCCAATGGCATTTCTTTTCTGATTGTCTGTGTAACATACTGGTATAGCTTTCAGAAAAGGAGTACTTTTAGGGCATTGTTTGAAATTGATTTTATTTGATAATTAAAACATAATGAACAAATTTAATTTTCAATTGAATATTCCTTACACTTTTAAAGCTATATCTAAAAAAACTTCTTTCATACTTGCAAATTACCACAAGTCTCCTTAAGAGAACTGCCTGAATTTTTAAATTTGATCTATGTTTTCGTCAGCTTAATTTGAGTGACATAGAGCTACAGACAATTTTTTACCCAATTATGATGACAATTCTTCAGAAACAAGAATTGTTAATTAAGGCAAAGTATGCAAACACTATGCTTAAAGCTCGATGTTTTTGTTCAGAATATAAGGACAATTTGCAGTTAATTTCAATTATGGTATTCAAAACAATTAATTTTATCATAGACTTTTCAGAAATTTCTCCTTTTGTGGCTATAAACAATCACACATCATCATGAATTCCAACATACGATCTGCAGCCAAAATCAGAAGGTGATATGTATAAAAAAGCTGTATTGTTAAAGACAGTAAGTTAGGTTAACAGATATTTTATAGTCGTTAGGTCTTTTTTTTTTTTTTTTTTTTTTTTTTTTTAAGCAATTTTTTGTTCCGTAAGGCCCATATCACACATCATTTGTCTCACACGAACTACTGTTTCGAACAATTTTTCTGCTTGGTTTACTATTGAAAGATACACGAGCGCCTTTTTCCTTCCCTTCCAAAAAAATTGCAAGTTGTTCTTTTTCAACCAGTGAGCTATCAGCTGCGACTAACTAGTTTCCTCTGTGTTAACACCAAAGTGATCTATGGTTATTCGCTGTTGTGACCAGACAGAAACATTGTTCCAAACAGTTGTTCGTCCGAAACAAACCGACGAGTGCTAGCAACCTAAGAGACCTTAATTTAACAGCCCACACCCACACAAGGCTGACTTCATTTCCTTTCGTATTTATTAGAATAAAACAAATTAAATTCACAACAGCAACATAAAGGAATACAACAATACCGGGAAAGGAATCTTCAGGCTGTTTACGATATGAACGCCCTATTCCCTGTGCTTTACAGAAAACTCCGTGAAAACTCCTGGAGTTGAGAAACTGTATGTAAGTTAAAATTAATTAAAATTTTCTATATAAGCATGTTATTTTTACTACAGCAGGAAACTTTCATAAATAAACATATTAAATTTATTGAATTACTTTATTTTTGGTATTTTGATATTTAACACTCTCCTTGCAAAACACTATGCAGTAATTTTCGTCATCAGGCAGAAAGACCTAATGCCTGCAAAAGCAAGTTTGCTCTCAGTCGCACGTGGTGATTTCATCGTTGTGCTGCAAGGGTCCAGTGTTTGCTGATCATTGCTATTCGACTTAAAATCCGTTTGATATTTTATTTTAACTGCTTTATCTCTCTTTGATGCAGAATGGGAAAGCGGAAGAGAGAATGTTAAGAACTTTCAGACATAATTTTCTATGTTAAGAAGAAAAAATCAGAAAATATGGAAAATCTTCTTGTGAAAGCCATTTTAACATCCGCGGTCAAACGGCTAAAAAATGATCTTAAGAATATTAGACGAAAAGAAAAGAAAAAAATGGTGACAAAGCAGAATATTGCTTGCTTAGATCTCAATGAAACATGGAGACATGATAAGGGAGTCAGTATTGACATTGGAGAGAAAGACTCATCCTCTGAAGGCACTGAGTTAGATTTGGTGGAAGCTTTTAGGAATTTGAAGTTGGTTAGTGATGTTAGAGATAGTAGTGTTTTTCAAAAAGTTAATTTTGGATTATGTAATACTGCTGTCGAAGAATAATGATGTTTAATGCTTCTTTGCAAATGTTTAGGTTAGGGATGATAAAACCTAACCCTAGTTATTTTTGAGAACACCTGCACTAGACCCCATTCATAGCAATTCATTCCCACAGGTGGTTAAGACTGCAAACCTTGAAATCTGCCCTCGCTTGAAATACTGGCAAGTAGGCTTGCTTCACGGGCATTTTCAGAGTTTTCCTTAGAATCGTTCTATTTGGCTGCCAGAAAACATTTGAATATATTGTTTATTTTTATTTAAATACAGTGATCTTGATTTTATGTTGCTTAATGTGCGGTTTACTAACAGTTTCTTTTGTTGTATTTTATTTAAAAATTAATAGTTATTGTAACCGAATATAATCCATTTATTATAAGCGAAGTTACTAACCATGTTTTGGGCATATTAGCTATTTAAACTGCAAATGAATAATTTTGTTTTAAAACTATATATGATAATAATAAAGTTAGAGAACCCCAATGGCATTTCTTTTCTGATTGTCTGTGTAACATACTGGTATAGCTTTCAGAAAAGGAGTACTTTTAGGGCATTGTTTGAAATTGATTTTATTTGATAATTAAAACATAATGAACAAATTTAATTTTCAATTGAATATTCCTTACTCTTTTAAAGCTATATCTAAAAAAACTTCTTTCATACTTGCAAATTACCACACGTCTCCTTAAGACAACTGCCTGAATTTTTAAATTTGATCTATGTTTTCGTCAGCTTAACTTGAGTGACATAGAGCTACAGACAATTTTTTACCCAATTATGATGACAATTCTTCAGAAACAAGAATTGTTAATTAAGGCAAAGTATGCAAACACTATGCTTAAAGCTCGATGTTTTTGTTCAGAATATAAGGACAATTTGCAGTTAATTTCAATTATGGTATTCAAAACAATTAATTTTATCATAGACTTTTCAGAAATTTCTCCTTTTGTGGCTATAAACAATCACACATCATCATGAATTCCAACATACGATCTGCAGCCAAAATCAGAAGGTGATATGTATAAAAAAGCTGTATTGTTAAAGACAGTAAGTTAGTTTATATATAGTCTATATCTGATAGTCCTTAGGTTTTTTTTTTCTTTTTTTTTTTTTAAGCAATTTTTCATCCGTAAGGCCCATATCACACATCATTTGTCTCACACGAACTACTGTTTCGAACAATTTTTCTGCTTGGTTTACTATTGAAAGATACACGTGCGCCTTTTTCCTTCCTTTCCAAAAAAATTGCAAGTTCTTCTTTTTCAACCAGTGAGCTATCAGCTGCGACTAACTAGTTTCCTCTGTGTTAACACCAAAGTGATCTATGGTTATTCGCTGTTGTGACCAGACAGAAACATTGTTCCAAACAGTTGTTCGTCCGAAACAAACCGACGAGTGCTAGCAACCTAAGAGACCTTAATTTAACAGCCCACACCCACACAAGGCTGACTTCATTTCCTTTCGTATTTATTAGAATAAAACAAATTAAATTCACAACAGCAACATAAAGGAATACAACAATACCGGGAAAGGAATCTTCAGGCTGTTTACGATATGAACGCCCTATTCCCTGTGCTTTACAGAAAACTCCTGGAGTTGAGAAACTGTATGTAAGTTAAAATTAATTAAAATTTTCTATATAAGCATGTTATTTTTACTACAGCAGGAAACTTTCATAAATAAACATATTAAATTTATTGAATTACTTTATTTTTGGTATTTTGATATTTAACACTCTCCTTGCAAAACACTATGCAGTAATTTTCGTCATCAGGTAGAAAGACCTAATGCCTGCAAAAGCAAGTTTGCTCTCAGTCGCACGTGGTGATTTCATCGTTGTGCTGCAAGGGTCCAGTGTTTGCTGATCATTGGTATTCGACTTAAAATCCGTTTGATATTTTATTTTAACTGCTTTTATCTCTCTTTGATGCAGAATGGGAAAGCGGAAGACAGAATGTGAAGAACTTTCAGACATGGTTTACTATGTTAAGAAGAAAAAATCAGAAAATATGGAAAATCTTCATGTGAAAGCGATTTTAACATCCGCGGTCAAACGGCTAAAAAATGATCTTAAGAATATTAGACGAAAAGAAAAGAAAAAAATGGTGACAAAGTAGAATATTCCTTGCTTAGATCTCAATGAAACATGGAGACATGATAAGGGAGTCAGTATTGACATTGGAGAGAAAGACTCATCCTCTGAAGGCACTGAGTTAGATTTGGTGGAAGCTTTTAGGAATTTGAAGTTGGTTAGTGATGTTAGAGATAGTAGTGTTTTTCAAAAAGTTAATTTTGGATTATGTAATACTGCTGTCGAAGAATAATGATGTTTAATGCTTCTTTGCAAATGTTTAGGTTAGGGATGATAAAACCTAACCCTAGTTATTTTTGAGAACACCTGCACTAGACCCCATTCATAGCAATTCATTCCCACAGGTGGTTAAGACTGCAAACCTTGAAATCTGCCCTCGCTTGAAATACTGGCAAGTAGGCTTGCTTCACGGGCATTTTCAGAGTTTTCCTTAGAATCGTTCTATGTGGCTGCCAGAAAACATTTGAATATATTGTTTATTTTTATTTAAATACAGTGATCTTGATTTTATGTTGCTTAATGTGCGGTTTACTAACAGTTTCTTTTGTTGTATTTTATTTAAAAATTAATAGTTATTGTAACCGAATATAATCCATTTATTATAAGCGAAGTTACTAACCATGTTTTCGGCATATTAGCTATTTAAAGTGCAAATGAAACAATTTTGTTCTAAAACTGTATATGATAATAATAAAGTTAGAAAACCCCAATGGCATTTCTTTTCTGATTGTCTGTGTAACATACTGGTATAGCTTTCAGAAAAGGAGTACTTTTAGGGCATTGTTTGAAATTGATTTTATGTGATAATTAAAACATAATGAACAAATTTAATTTTCAATTGAAGACTCCTTACTCTTTTAAAGCTTTATCTAAAATAACTTCTTTGATACTTGCAAATTACCACACGTCTCTTTAAGACAACTGCCTGAATTTTTAACTTTGATCTATGTTTTCGTCAGCTTAATTTGAGTAACATAGAGCTACAGACAATTTTTTACCCAATTATGATGACAATTCTTCAGAAACAAGAATTGTTAATTAAGGCAAAGTATGCAAACACTATGCTCAAAGCTCGAGGTTTTTGTTCAGAATATAAGGACAATTTGCAGTTAATTTCAATTATGGTATTCAAAACAATTAATTTTATCATAGACTTTTCAGAAATTTCTCCTTTTGTGGCTATAAACAATCACACATCATCATGAATTCCAACATACGATCTGCAGCCAAAATCAGAAGGTGATATGTATAAAAAAGCTGTATTGTTAAAGACAGTAAGTTAGGTTAACAGATATTTTATAGTCGTTAGGTCTTTTTTTTTTTTTTTTTTTTTTGAAGCAATTTTTTGTTCCGTAAGGCCCATATCACACATCATTTGTCTCACACGAACTACTGTTTCGAACAATTTTTCTGCTTGGTTTACTATTGAAAGATACACGAGCGCCTTTTTCCTTCCCTTCCAAAAAAATTGCAAGTTGTTCTTTTTCAACCAGTGAGCTATCAGCTGCGACTAACTAGTTTCCTCTGTGTTAACACCAAAGTGATCTATGGTTATTCGCTGTTGTGACCAGACAGAAACATTGTTCCAAACAGTTGTTCGTCCGAAACAAACCGACGAGTGCTAGCAACCTAAGAGACCTTAATTTAACAGCCCACACCCACACAAGGATGACTTCATTTCCTTTCGTATTTATTAGAATAAAACAAATTAAATTCACAACAGCAACATAAAGGAATACAACAATACCGGGAAAGGAATCTTCAGGCTGTTTACGATATGAACGCCCTATTCCCTGTGCTTTACAGAAAACTCCGTGAAAACTCCTGGAGTTGAGAAACTGTATGTAAGTTAAAATTAATTAAAATTTTCTATATAAGCATGTTATTTTTACTACAGCAGGAAACTTTCATAAATAAACATATTAAATTTATTGAATTACTTTATTTTTGGTATTTTGATATTTAACACTCTCCTTGCAAAACACTATGCAGTAATTTTCGTCATCAGGTAGAAAGACCTAATGCCTGCAAAAGCAAGTTTGCTCTCAGTCGCACGTGGTGATTTCATCGTTGTGCTGCAAGGGTCCAGTGTTTGCTGATCATTGGTATTCGACTTAAAATCCGTTTGATATTTAATTTTAACTGCTTTTATCTCTCTTTGATGCAGAATGGGAAAGAGGAAGACAGAATGTGAAGAACTTTCAGACATGATTTACTATGTTAAGAAGAAAAAATCAGAAAATATGGAAAATCTTATTGTGAAAGCCATTTTAACATCCGCGGTCAAACGGCTAAAAAATGATCTTAAGAATATTAGACGAAAAGAAAAGAAAAAAATGGTGACAAAGCAGAATATTGCTTGCTTAGATCTCAATGAAACGTGGAGACATGATAAGGGAGTCAGTATTGACATTGGAGAGAAAGACTCATCCTCTGAAGGCACTGAGTTAGATTTGGTGGAAGCTTTTAGGAATTTGAAGTTGGTTAGTGATGTTAGAGATAGTAGTGTTTTTCAAAAAGTTAATTTTGGATTATGTAATACTGCTGTCGAAGAATAATGATGTTTAATGCTTCTTTGCAAATGTTTAGGTTAGGGATGATAAAACCTAACCCTAGTTATTTTTGAGAACACCTGCACTAGACCCCATTCATAGCAATTCATTCCCACAGGTGGTTAAGACTGCAAAACCTGAAATCTGCCCTCGCTTGAAATACTGGCAAGTAGGCTTGCTTCACGGGCATTTTCAGAGTTTTCCTTAGAATCGTTCTATGTGGCTGCCAGAAAACATTTGAATATATTGTTTATTTTTATTTAAATACAGTGATCTTGATTTTATGTTGCTTAATGTGCGGTTTACTAACAGTTTCTTTTGTTGTATTTTATTTAAAAATTAATAGTTATTGTAACCGAATATAATCCATTTATTATAAGCGAAGTTACTAACCATGTTTTCGGCATATTAGCTATTTAAAGTGCAAATGAAATAATTTTGTTTTAAAACTGTATATGATAATAATAAAGTTAGAGAACCCCAATGGCATTTCTTTTCTGATTGTCTGTGTAACATACTGGTATAGCTTTCAGAAAAGGAGTACTTTTAGGGCATTGTTTGAAATTGATTTTATTTGATAATTAAAACATAATGAACAAATTTAATTTTCAATTGAATATTCCTTACTCTTTTAAAGCTATATCTAAAAAAACTTCTTTCATACTTGCAAATTACCACACGTCTCTTTAAGACAACTGCCTGAATTTTTAAATTTGATCTATGTTTTCGTCAGCTTAATTTGAGTGACATAGAGCTACAGACAATTTTTTACCCAATTATGATGACAATTCTTCAGAAACAAGAATTGTTAATTAAGGCAAAGTATGCAAACACTATGCTCAAAGCTCGATGTTTTTGTTCAGAATATAAGGACAATTTGCAGTTAATTTCAATTATGGTATTCAAAGCAATTAATTTTACCATAGACTTTTCAGAAATTTCTCCTTTTGTGGCTATAAACAATCACACATCATCATGAATTCCAACATACGATCTGTAGCCAAAATCAGAAGGTTATATGTACAAAAAAGCTTTGTTGTTAAAGACAGTAAGTTAGTTTATATATAGTCTATATCTTATAGTCCTTAGGTTTCTTTTTTTTTTTTTTTCTTTTTAAGCAATTTTTGATCCGTAAGGCCCAGATCACACATCATTTGTCTCACACGAACTACTGTTTCGAACAATTTTTCTGCTTGGTTTACTATTGAAAGATACACGTGCGACTTTTTCCTTCCTTTCCAAAAAAATTGCAAGTTGTTCTTTTTCAACCAGTGAGCTATCAGCTACGAGTAACAAGTTTCCTCTGTGTTAACACTAAAGTGATCTATGGTTATTCGCTTTTGTGACCAGACAGAAACATTGTTCCAAACAGTTGTTCGTCCGAAACAAACCGACGAGTGCTAGCAACCTAAGAGACCTTAATTTAACAGCCCACACCCACACAATGCTGACTTCATTTCCTTTCGTATTTATTAGAATAAAACAAATTAAATTCACAACAGCAACGTAAAGGAATACAACAATACCGGGAAAGGAATCTTCAGGCTGTTTACGATATGAACGCCCTATTCCCTGTGCTTTACAGAAAACTCCGTGAAAACTCCTGGAGTTGAGAAAATGTATGTAAGTTAAAATTAATTAAAATTTTCTATATAAGCATATTATTTTTACTACAGCAGGAAACTTTCGTAAATAAATATATTAAATTTATTGAATTACTTTATTTTTGGTATTTTGATATTTAACACTCTCCTTGCAAAACACTATGCAGTAATTTTCGTCATCAGGCAGAAAGACCTAATGCCTGCAAAAGCAAGTTTGCTCTCAGTCGCACGTGGTGATTTCATCGTTGTGCTGCAAGGTCCAGTGTTTGCTGATCATTGGTATTCGACTTAAAATCCGTTTGATATTTTATTTTAACTGCTTTTATCTCTCTTTGATGCAGAATGGGAAAGCGGAAGAGAGAATGTGAAGAACTTTCAGACATGATTTAGTATGTTAAGAAGAAAAAATCAGAAAATATGGAAAATCTTCTTGTGAAAGCCATTTTAACATCCGCGGTCAAACGGCTAAAAAATGATCTTAAGAATATTAGACGAAAAGAAAAGAAAAAAATGGTGACAAAGTAGAATATTCCTTGCTTAGATCTCAATGAAACATGGAGACATGATAAGGGAGTCAGTATTGACATTGGAGAGAAAGACTCATCCTCTGAAGGCACTGAGTTAGATTTGGTGGAAACTTTTAGGAATTTGAAGTTGGTTAGTGATGTTAGAGATAGTAGTGTTTTTCAAAAAGTTAATTTTGGATTATGTAATACTGCTGTCGAAGAATAATGATGTTTAATGCTTCTTTGCAAATGTTTAGGTTAGGGATGATAAAACCTAACCCTAGTTATTTTTGAGAACACCTGCACTAGACCCCATTCATAGCAATTCATTCCCACAGGTGGTTAAGACTGCAAACCTTGAAATCTGCCCTCGCTTGAAATACTGGCAAGTAGGCTTGCTTCACGGGCATTTTCAGAGTTTTCCTTAGAATCGTTCTATGTGGCTGCCAGAAAACATTTGAATATATTGTTTATTTTTATTTAAATACAGTGATTCTTGATTTTATGTTGCTTAATGTACGGTTTACTAACAGTTTCTTTTGTTGTACTTTATTTAAAAATTAATAGTTATTGTAACCGAATATAATCCATTTATTATAAGCGAAGTTACTAACCATGTTTTCGGCATATTAGCTATTTAAAGTGCAAATGAAATAATTTTGTTTTAAAATTATATATGATAATAATAAAGTTAGAGAACCCCAATGGCATTTCTTTTCTGATTGTCTGTGTAACATACTGGTATAGCTTTCAGAAAAGGAGTACTTTTAGGGCATTGTTTGAAATTGATTTTATTTGATAATTAAAACATAATGAACAAATTTAATTTTCAATTGAATATTCCTTACTCTTTTAAGCTATATCTAAAAAAACTTCTTTCATACTTGCAAATTACCACACGTCTCCTTAAGACAACTGCCTGAATTTTTAAATTTGATCTATGTTTTCGTCAGCTTAATTTGAGTGACATAGAGCTACAGACAATTTTTTACCCAATTATGATGACAATTCTTCAGAAACAAGAATTGTTAATTAAGGCAAAGTATGCAAACACTATGCTTAAAGCTCGATGTTTTTGTTCAGAATATAAGGACAATTTGCAGTTAATTTCAATTATGGTATTCAAAACAATTAATTTTATCATAGACTTTTCAGAAATTTCTCCTTTTGTGGCTATAAACAATCACACATCATCATGAATTCCAACATACGATCTGCAGCCAAAATCAGAAGGTGATATGTATAAAAAAGCTGTATTGTTAAAGACAGTAAGTTAGGTTAACAGATATTTTATAGTCGTTAGGTCTTTTTTTTTTTTTTTTTTTTTTTTTTTTTTTTTAAGCAATTTTTTGTTCCGTAAGGCCCATATCACACATCATTTGTCTCACACGAACTACTGTTTCGAACAATTTTTCTGCTTGGTTTACTATTGAAAGATACACGAGCGCCTTTTTCCTTCCCTTCCAAAAAAATTGCAAGTTGTTCTTTTTCAACCAGTGAGCTATCAGCTGCGACTAACTAGTTTCCTCTGTGTTAACACCAAAGTGATCTATGGTTATTCGCTGTTGTGACCAGACAGAAACATTGTTCCAAACAGTTGTTCGTCCGAAACAAACCGACGAGTGCTAGCAACCTAAGAGACCTTAATTTAACAGCCCACACCCACACAAGGCTGACTTCATTTCCTTTCGTATTTATTAGAATAAAACAAATTAAATTCACAATAGCAACATAAAGGAATACAACAATACCGGGAAAGGAATCTTCAGGCTGTTTACGATATGAACGCCCTATTCCCTGTGCTTTACAGAAAACTCCGTGAAAACTCCTGGAGTTGAGAAACTGTATGTAAGTTAAAATTAATTAAAATTTTCTATATAAGCATGTTATTTTTACTACAGCAGGAAACTTTCATAAATAAACATATTAAATTTATTGAATTACTTTATTTTTGGTATTTTGATATTTAACACTCTCCTTGCAAAACACTATGCAGTAATTTTCGTCATCAGGTAGAAAGACCTAATGCCTGCAAAAGCAAGTTTGCTCTCAGTCGCACGTGGTGATTTCATCGTTGTGCTGCAAGGGTCCAGTGTTTGCTGATCATTGGTATTCGACTTAAAATCCGTTTGATATTTTATTTTAACTGCTTTTATCTCTCTTTGATGCAGAATGGGAAAGCGGAAGACAGAATGTGAAGAACTTTCAGACATGATTTACTATGTTAAGAAGAAAAAATCAGAAAATATGGAAAATCTTCTTGTGAAAGCCATTTTAACATCCGCGGTCAAACGGCTAAAAAATGATCTTAAGAATATTAGACGAAAAGAAAAGAAAAAAATGGTGACAAAGTAGAATATTCCTTGCTTAGATCTCAATGAAACATGGAGACATGATAAGGGAGCCAGTATTGACATTGGAGAGAAAGACTCATCCTCTGAAGGCACTGAGTTAGATTTGGTGGAAGCTTTTAGGAATTTGAAGTTGGTTAGTGATGTTAGAGATAGGAGTGTTTTTCAAAAAGTTAATTTTGGATTATGTAATACTGCTGTCGAAGAATAATGATGTTTAATGCTTCTTTGCAAATGTTTAGGTTAGGGATGATAAAACCTAACCCTAGTTATTTTTGAGAACACCTGCACTAGACCCCATTCATAGCAATTCATTCCCACAGGTGGTTAAGACTGCAAACCCTGAAATCTGCCCTCGCTTGAAGTACTGCAAGTAGGCTTGCTTCACGGGCATTTTCAGAGTTTTCCTTAGAATCGTTCTATTTGGCTGCCAGAAAATATTTGAATATATTGTTTATTTTTATTTAAATACAGTGATCTTGATTTTATGTTGCTTAATGTGCGGTTTACTAACAGTTTCTTTTGTTGTACTTTATTTAAAAATTAATAGTTATTATAACCGAATATAATCCATTTATTATAAGCGAAGTTACTAACCATGTTTTCGGCATATTAGCTATTTAAAGTGCAAATGAAATAATTTTGTTTTAAAATTATATATGATAATAATAAAGTTAGAGAACCCCAATGGCATTTCTTTTCTGATTGTCTGTGTAACATACTGGTATAGCTTTCAGAAAAGGAGTACTTTTAGGGCATTGTTTGAAATTGATTTTATTTGATAATTAAAACATAATGAACAAATTTAATTTTCAATTGAATATTCCTTACACTTTTAAAGCTATATCTAAAAAAACTTCTTTCATACTTGCAAATTACCACAAGTCTCCTTAAGAGAACTGCCTGAATTTTTAAATTTGATCTATGTTTTCGTCAGCTTAATTTGAGTGACATAGAGCTACAGACAATTTTTTACCCAATTATGATGAGAATTCTTCAGAAACAAGAATTGTTAATTAAGGCAAAGTATGCAAACACTATGCTTAAAGCTCGATGTTTTTGTTCAGAATATAAGGACAATTTGCAGTTAATTTCAATTATGGTATTCAAAACAATTAATTTTATCATAGACTTTTCAGAAATTTCTCCTTTTGTGGCTATAAACAATCACACATCATCATGAATTCCAACATACGATCTGCAGCCAAAATCAGAAGGTGATATGTATAAAAAAGCTGTATTGTTAAAGACAGTAAGTTAGGTTAACAGATATTTTATAGTCGTTAGGTCTTTTTTTTTTTTTTTTTTTTTTTTAAGCAATTTTTTGTTCCGTAAGGCCCATATCACACATCATTTGTCTCACACGAACTACTGTTTCGAACAATTTTTCTGCTTGGTTTACTATTGAAAGATACACGAGCGCCTTTTTCCTTCCCTTCCAAAAAAATTGCAAGTTGTTCTTTTTCAACCAGTGAGCTATCAGCTGCGACTAACTAGTTTCCTCTGTGTTAACACCAAAGTGATCTATGGTTATTCGCTGTTGTGACCTGACAGAAACATTGTTCCAAACAGTTGTTCGTCCGAAACAAACCGACGAGTGCTAGCAACCTAAGAGACCTTAATTTAACAGCCCACACCCACACAAGGCTGACTTCATTTCCTTTCGTATTTATTAGAATAAAACAAATTAAATTCACAACAGCAACATAAAGGAATACAACAATACCGGGAAAGGAATCTTCAGGCTGTTTACGATATGAACGCCCTATTCCCTGTGCTTTACAGAAAACTCCGTGAAAACTCCTGGAGTTGAGAAACTGTATGTAAGTTAAAATTAATTAAAATTTTCTATATAAGCATGTTATTTTTACTACAGCAGGAAACTTTCATAAATAAACATATTAAATTTATTGAATTACTTTATTTTTGGTATTTTGATATTTAACACTCTCCTTGCAAAACACTATGCAGTAATTTTCGTCATCAGGTAGAAAGACCTAATGCCTGCAAAAGCAAGTTTGCTCTCAGTCGCACGTGGTGATTTCATCGTTGTGCTGCAAGGGTCCAGTGTTTGCTGATCATTGGTATTCGACTTAAAATCCGTTTGATATTTTATTTTAACTGCTTTTATCTCTCTTTGATGCAGAATGGGAAAGCGGAAGACAGAATGTGAAGAACTTTCAGACATGATTTACTATGTTAAGAAGAAAAAATCAGAAAATATGGAAAATCTTCATGTGAAAGCGATTTTAACATCCGCGGTCAAACGGCTAAAAAATGATCTTAAGAATATTAGACGAAAAGAAAAGAAAAAAATGGTGACAAAGTAGAATATTCCTTGCTTAGATCTCAATGAAACATGGAGACATGATAAGGGAGTCAGTATTGACATTGGAGAGAAAGACTCATCCTCTGAAGGCACTGAGTTAGATTTGGTGGAAGCTTTTAGGAATTTGAAGTTGGTTAGTGATGTTAGAGATAGTAGTGTTTTTCAAAAAGTTAATTTTGGATTATGTAATACTGCTGTCGAAGAATAATGATGTTTAATGCTTCTTTGCAAATGTTTAGGTTAGGGATGATAAAACCTAACCCTAGTTATTTTTGAGAACACCTGCACTAGACCCCATTCATAGCAATTCATTCCCACAGGTGGTTAAGACTGCAAACCTTGAAATCTGCCCTCGCTTGAAATACTGTCAAGTAGGCTTGCTTCACGGGCATTTTCAGAGTTTTCCTTAGAATCGTTCTATGTGGCTGCCAGAAAACATTTGAATATATTGTTTATTTTTATTTAAATACAGTGATTCTTGATTTTATGTTGCTTAATGTGCGGTTTACTAACAGTTTCTTTTGTTGTACTTTATTTAAAAATTAATAGTTATTGTAACCGAATATAATCCATTTATTATAAGCGAAGTTACTAACCATGTTTTCGGCATATTAGCTATTTAAAGTGCAAATGAAATAATTTTGTTTTAAAATTATATATGATAATAATAAAGTTAGAGAACCCCAATGGCATTTCTTTTCTGATTGTCTGTGTAACATACTGGTATAGCTTTCAGAAAAGGAGTACTTTTAGGGCATTGTTTGAAAATGATTTTATTTGATAATTAAAATATAATGAACAAATTTAATTTTCAATTGAATATTCGTTACTCTTTTAAAGCTATATCTAAAAAAACTTCTTTCAAACTTGCAAATTACCACACGTCTCCTTAAGACAACTGCCTGAATTTTTAAATTTGATCTATGTTTTCGTCAGCTTAATTTGAGTGACATAGAGCTACAGACAATTTTTTACCCAATTATGATGACAATTCTTCAGAAACAAGAATTGTTAATTAAGGCAAAGTATGCAAACACTATGCTTAAAGCTCGATGTTTTTGTTCAGAATATAAGGACAATTTGCAGTTAATTTCAATTATGGTATTCAAAACAATTAATTTTATCATAGACTTTTCAGAAATTTCTCCTTTTGTGGCTATAAACAATCACACATCATCATGAATTCCAACATACGATCTGCAGCCAAAATCAGAAGGTGATATGTATAAAAAAGCTGTATTGTTAAAGACAGTAAGTTAGGTTAACAGATATTTTATAGTCGTTAGGTCTTTTTTTTTTTTTTTTTTTTTTTTTTTGAAGCAATTTTTTGTTCCGTAAGGCCCATATCACACATCATTTGTCTCACACGAACTACTGTTTCGAACAATTTTTCTGCTTGGTTTACTACTGAAAGATACACGAGCGCCTTTTTCCTTCCCTTCCAAAAAAATTGCAAGTTGTTCTTTTTCAACCAGTGAGCTATCAGCTGCGACTAACTAGTTTCCTCTGTGTTAACACCAAAGTGATCTATGGTTATTCGCTGTTGTGACCAGACAGAAACATTGTTCCAAACAGTTGTTCGTCCGAAACAAACCGACGAGTGCTAGCAACCTAAGAGACCTTAATTTAACAGCCCACACCCACACAAGGCTGACTTCATTTCCTTTCGTATTTATTAGAATAAAACAAATTAAATTCACAACAGCAACATAAAGGAATACAACAATACCGGGAAAGGAATCTTCAGGCTGTTTACGATATGAACGCCCTATTCCCTGTGCTTTACAGAAAACTCCGTGAAAACTCCTGGAGTTGAGAAACTGTATGTAAGTTAAAATTAATTAAAATTTTCTATATAAGCATGTTATTTTTACTACAGCAGGAAACTTTCATAAATAAACATATTAAATTTATTGAATTACTTTATTTTTGGTATTTTGATATTTAACACTCTCCTTGCAAAACACTATGCAGTAATTTTCGTCATCAGGTAGAAAGCCCTAATGCCTGCAAAAGCAAGTTTGCTCTCAGTCGCACGTGGTGATTTCATCGTTGTGCTGCAAGGGTCCAGTGTTTGCTGATCATTGGTATTCGACTTAAAATCCGTTTGATATTTTATTTTAACTGCTTTTATCTCTCTTTGATGCAGAATGGGAAAGCGGAAGACAGAATGTGAAGAACTTTCAGACATGATTTACTATGTTAAGAAGAAAAAATCAGAAAATATGGAAAATCTTCTTGTGAAAGCCATTTTAACATCCGCGGTCAAACGGCTAAAAAATGATCTTAAGAATATTAGACGAAAAGAAAAGAAAAAAATGGTGACAAAGTAGAATATTCCTTGCTTAGATCTCAATGAAACATGGAGACATGATAAGGGAACCAGTATTGACATTGGAGAGAAAGACTCATCCTCTGAAGGCACTGAGTTAGATTTGGTGGAAGCTTTTAGGAATTTGAAGTTGGTTAGTGATGTTAGAGATAGGAGTGTTTTTCAAAAAGTTAATTTTGGATTATGTAATACTGCTGTCGAAGAATAATGATGTTTAATGCTTCTTTGCAAATGTTTAGGTTAGGGATGATAAAACCTAACCCTAGTTATTTTTGAGAACACCTGCACTAGACCCCATTCATAGCAATTCATTCCCACAGGTGGTTAAGACTGCAAACCCTGAAATCTGCCCTCGCTTGAAGTACTGCAAGTAGGCTTGCTTCACGGGCATTTTCAGAGTTTTCCTTAGAATCGTTCTATTTGGCTGCCAGAAAATATTTGAATATATTGTTTATTTTTATTTAAATACAGTGATCTTGATTTTATGTTGCTTAATGTGCGGTTTACTAACAGTTTCTTTTGTTGTACTTTATTTAAAAATTAATAGTTATTGTAACCGAATATAATCCATTTATTATAAGCGAAGTTACTAACCATGTTTTCGGCATATTAGCTATTTAAAGTGCAAATGAAATAATTTTGTTTTAAAATTATATATGATAATAATAAAGTTAGAGAACCCCAATGGCATTTCTTTTCTGATTGTCTGTGTAACATACTGGTATAGCTTTCAGAAAAGGAGTACTTTTAGGGCATTGTTTGAAATTGATTTTATTTGATAATTAAAACATAATGAACAAATTTAATTTTCAATTGAATATTCCTTACACTTTTAAAGCTATATCTAAAAAAACTTCTTTCATACTTGCAAATTACCACAAGTCTCCTTAAGAGAACTGCCTGAATTTTTAAATTTGATCTATGTTTTCGTCAGCTTAATTTGAGTGACATAGAGCTACAGACAATTTTTTACCCAATTATGATGAGAATTCTTCAGAAACAAGAATTGTTAATTAAGGCAAAGTATGCAAACACTATGCTTAAAGCTCGATGTTTTTGTTCAGAATATAAGGACAATTTGCAGTTAATTTCAATTATGGTATTCAAAACAATTAATTTTATCATAGACTTTTCAGAAATTTCTCCTTTTGTGGCTATAAACAATCACACATCATCATGAATTCCAACATACGATCTGCAGCCAAAATCAGAAGGTGATATGTATAAAAAAGCTGTATTGTTAAAGACAGTAAGTTAGGTTAACAGATATTTTATAGTCGTTAGGTCTTTTTTTTTTTTTTTTTTTTTTTTTAAGCAATTTTTTGTTCCGTAAGGCCCATATCACACATCATTTGTCTCACACGAACTACTGTTTCGAACAATTTTTCTGCTTGGTTTACTATTGAAAGATACACGAGCGCCTTTTTCCTTCCCTTCCAAAAAAATTGCAAGTTGTTCTTTTTCAACCAGTGAGCTATCAGCTGCGACTAACTAGTTTCCTCTGTGTTAACACCAAAGTGATCTATGGTTATTCGCTGTTGTGACCAGACAGAAACATTGTTCCAAACAGTTGTTCGTCCGAAACAAACCGACGAGTGCTAGCAACCTAAGAGACCTTAATTTAACAGCCCACACCCACACAAGGCTGACTTCATTTCCTTTCGTATTTATTAGAATAAAACAAATTAAATTCACAACAGCAACATAAAGGAATACAACAATACCGGGAAAGGAATCTTCAGGCTGTTTACGATATGAACGCCCTATTCCCTGTGCTTTACAGAAAACTCCGTGAAAACTCCTGGAGTTGAGAAACTGTATGTAAGTTAAAATTAATTAAAATTTTCTATATAAGCATGTTATTTTTACTACAGCAGGAAACTTTCATAAATAAACATATTAAATTTATTGAATTACTTTATTTTTGGTATTTTGATATTTAACACTCTCCTTGCAAAACACTATGCAGTAATTTTCGTCATCAGGTAGAAAGACCTAATGCCTGCAAAAGCAAGTTTGCTCTCAGTCGCACGTGGTGATTTCATCGTTGTGCTGCAAGGGTCCAGTGTTTGCTGATCATTGGTATTCGACTTAAAATCCGTTTGATATTTTATTTTAACTGCTTTTATCTCTCTTTGATGCAGAATGGGAAAGCGGAAGACAGAATGTGAAGAACTTTCAGACATGATTTACTATGTTAAGAAGAAAAAATCAGAAAATATGGAAAATCTTCATGTGAAAGCGATTTTAACATCCGCGGTCAAATGGCTAAAAAATGATCTTAAGAATATTAGACGAAAAGAAAAGAAAAAAATGGTGACAAAGTAGAATATTCCTTGCTTAGATCTCAATGAAACATGGAGACATGATAAGGGAGTCAGTATTGACATTGGAGAGAAAGACTCATCCTCTGAAGGCACTGAGTTAGATTTGGTGGAAGCTTTTAGGAATTTGAAGTTGGTTAGTGATGTTAGAGATAGTAGTGTTTTTCAAAAAGTTAATTTTGGATTATGTAATACTGCTGTCGAAGAATAATGATGTTTAATGCTTCTTTGCAAATGTTTAGGTTAGGGATGATAAAACCTAACCCTAGTTATTTTTGAGAACACCTGCACTAGACCCCATTCATAGCAATTCATTCCCACAGGTGGTTAAGACTGCAAACCTTGAAATCTGCCCTCGCTTGAAATACTGGCAAGTAGGCTTGCTTCACGGGCATTTTCAGAGTTTTCCTTAGAATCGTTCTATGTGGCTGCCAGAAAACATTTGAATATATTGTTTATTTTTATTTAAATACAGTGATTCTTGATTTTATGTTGCTTAATGTGCGGTTTACTAACAGTTTCTTTTGTTGTACTTTATTTAAAAATTAATAGTTATTGTAACCGAATATAATCCATTTATTATAAGCGAAGTTACTAACCATGTTTTCGGCATATTAGCTATTTAAAGTGCAAATGAAATAATTTTGTTTTAAAATTATATATGATAATAATAAAGTTAGAGAACCCCAATGGCATTTCTTTTCTGATTGTCTGTGTAACATACTGGTATAGCTTTCAGAAAAGGAGTACTTTTAGGGCATTGTTTGAAAATGATTTTATTTGATAATTAAAATATAATGAACAAATTTAATTTTCAATTGAATATTCGTTACTCTTTTAAAGCTATATCTAAAAAAACTTCTTTCAAACTTGCAAATTACCACACGTCTCCTTAAGACAACTGCCTGAATTTTTAAATTTGATCTATGTTTTCGTCAGCTTAATTTGAGTGACATAGAGCTACAGACAATTTTTTACCCAATTATGATGACAATTCTTCAGAAACAAGAATTGTTAATTAAGGCAAAGTATGCAAACACTATGCTTAAAGCTCGATGTTTTTGTTCAGAATATAAGGACAATTTGCAGTTAATTTCAATTATGGTATTCAAAACAATTAATTTTATCATAGACTTTTCAGAAATTTCTCCTTTTGTGGCTATAAACAATCACACATCATCATGAATTCCAACATACGATCTGCAGCCAAAATCAGAAGGTGATATGTATAAAAAAGCTGTATTGTTAAAGACAGTAAGTTAGGTTAACAGATATTTTATAGTCGTTAGGTCTTTTTTTTTTTTTTTTTTTTTTGAAGCAATTTTTTGTTCCGTAAGGCCCATATCACACATCATTTGTCTCACACGAACTACTGTTTCGAACAATTTTTCTGCTTGGTTTACTATTGAAAGATACACGAGCGCCTTTTTCCTTCCCTTCCAAAAAAATTGCAAGTTGTTCTTTTTCAACCAGTGAGCTATCAGCTGCGACTAACTAGTTTCCTCTGTGTTAACACCAAAGTGATCTATGGTTATTCGCTGTTGTGACCAGACAGAAACATTGTTCCAAACAGTTGTTCGTCCGAAACAAACCGACGAGTGCTAGCAACCTAAGAGACCTTAATTTAACAGCCCACACCCACACAAGGATGACTTCATTTCCTTTCGTATTTATTAGAATAAAACAAATTAAATTCACAACAGCAACATAAAGGAATACAACAATACCGGGAAAGGAATCTTCAGGCTGTTTACGATATGAACGCCCTATTCCCTGTGCTTTACAGAAAACTCCTGGAGTTGAGAAACTGTATGTAAGTTAAAATTAATTAAAATTTTCTATATAAGCATGTTATTTTTACTACAGCAGGAAACTTTCATAAATAAACATATTAAATTTATTGAATTACTTTATTTTTGGTATTTTGATATTTAACACTCTCCTTGCAAAACACTATGCAGTAATTTTCGTCATCAGGTAGAAAGACCTAATGCCTGCAAAAGCAAGTTTGCTCTCAGTCGCACGTGGTGATTTCATCGTTGTGCTGCAAGGGTCCAGTGTTTGCTGATCATTGGTATTCGACTTAAAATCCGTTTGATATTTTATTTTAACTGCTTTTATCTCTCTTTGATGCAGAATGGGAAAGCGGAAGACAGAATGTGAAGAACTTTCAGACATGATTTACTATGTTAAGAAGAAAAAATCAGAAAATATGGAAAATCTTATTGTGAAAGCCATTTTAACATCCGCGGTCAAACGGCTAAAAAATGATCTTAAGAATATTAGACGAAAAGAAAAGAAAAAAATGGTGACAAAGCAGAATATTGCTTGCTTAGATCTCAATGAAACGTGGAGACATGATAAGGGAGTCAGTATTGACATTGGAGAGAAAGACTCATCCTCTGAAGGCACTGAGTTAGATTTGGTGGAAGCTTTTAGGAATTTGAAGTTGGTTAGTGATGTTAGAGATAGTAGTGTTTTTCAAAAAGTTAATTTTGGATTATGTAATACTGCTGTCGAAGAATAATGATGTTTAATGCTTCTTTGCAAATGTTTAGGTTAGGGATGATAAAACCTAACCCTAGTTATTTTTGAGAACACCTGCACTAGACCCCATTCATAGCAATTCATTCCCACAGGTGGTTAAGACTGCAAAACCTGAAATCTGCCCTCGCTTGAAATACTGGCAAGTAGGCTTGCTTCACGGGCATTTTCAGAGTTTTCCTTAGAATCGTTCTATGTGGCTGCCAGAAAACATTTGAATATATTGTTTATTTTTATTTAAATACAGTGATCTTGATTTTATGTTGCTTAATGTGCGGTTTACTAACAGTTTCTTTTGTTGTATTTTATTTAAAAATTAATAGTTATTGTAACCGAATATAATCCATTTATTATAAGCGAAGTTACTAACCATGTTTTCGGCATATTAGCTATTTAAAGTGCAAATGAAATAATTTTGTTTTAAAACTGTATATGATAATAATAAAGTTAGAGAACCCCAATGGCATTTCTTTTCTGATTGTCTGTGTAACATACTGGTATAGCTTTCAGAAAAGGAGTACTTTTAGGGCATTGTTTGAAATTGATTTTATTTGATAATTAAAACATAATGAACAAATTTAATTTTCAATTGAATATTCCTTACTCTTTTAAAGCTATATCTAAAAAAACTTCTTTCATACTTGCAAATTACCACACGTCTCTTTAAGACAACTGCCTGAATTTTTAAATTTGATCTATGTTTTCGTCAGCTTAATTTGAGTGACATAGAGCTACAGACAATTTTTTACCCAATTATGATGACAATTCTTCAGAAACAAGAATTGTTAATTAAGGCAAAGTATGCAAACACTATGCTCAAAGCTCGATGTTTTTGTTCAGAATATAAGGACAATTTGCAGTTAATTTCAATTATGGTATTCAAAGCAATTAATTTTACCATAGACTTTTCAGAAATTTCTCCTTTTGTGGCTATAAACAATCACACATCATCATGAATTCCAACATACGATCTGTAGCCAAAATCAGAAGGTTATATGTACAAAAAAGCTTTGTTGTTAAAGACAGTAAGTTAGTTTATATATAGTCTATATCTTATAGTCCTTAGGTTTCTTTTTTTTTTTTTTCTTTTTAAGCAATTTTTGATCCGTAAGGCCCATATCACACATCATTTGTCTCACACGAACTACTGTTTCGAACAATTTTTCTGCTTGGTTTACTATTGAAAGATACACGTGCGACTTTTTCCTTCCTTTCCAAAAAAATTGCAAGTTGTTCTTTTTCAACCAGTGAGCTATCAGCTACGAGTAACAAGTTTCCTCTGTGTTAACACTAAAGTGATCTATGGTTATTCGCTTTTGTGACCAGACAGAAACATTGTTCCAAACAGTTGTTCGTCCGAAACAAACCGACGAGTGCTAGCAACCTAAGAGACCTTAATTTAACAGCCCACACCCACACAAGGCTGACTTCATTTCCTTTCGTATTTATTAGAATAAAACAAATTAAATTCACAACAGCAACGTAAAGGAATACAACAATACCGGGAAAGGAATCTTCAGGCTGTTTACGATATGAACGCCCTATTCCCTGTGCTTTACAGAAAACTCCGTGAAAACTCCTGGAGTTGAGAAAATGTATGTAAGTTAAAATTAATTAAAATTTTCTATATAAGCATATTATTTTTACTACAGCAGGAAACTTTCGTAAATAAATATATTAAATTTATTGAATTACTTTATTTTTGGTATTTTGATATTTAACACTCTCCTTGCAAAACACTATGCAGTAATTTTCGTCATCAGGCAGAAAGACCTAATGCCTGCAAAAGCAAGTTTGCTCTCAGTCGCACGTGGTGATTTCATCGTTGTGCTGCAAGGTCCAGTGTTTGCTGATCATTGGTATTCGACTTAAAATCCGTTTGATATTTTATTTTAACTGCTTTTATCTCTCTTTGATGCAGAATGGGAAAGCGGAAGAGAGAATGTGAAGAACTTTCAGACATGATTTAGTATGTTAAGAAGAAAAAATCAGAAAATATGGAAAATCTTCTTGTGAAAGCCATTTTAACATCCGCGGTCAAACGGCTAAAAAATGATCTTAAGAATATTAGACGAAAAGAAAAGAAAAAAATGGTGACAAAGTAGAATATTCCTTGCTTAGATCTCAATGAAACATGGAGACATGATAAGGGAGTCAGTATTGACATTGGAGAGAAAGACTCATCCTCTGAAGGCACTGAGTTAGATTTGGTGGAAGCTTTTAGGAATTTGAAGTTGGTTAGTGATGTTAGAGATAGTAGTGTTTTTCAAAAAGTTAATTTTGGATTATGTAATACTGCTGTCGAAGAATAATGATGTTTAATGCTTCTTTGCAAATGTTTAGGTTAGGGATGATAAAACCTAACCCTAGTTATTTTTGAGAACACCTGCACTAGACCCCATTCATAGCAATTCATTCCCACAGGTGGTTAAGACTGCAAACCTTGAAATCTGCCCTCGCTTGAAATACTGGCAAGTAGGCTTGCTTCACGGGCATTTTCAGAGTTTTCCTTAGAATCGTTCTATGTGGCTGCCAGAAAACATTTGAATATATTGTTTATTTTTATTTAAATACAGTGATTCTTGATTTTATGTTGCTTAATGTGCGGTTTACTAACAGTTTCTTTTGTTGTACTTTATTTAAAAATTAATAGTTATTGTAACCGAATATAATCCATTTATTATAAGCGAAGTTACTAACCATGTTTTCGGCATATTAGCTATTTAAAGTGCAAATGAAATAATTTTGTTTTAAAATTATATATGATAATAATAAAGTTAGAGAACCCCAATGGCATTTCTTTTCTGATTGTCTGTGTAACATACTGGTATAGCTTTCAGAAAAGGAGTACTTTTAGGGCATTGTTTGAAATTGATTTTATTTGATAATTAAAACATAATGAACAAATTTAATTTTCAATTGAATATTCCTTACTCTTTTAAGCTATATCTAAAAAAACTTCTTTCATACTTGCAAATTACCACACGTCTCCTTAAGACAACTGCCTGAATTTTTAAATTTGATCTATGTTTTCGTCAGCTTAATTTGAGTGACATAGAGCTACAGACAATTTTTTACCCAATTATGATGACAATTCTTCAGAAACAAGAATTGTTAATTAAGGCAAAGTATGCAAACACTATGCTTAAAGCTCGATGTTTTTGTTCAGAATATAAGGACAATTTGCAGTTAATTTCAATTATGGTATTCAAAACAATTAATTTTATCATAGACTTTGCAGAAATTTCTCCTTTTGTGGCTATAAACAATCACACATCATCATGAATTCCAACATACGATCTGCAGCCAAAATCAGAAGGTGATATGTATAAAAAAGCTGTATTGTTAAAGACAGTAAGTTAGGTTAACAGATATTTTATAGTCGTTAGGTCTTTTTTTTTTTTTTTTTTTTTTTTTTTTTAAGCAATTTTTTGTTCCGTAAGGCCCATATCACACATCATTTGTCTCACACGAACTACTGTTTCGAACAATTTTTCTGCTTGGTTTACTATTGAAAGATACACGAGCGCCTTTTTCCTTCCCTTCCAAAAAAATTGCAAGTTGTTCTTTTTCAACCAGTGAGCTATCAGCTGCGACTAACTAGTTTCCTCTGTGTTAACACCAAAGTGATCTATGGTTATTCGCTGTTGTGACCAGACAGAAACATTGTTCCAAACAGTTGTTCGTCCGAAACAAACCGACGAGTGCTAGCAACCTAAGAGACCTTAATTTAACAGCCCACACCCACACAAGGCTGACTTCATTTCCTTTCGTATTTATTAGAATAAAACAAATTAAATTCACAACAGCAACATAAAGGAATACAACAATACCGGGAAAGGAATCTTCAGGCTGTTTACGATATGAACGCCCTATTCCCTGTGCTTTACAGAAAACTCCGTGAAAACTCCTGGAGTTGAGAAACTGTATGTAAGTTAAAATTAATTAAAATTTTCTATATAAGCATGTTATTTTTACTACAGCAGGAAACTTTCATAAATAAACATATTAAATTTATTGAATTACTTTATTTTTGGTATTTTGATATTTAACACTCTCCTTGCAAAACACTATGCAGTAATTTTCGTCATCAGGTAGAAAGACCTAATGCCTGCAAAAGCAAGTTTGCTCTCAGTCGCACGTGGTGATTTCATCGTTGTGCTGCAAGGGTCCAGTGTTTGCTGATCATTGGTATTCGACTTAAAATCCGTTTGATATTTTATTTTAACTGCTTTTATCTCTCTTTGATGCAGAATGGGAAAGCGGAAGACAGAATGTGAAGAACTTTCAGACATGATTTACTATGTTAAGAAGAAAAAATCAGAAAATATGGAAAATCTTCTTGTGAAAGCCATTTTAACATCCGCGGTCAAACGGCTAAAAAATGATCTTAAGAATATTAGACGAAAAGAAAAGAAAAAAATGGTGACAAAGTAGAATATTCCTTGCTTAGATCTCAATGAAACATGGAGACATGATAAGGGAGCCAGTATTGACATTGGAGAGAAAGACTCATCCTCTGAAGGCACTGAGTTAGATTTGGTGGAAGCTTTTAGGAATTTGAAGTTGGTTAGTGATGTTAGAGATAGGAGTGTTTTTCAAAAAGTTAATTTTGGATTATGTAATACTGCTGTCGAAGAATAATGATGTTTAATGCTTCTTTGCAAATGTTTAGGTTAGGGATGATAAAACCTAACCCTAGTTATTTTTGAGAACACCTGCACTAGACCCCATTCATAGCAATTCATTCCCACAGGTGGTTAAGACTGCAAACCTTGAAATCTGCCCTCGCTTGAAATACTGGCAAGTAGGCTTGCTTCACGGGCATTTTCAGAGTTTTCCTTAGAATCGTTCTATGTGGCTGCCAGAAAACATTTGAATATATTGTTTATTTTTATTTAAATACAGTGATCTTGATTTTATGTTGCTTAATGTGCGGTTTACTAACAGTTTCTTTTGTTGTATTTTATTTTAAAATTAATAGTTATTGTAACCGAATATAATCCATTTATTATAAGCGAAGTTACTAACCATGTTTTCGGCATATTAGCTATTTAAAGTGCAAATGAAACAATTTTGTTTTAAAACTGTATATGATAATAATAAAGTTAGAAAACCCCAATGGCATTTCTTTTCTGATTGTCTGTGTAACATACTGGTATAGCTTTCAGAAAAGGAGTACTTTTAGGGTATTGTTTGAAATTGATTTTATATGATAATTAAAACATAATGAACAAATTTAATTTTCAATTGAAGACTCCTTACTCTTTTAAAGCTATATCTAAAAAAACTTCTTTCATTCTTGCAAATTACCACACGTCTCTTTAAGACAACTGCCTGAATTTTTAAATTTGATCTATGTTTTCGTCAGCTTAATTTGAGTGACATAGAGCTACAGACAATTTTTTACCCAATTATGATGACAATTCTTCAGAAACAAGAATTGTTAATTAAGGCAAAGTATGCAAACACTATGCTCAAAGCTCGATGTTTTTGTTCAGAATATAAGGACAATTTGCAGTTAATTTCAATTATGGTATTCAAAACAATTACTTTTATCACAGACTTTTCAGAAATTTCTCCTTTTGTGGCTATAAACAATCACACATCATCATGAATTCCACCATACGATCTGTAGCCAAAATCAGAAGGTTATATGTACAAAAAAGCTTTATTGTTAAAGACAGTAAGTTAGTTTATATATAGTCTATATCTTATAGTCCTTAGGTTTCTTTTTTTTTTTTTTTTTTTTTTCTTTTTAAGCAATTTTTGATCCGTAAGGCCCATATCACACATCATTTGTCTCACACGAACTACTGTTTCGAACAATTTTTCTGCTTGGTTTACTAAATAAAGATACACGTGCGACTTTTTCCTTCCTTTCCAAAAAAATTGCAAGTTGTTCTTTTTCAACCAGTGAGCTATCAGCTACGAGTAACAAGTTTCCTCTGTGTTAACACCAAAGTGATCTATGGTTATTCGCTTTTGTGACCAGACAGAAACATTGTTCCAAACAGTTGTTCGTCCGAAACAAACCGACGAGTGCTAGCAACCTAAGAGACCTTAATTTAACAGCCCACACCCACACAAGGCTGACTTCATTTCCTTTCGTATTTATTAGAATAAAACAAATTAAATTCACAACAGCAACATAAAGGAATACAACAATACCGGGAAAGGAATCTTCAGGCTGTTTACGATATGAACGCCCTATTCCCTGTGCTTTACAGAAAACTCCGTGAAAACTCCTGGAGTTGAGAAACTGTATGTAAGTTAAAATTAATTAAAATTTTCTATATAAGCATGTTATTTTTACTACAGCAGGAAACTTTCATAAATAAACATATTAAATTTATTGAATTACTTTATTTTTGGTATTTTGATATTTAACACTCTCCTTACAAAACACTATGCAGTAATTTTCGTCATCAGGTAGAAAGACCTAATGCCTGCAAAAGCAAGTTTGCTCTCAGTCGCACGTGGTGATTTCATCGTTGTGCTGCAAGGGTCCAGTGTTTGCTGATCATTGGTATTCGACTTAAAATCCGTTTGATATTTTATTTTAACTGCTTTTATCTCTCTTTGATGCAGAATGGGAAAGCGGAAGAGAGAATGTGAAGAACTTTCAGACATGATTTACTATGTTAAGAAGAAAAAATCAGAAAATATGGAAAATCTTCTTGTGAAAGCGATTTTAACATCCGCGGTCAAACGGCTAAAAAATGATCTTAAGAATATTAGACGAAAAGAAAAGAAAAAAATGGTGACAAAGTAGAATATTCCTTGCTTAGATCTCAATGAAACATGGAGACATGATAAGGGAGTCAGTATTGACATTGGAGAGAAAGACTCATCCTCTGAAGGCACTGAGTTAGATTTGGTGGAAGCTTTTAGGAATTTGAAGTTGGTTAGTGATGTTAGAGATAGGAGTGTTTTTCAAAAAGTTAATTTTGGATTATGTAATACTGCTGTCGAAGAATAATGATGTTTAATGCTTCTTTGCAAATGTTTAGGTTAGGGATGATAAAACCTAACCCTAGTTATTTTTGAGAACACCTGCACTAGACCCCATTCATAGCAATTCATTCCCACAGGTGGTTAAGACTGCAAACCTTGAAATCTGCCCTCGCTTGAAATACTGGCAAGTAGGCTTGCTTCACGGGCATTTTCAGAGTTTTCCTTAGAAACGTTCTATGTGGCTGCCAGAAAACATTTGAATATATTGTTTATTTTTATTTAAATACAGTGATCTTGATTTTATGTTGCTTAATGTGCGGTTTACTAACAGTTTCTTTTGTTGTATTTTATTTAAAAATTAATAGTTATTGTAACCGAATATAATCCATTTATTATAAGCGAAGTTACTAACCATGTTTTCGGCATATTAGCTATTTAAAGTGCAAATGAAATAATTTTGTTTTAAAACTGTATATGATAATAATAAAGTTAGAGAACCCCAATGGCATTTCTTTTCTGATTGTCTGTGTAACATACTGGTATAGCTTTCAGAAAAGGAGTACTTTTAGGGCATTGTTTGAAATTGATTTTATTTGATAATTAAAACATAATGAACAAATTTAATTTTCAATTGAATATTCCTTACTCTTTTAAAGCTATATCTAAAAAAACTTCTTTCATTCTTGCAAATTACCACACGTCTCTTTAAGACAACTGCCTGAATTTTTAAATTTGATCTATGTTTTCGTCAGCTTAATTTGAGTGACATAGAGCTACAGACAATTTTTTACCCAATTATGATGACAATTCTTCAGAAACAAGAATTGTTAATTAAGGCAAAGTATGCAAACACTATGCTCAAAGCTCGATGTTTTTGTTCAGAATATAAGGACAATTTGCAGTTAATTTCAATTATGGTATTCAAAACAATTACTTTTATCATAGACTTTTCAAAAATTTCTCCTTTTGTGGCTATAAACAATCACACATCATCATGAATTCCAACATACGATCTGTAGCCAAAATCAGAAGGTGATATGTACAAAAAAGCTGTATTGTTAAAGACATTAAGTTAGTTTATATATAGTCTATATCTTATAGTCCTTAGGTTTTTTTTTTTTTTTAAGCAATTTTTGATCCGTAAGGCCCATATCACACATCATTTGTCTCACACGAACTACTGTTTCGAACAATTTTTCTGCTTGGTTTACTATTGAAAGATACACGTGCGACTTTTTCCTTCCTTTCCAAAAAAATTGCAAGTTGTTCTTTTTCAACCAGTGAGCTATCAGCTACGAGTAACAAGTTTCCTCTGTGTTAACACCAAAGTGATCTATGGTTATTCGCTTTTGTGACCAGACAGAAACATTGTTCCAAACAGTTGTTCGTCCGAAACAAACCGACGAGTGCTAGCAACCTAAGAGACCTTAATTTAACAGCCCACACCCACACAAGGCTGACTTCATTTCCTTTCGTATTTATTAGAATAAAACAAATTAAATTCACAACAGCAACGTAAAGGAATACAACAATACCGGGAAAGGAATCTTCAGGCTGTTTACGATATGAACGCCCTATTCCCTGTGCTTTACAGAAAACTCCGTGAAAACTCCTGGAGTTGAGAAAATGTATGTAAGTTAAAATTAATTAAAATTTTCTATATAAGCATGTTATTTTTACTACAGCAGGAAACTTTCGTAAATAAATATATTAAATTTATTGAATTACTTTATTTTTGGTATTTTGATATTTAACACTCTCCTTGCAAAACACTATGCAGTAATTTTCGTCATCAGGCAGAAAGACCTAATGCCTGCAAAAGCAAGTTTGCTCTCAGTCGCACGTGGTGATTTCATCGTTGTGCTGCAAGGGTCCAGTGTTTGCTGATCATTGGTATTCGACTTAAAATCCGTTTGATATTTTATTTTAACTGCTTTTATCTCTCTTTGATGCAGAATGGGAAAGCGGAAGAGAGAATGTGAAGAACTTTCAGACATGATTTACTATGTTAAGAAGAAAAAATCAGAAAATATGGAAAATCTTCTTGTGAAAGCGATTTTAACATCCGCGGCCAAACGGCTAAAAAATGATCTTAAGAGTATTAGACGAAAAGAAAAGAAAAAAATGGTGACAAAGTAGAATATTCCTTGCTTAGATCTCAATGAAACATGGAGACATGATAAGGGAGTCAGTATTGACATTGGAGAGAAAGACTCATCCTCTGAACGCACTGAGTTAGATTTGGTGGAAGCTTTTAGGAATTTGAAGTTGGTTAGTGATGTTAGAGATAGGAGTGTTTTTCAAAAAGTTAATTTTGGATTATGTAATACTGCTGTCGAAGAATAATGATGTTTAATGCTTCTTTGCAAATGTTTAGGTTAGGGATGATAAAACCTAACCCTAGTTATTTTTGAGAACACCTGCACTAGACCCCATTCATAGCAATTCATTCCCACAGGTGGTTAAGACTGCAAACCTTGAAATCTGCCCTCGCTTGAAATACTGGCAAGTAGGCTTGCTTCACGGGCATTTTCAGAGTTTTCCTTAGAAACGTTCTATGTGGCTGCCAGAAAACATTTGAATATATTGTTTATTTTTATTTAAATACAGTGATCTTGATTTTATGTTGCTTAATGTGCGGTTTACTAACAGTTTCTTTTGTTGTATTTTATTTAAAAATTAATAGTTATTGTAACCGAATATAATCCATTTATTATAAGCGAAGTTACTAACCATGTTTTCGGCATATTAGCTATTTAAAGTGCAAATGAAATAATTTTGTTTTAAAACTGTATATGATAATAATAAAGTTAGAGAACCCCAATGGCATTTCTTTTCTGATTGTCTGTGTAACATACTGGTATAGCTTTCAGAAAAGGAGTACTTTTAGGGCATTGTTTGAAATTGATTTTATTTGATAATTAAAACATAATGAACAAATTTAATTTTCAATTGAATATTCCTTACTCTTTTAAAGCTATATCTAAAAAAACTTCTTTCATACTTGCAAATTACCACACGTCTCCTTAAGACAACTGCCTGAATTTTTAAATTTGATCTATGTTTTCGTCAGCTTAATTTGAGTGACATAGAGCTACAGACAATTTTTTACCCAATTATGATGACAATTCTTCAGAAACAAGAATTGTTAATTAAGGCAAAGTATGCAAACACTATGCTTAAAGCTCGATGTTTTTGTTCAGAATATAAGGACAATTTGCAGTTAATTTCAATTATGGTATTCAAAACAATTAATTTTATCATAGACTTTTCAGAAATTTCTCCTTTTGTGGCTATAAACAATCACACATCATCATGAATTCCAACATACGATCTGCAGCCAAAATCAGAAGGTTATATGTACAAAAAAGCTTTATTGTTAAAGACAGTAAGTTAGTTTATATATAGTCTATATCTTATAGTCCTTAGGTTTCTTTTTTTTTTTTTTTTTTTTTTTTTCATTTTAAGCAATTTTTGATCCGTAAGGCCCATATCACACATCATTTGTCTCACACGAACTACTGTTTCGAACAATTTTTCTGCTTGGTTTACTAAATAAAGATACACGTGCGACTTTTTCCTTCCTTTCCAAAAAAATTGCAAGTTGTTCTTTTTCAACCAGTGAGCTATCAGCTACGAGTAACAAGTTTCCTCTGTGTTAACACCAAAGTGATCTATGGTTATTCGCTTTTGTGACCAGACAGAAACATTGTTCCAAACAGTTGTTCGTCCGAAACAAACCGACGAGTGCTAGCAACCTAAGAGACCTTAATTTAACAGCCCACACCCACACAAGGCTGACTTCATTTCCTTTCGTATTTATTAGAAAAAAACAAATTAAATTCACAACAGCAACACAAAGGAATACAACAATACCGGGAAAGGAATATTCAGGCTGTTTACGATATGAACGCCCTATTCCCTGTGCTTTACAGAAAACTCCGTAAAAACTCCTGGAGTTGAGAAAATGTATGTAAGTTAAAATTAATTAAAATTTTCTATATAAGCATGTTATTTTTACTACAGCAGGAAACTTTCGTAAATAAATATATTAAATTTATTGAATTACTTTATTTTTGGTATTTTGATATTTAACACTCTCCTTGCAAAACACTATGCAGTAATTTTCGTCATCAGGTAGAAAGACCTAATGCCTGCAAAAGCAAGTTTGCTCTCAGTCGCACGTGGTGATTTCATCGTTGTGCTGCAAGGGTCCAGTGTTTGCTGATCATTGGTATTCGACTTAAAATCCGTTTGATATTTTATTTTAACTGCTTTTATCTCTCTTTGATGCAGAATGGGAAAGCGGAAGAGAGAATGTGAAGAACTTTCAGACATGATTTGCTATGTTAAGAAGAAAAAATCAGAAAATATGGAAAATCTTCTTGTGAAAGCGATTTTAACATCCGCGGTCAAACGGCTAAAAAATGATCTTAAGAATATTAGACGAAAAGAAAAGAAAAAAATGGTGACAAAGTAGAATATTCCTTGCTTAGATCTCAATGAAACATGGAGACATGATAAGGGAGTCAGTATTGACATTGGAGAGAAAGACTCATCCTCTGAAGGCACTGAGTTAGATTTGGTGGAAGCTTTTAGGAATTTGAAGTTGGTTAGTGATGTTAGAGATAGGAGTGTTTTTCAAAAAGTTAATTTTGGATTATGTAATAGTGCTGTCGAAGAATAATGATGTTTAATGCTTCTTTGCAAATGTTTAGGTTAGGGATGATAAAACCTAACCCTAGTTATTTTTGAGAACACCTGCACTAGACCCCATTCATAGCAATTCATTCCCACAGGTGGTTAAGACTGCAAACCTTGAAATCTGCCCTCGCTTGAAATACTGGCAAGTAGGCTTGCTTCACGGGCATTTTCAGAGTTTTCCTTAGAAACGTTCTATGTGGCTGCCAGAAAACATTTGAATATATTGTTTATTTTTATTTAAATACAGTGATCTTGATTTTATGTTGCTTAATGTGCGGTTTACTAACAGTTTCTTTTGTTGTATTTTATTTAAAAATTAATAGTTATTGTAACCGAATATAATCCATTTATTATAAGCGAAGTTACTAACCATGTTTTCGGCATATTAGCTATTTAAAGTGCAAATGAAATAATTTTGTTTTAAAACTGTATATGATAATAATAAAGTTAGAGAACCCCAATGGCATTTCTTTTCTGATTGTCTGTGTAACATACTCGTATAGCTTTCAGAAAAGGAGTACTTTTAGGGCATTGTTTGAAATTGATTTTATTTGATAATTAAAACATAATGAACAAATTTAATTTTCAATTGAATATTCCTTACTCTTTTAAAGCTATATCTAAAAAAACTTCTTTCATTCTTGCAAATTACCACACGTCTCTTTAAGACAACTGCCTGAATTTTTAAATTTGATCTATGTTTTCGTCAGCTTAATTTGAGTGACATAGAGCTACAGACAATTTTTTACCCAATTATGATGACAATTCTTCAGAAACAAGAATTGTTAATTAAGGCAAAGTATGCAAACACTATGCTCAAAGCTCGATGTTTTTGTTCAGAATATAAGGACAATTTGCAGTTAATTTCAATTATGGTATTCAAAACAATTACTTTTATCATAGACTTTTCAAAAATTTCTCCTTTTGTGGCTATAAACAATCACACATCATCATGAATTCCAACATACGATCTGTAGCCAAAATCAGAAGGTGATATGTACAAAAAAGCTGTATTGTTAAAGACATTAAGTTAGTTTATATATAGTCTATATCTTATAGTCCTTAGGTTTTTTTTTTTTTTTTAAGCAATTTTTGATCCGTAAGGCCCATATCACACATCATTTGTCTCACACGAACTACTGTTTCGAACAATTTTTCTGCTTGGTTTACTAAATAAAGATAGACGTGCGACTTTTTCCTTCCTTTCCAAAAAAATTGCAAGTTGTTCTTTTTCAACCAGTGAGCTATCAGCTACGAGTAACAAGTTTCCTCTGTGTTAACACCAAAGTGATCTATGGTTATTCGCTTTTGTGACCAGACAGAAACATTGTTCCAAACAGTTGTTCGTCCGAAACAAACCGACGAGTGCTAGCAACCTAAGAGACCTTAATTTAACAGCCCACACCCACACAAGGCTGACTTCATTTCCTTTCGTATTTATTAGAATAAAACAAATTAAATTCACAACAGCAACGTAAAGGAATACAACAATACCGGGAAAGGAATCTTCAGGCTGTTTACGATATGAACGCCCTATTCCCTGTGCTTTACAGAAAACTCCGTGAAAACTCCTGGAGTTGAGAAACTGTATGTAAGTTAAAATTAATTAAAATTTTCTATATAAGCATGTTATTTTTACTACAGCAGGAAACTTTCATAAATAAACATATTAAATTTATTGAATTACTTTATTTTTGGTATTTTGATATTTAACACTCTCCTTGCAAAACACTATGCAGTAATTTTCGTCATCAGGTAGAAAGACCTAATGCCTGCAAAAGCAAGTTTGCTCTCAGTCGCACGTGGTGATTTCATCGTTGTGCTGCAAGGGTCCAGTGTTTGCTGATCATTGGTATTCGACTTAAAATCCGTTTGATATTTTATTTTAACTGCTTTTATCTCTCTTTGATGCAGAATGGGAAAGCGGAAGAGAGAATGTGAAGAACTTTCAGACATGATTTACTATGTTAAGAAGAAAAAATCAGAAAATATGGAAAATCTTCTTGTGAAAGCGATTTTAACATCCGCGGTCAAACGGCTAAAAAATGATCTTAAGAATATTAGACGAAAAGAAAAGAAAAAAATGGTGACAAAGTAGAATATTCCTTGCTTAGATCTCAATGAAACATGGAGACATGATAAGGGAGTCAGTATTGACATTGGAGAGAAAGACTCATCCTCTGAAGGCACTGAGTTAGATTTGGTGGAAGCTTTTAGGAATTTGAAGTTGGTTAGTGATGTTAGAGATAGGAGTGTTTTTCAAAAAGTTAATTTTGGATTATGTAATACTGCTGTCGAAGAATAATGATGTTTAATGCTTCTTTGCAAATGTTTAGGTTAGGGATGATAAAACCTAACCCTAGTTATTTTTGAGAACACCTGCACTAGACCCCATTCATAGCAATTCATTCCCACAGGTGGTTAAGACTGCAAACCTTGAAATCTGCCCTCGCTTGAAATACTCGCAAGTAGGCTTGCTTCACGGGCATTTTCAGAGTTTTCCTTAGAAACGTTCTATGTGGCTGCAGAAAACATTTGAATATATTGTTTATTTTTATTTAAATACAGTGATCTTGATTTTATGTTGCTTAATGTGCGGTTTACTAACAGTTTCTTTTGTTGTATTTTATTTAAAAATTAATAGTTATTGTAACCGAATATAATCCATTTATTATAAGCGAAGTTACTAACCATGTTTTCGGCATATTAGCTATTTAAAGTGCAAATGAAATAATTTTGTTTTAAAACTGTATATGATAATAATAAAGTTAGAGAACCCCAATGGCATTTCTTTTCTGATTGTCTGTGTAACATACTGGTATAGCTTTCAGAAAAGGAGTACTTTTAGGGCATTGTTTGAAATTGATTTTATTTGATAATTAAAACATAATGAACAAATTTAATTTTCAATTGAATATTCCTTACTCTTTTAAAGCTATATCTAAAAAAACTTCTTTCATTCTTGCAAATTACCACACGTCTCTTTAAGACAACTGCCTGAATTTTTAAATTTGATCTATGTTTTCGTCAGCTTAATTTGAGTGACATAGAGCTACAGACAATTTTTTACCCAATTATGATGACAATTCTTCAGAAACAAGAATTGTTAATTAAGGCAAAGTATGCAAACACTATGCTCAAAGCTCGATGTTTTTGTTCAGAATATAAGGACAATTTGCAGTTAATTTCAATTATGGTATTCAAAACAATTACTTTTATCATAGACTTTTCAAAAATTTCTCCTTTTGTGGCTATAAACAATCACACATCATCATGAATTCCAACATACGATCTGTAGCCAAAATCAGAAGGTGATATGTACAAAAAAGCTGTATTGTTAAAGACATTAAGTTAGTTTATATATAGTCTATATCTTATAGTCCTTAGGTTTTTTTTTTTTTTTTTAAGCAATTTTTGATCCGTAAGGCCCATATCACACATCATTTGTCTCACACGAACTACTGTTTCGAACAATTTTTCTGCTTGGTTTACTATTGAAAGATACACGTGCGACTTTTTCCTTCCTTTCCAAAAAAATTGCAAGTTGTTCTTTTTCAACCAGTGAGCTATCAGCTACGAGTAACAAGTTTCCTCTGTGTTAACACCAAAGTGATCTATGGTTATTCGCTTTTGTGACCAGACAGAAACATTGTTCCAAACAGTTGTTCGTCCGAAACAAACCGACGAGTGCTAGCAACCTAAGAGACCTTAATTTAACAGCCCACACCCACACAAGGCTGACTTCATTTCCTTTCGTATTTATTAGAATAAAACAAATTAAATTCACAACAGCAACGTAAAGGAATACAACAATACCGGGAAAGGAATCTTCAGGCTGTTTACGATATGAACGCCCTATTCCCTGTGCTTTACAGAAAACTCCGTGAAAACTCCTGGAGTTGAGAAAATGTATGTAAGTTAAAATTAATTAAAATTTTCTATATAAGCATGTTATTTTTACTACAGCAGGAAACTTTCGTAAATAAATATATTAAATTTATTGAATTACTTTATTTTTGGTATTTTGATATTTAACACTCTCCTTGCAAAACACTATGCAGTAATTTTCGTCATCAGGCAGAAAGACCTAATGCCTGCAAAAGCAAGTTTGCTCTCAGTCGCACGTGGTGATTTCATCGTTGTGCTGCAAGGGTCCAGTGTTTGCTGATCATTGGTATTCGACTTAAAATCCGTTTGATATTTTATTTTAACTGCTTTTATCTCTCTTTGATGCAGAATGGGAAAGCGGAAGAGAGAATGTGAAGAACTTTCAGACATGATTTACTATGTTAAGAAGAAAAAATCAGAAAATATGGAAAATCTTCTTGTGAAAGCGATTTTAACATCCGCGGCCAAACGGCTAAAAAATGATCTTAAGAGTATTAGACGAAAAGAAAAGAAAAAAATGGTGACAAAGTAGAATATTCCTTGCTTAGATCTCAATGAAACATGGAGACATGATAAGGGAGTCAGTATTGACATTGGAGAGAAAGACTCATCCTCTGAAGGCACTGAGTTAGATTTGGTGGAAGCTTTTAGGAATTTGAAGTTGGTTAGTGATGTTAGAGATAGGAGTGTTTTTCAAAAAGTTAATTTTGGATTATGTAATACTGCTTTCGAAGAATAATGATGTTTAATGCTTCTTTGCAAATGTTTAGGTTAGGGATGATAAAACCTAACCCTAGTTATTTTTGAGAACACCTGCACTAGACCCCATTCATAGCAATTCATTCCCACAGGTGGTTAAGACTGCAAACCTTGAAATCTGCCCTCGCTTGAAATACTGGCAAGTAGGCTTGCTTCACGGGCATTTTCAGAGTTTTCCTTAGAAACGTTCTATGTGGCTGCCAGAAAACATTTGAATATATTGTTTATTTTTATTTAAATACAGTGATCTTGATTTTATGTTGCTTAATGTGCGGTTTACTAACAGTTTCTTTTGTTGTATTTTATTTAAAAATTAATAGTTATTGTAACCGAATATAATCCATTTATTATAAGCGAAGTTACTAACCATGTTTTCGGCATATTAGCTATTTAAAGTGCAAATGAAATAATTTTGTTTTAAAACTGTATATGATAATAATAAAGTTAGAGAACCCCAATGGCATTTCTTTTCTGATTGTCTGTGTAACATACTGGTATAGCTTTCAGAAAAGGAGTACTTTTAGGGCATTGTTTGAAATTGATTTTATTTGATAATTAAAACATAATGAACAAATTTAATATTCAATTGAATATTCCTTACTCTTTTAAAGCTATATCTAAAAAAACTTCTTTCATTCTTGCAAATTACCACACGTCTCTTTAAGACAAGTGCCTGAATTTTTAAATTTGATCTATGTTTTCGTCAGCTTAATTTGAGTGACATAGAGCTACAGACAATTTTTTACCCAATTATGATGACAATTCTTCAGAAACAAGAATTGTTAATTAAGGCAAAGTATGCAAACACTATGCTCAAAGCTCGATGTTTTTGTTCAGAATATAAGGACAATTTGCAGTTAATTTCAATTATGGTATTCAAAACAATTACTTTTATCATAGACTTTTCAGAAATTTCTCCTTTTGTGGCTATAAACAATCACACATCATCATGAATTCCAACATACGATCTGTAGCCAAAATCAGAAGGTTATATGTACAAAAAAGCTTTATTGTTAAAGACAGTAAGTTAGTTTATATATAGTCTATATCTTATAGTCCTTAGGTTTCTTTTTTTTTTTTTTTTTTTCTTTTTAAGCAATTTTTGATCCGTAAGGCCCATATCACACATCATTTGTCTCACACGAACTACTGTTTCGAACAATTTTTCTGCTTGGTTTACTAAATAAAGATACACGTGCGACTTTTTCCTTCCTTTCCAAAAAAATTGCAAGTTGTTCTTTTTCAACCAGTGAGCTATCAGCTACGAGTAACAAGTTTCCTCTGTGTTAACACCAAAGTGATCTATGGTTATTCGCTTTTGTGACCAGACAGAAACATTGTTCCAAACAGTTGTTCGTCCGAAACAAACCGACGAGTGCTAGCAACCTAAGAGACCTTAATTTAACAGCCCACACCCACACAAGGCTGACTTCATTTCCTTTCGTATTTATTAGAATAAAACAAATTAAATTCACAACAGCAACGTAAAGGAATACAACAATACCGGGAAAGGAATCTTCAGGCTGTTTACGATATGAACGCCCTATTCCCTGTGCTTTACAGAAAACTCCGTGAAAACTCCTGGAGTTGAGAAAATGTATGTAAGTTAAAATTAATTAAAATTTTCTATATAAGCATGTTATTTTTACTACAGCAGGAAACTTTCGTAAATAAATATATTAAATTTATTGAATTACTTTATTTTTGGTATTTTGATATTTAACACTCTCCTTGCAAAACACTATGCGGTAATTTTCGTCATCAGGCAGAAAGACCTAATGCCTGCAAAAGCAAATTTGCTCTCAGTCGCACGTGGTGATTTCATCGTTGTGCTGCAAGGGTCCAGTGTTTGCTGATCATTGGTATTCGACTTAAAATCCGTTTGATATTTTATTTTAACTGCTTTTATCTCTCTTTGATGCAGAATGGGAAAGCGGAAGAGAGAATGTGAAGAACTTTCAGACATGATTTACTATGTTAAGAAGAAAAAATCAGAAAATATGGAAAATCTTCTTGTGAAAGCGATTTTAACATCCGCGGTCAAACGGCTAAAAAATGATCTTAAGAATATTAGACGAAAAGAAAAGAAAAAAATGGTGACAAAGTAGAATATTCCTTGCTTAGATCTCAATGAAACATGGAGACATGATAAGGGAGTCAGTATTGACATTGGAGAGAAAGACTCATCCTCTGAAGGCACTGAGTTAGATTTGGTGGAAGCTTTTAGGAATTTGAAGTTGGTTAGTGATGTTAGAGATAGGAGTGTTTTTCAAAAAGTTAATTTTGGATTATGTAATACTGCTGTCGAAGAATAATGATGTTTAATGCTTCTTTGCAAATGTTTAGGTTAGGGATGATAAAACCTAACCCTAGTTATTTTTGAGAACACCTGCACTAGACCCCATTCATAGCAATTCATTCCCACAGGTGGTTAAGACTGCAAACCTTGAAATCTGCCCTCGCTTGAAATACTGGCAAGTAGGCTTGCTTCACAGGCATTTTCAGAGTTTTCCTTAGAAACGTTCTATGTGGCTGCCAGAAAACATTTGAATATATTGTTTATTTTTATTTAAATACAGTGATCTTGATTTTATGTTGCTTAATGTGCGGTTTACTAACAGTTTCTTTTGTTGTATTTTATTTAAAAATTAATAGTTATTGTAACCGAATATAATCCATTTATTATAAGCGAAGTTACTAACCATGTTTTCGGCATATTAGCTATTTAAAGTGCAAATGAAATAATTTTGTTTTAAAACTGTATATGATAATAATAAAGTTAGAGAACCCCAATGGCATTTCTTTTCTGATTGTCTGTGTAACATACTGGTATAGCTTTCAGAAAAGGAGTACTTTTAGGGCATTGTTTGAAATTGATTTTATTTGATAATTAAAACATAATGAACAAATTTAATATTCAATTGAATATTCCTTACTCTTTTAAAGCTATATCTAAAAAAACTTCTTTCATTCTTGCAAATTACCACACGTCTCTTTAAGACAAGTGCCTGAATTTTTAAATTTGATCTATGTTTTCGTCAGCTTAATTTGAGTGACATAGAGCTACAGACAATTTTTTACCCAATTATGATGACAATTCTTCAGAAACAAGAATTGTTAATTAAGGCAAAGTATGCAAACACTATGCTCAAAGCTCGATGTTTTTGTTCAGAATATAAGGACAATTTGCAGTTAATTTCAATTATGGTATTCAAAACAATTACTTTTATCATAGACTTTTCAGAAATTTCTCCTTTTGTGGCTATAAACAATCACACATCATCATGAATTCCAACATACGATCTGTAGCCAAAATCAGAAGGTTATATGTACAAAAAAGCTTTATTGTTAAAGACAGTAAGTTAGTTTATATATAGTCTATATCTTATAGTCCTTAGGTTTCTTTTTTTTTTTTTTTTTTTCAAGCAATTTTTGATCCGTAAGGCCCATATCACACATCATTTGTCTCACACGAACTACTGTTTCGAACAATTTTTCTGCTTGGTTTACTAAATAAAGATACACGTGCGACTTTTTCCTTCCTTTCCAAAAAAATTGCAAGTTGTTCTTTTTCAACCAGTGAGCTATCAGCTACGAGTAACAAGTTTCCTCTGTGTTAACACCAAAGTGATCTATGGTTATTCGCTTTTGTGACCAGACAGAAACATTGTTCCAAACAGTTGTTCGTCCGAAACAAACCGACGAGTGCTAGCAACCTAAGAGACCTTAATTTAACAGCCCACACCCACACAAGGCTGACTTCATTTCCTTTCGTATTTATTAGAATAAAACAAATTAAATTCACAACAGCAACGTAAAGGAATACAACAATACCGGGAAAGGAATCTTCAGGCTGTTTACGATATGAACGCCCTATTCCCTGTGCTTTACAGAAAACTCCGTGAAAACTCCTGGAGTTGAGAAAATGTATGTAAGTTAAAATTAATTAAAATTTTCTATATAAGCATGTTATTTTTACTACAGCAGGAAACTTTCGTAAATAAACATATTAAATTTATTGAATTACTTTATTTTTGGTATTTTGATATTTAACACTCTCCTTGCAAAACACTATGCGGTAATTTTCGTCATCAGGCAGAAAGACCTAATGCCTGCAAAAGCAAATTTGCTCTCAGTCGCACGTGGTGATTTCATCGTTGTGCTGCAAGGGTCCAGTGTTTGCTGATCATTGGTATTCGACTTAAAATCCGTTTGATATTTTATTTTAACTGCTTTTATCTCTCTTTGATGCAGAATGGGAAAGCGGAAGAGAGAATGTGAAGAACTTTCAGACATGATTTACTATGTTAAGAAGAAAAAATCAGAAAATATGGAAAATCTTCTTGTGAAAGCGATTTTAACATCCGCGGTCAAACGGCTAAAAAATGATCTTAAGAATATTAGACGAAAAGAAAAGAAAAAAATGGTGACAAAGTAGAATATTCCTTGCTTAGATCTCAATGAAACATGGAGACATGATAAGGGAGTCAGTATTGACATTGGAGAGAAAGACTCATCCTCTGAAGGCACTGAGTTAGATTTGGTGGAAGCTTTTAGGAATTTGAAGTTGGTTAGTGATGTTAGAGATAGGAGTGTTTTTCAAAAAGTTAATTTTGGATTATGTAATACTGCTGTCGAAGAATAATGATGTTTAATGCTTCTTTGCAAATGTTTAGGTTAGGGATGATAAAACCTAACCCTAGTTATTTTTGAGAACACCTGCACAAGACCCCATTCATAGCAATTCATTCCCACAGGTGGTTAAGACTGCAAACCTTGAAATCTGCCCTCGCTTGAAATACTGGCAAGTAGGCTTGCTTCACAGGCATTTTCAGAGTTTTCCTTAGAAACGTTCTATGTGGCTGCCAGAAAACATTTGAATATATTGTTTATTTTTATTTAAATACAGTGATCTTGATTTTATGTTGCTTAATGTGCGGTTTACTAACAGTTTCTTTTGTTGTATTTTATTTAAAAATTAATAGTTATTGTAACCGAATATAATCCATTTATTATAAGCGAAGTTACTAACCATGTTTTCGGCATATTAGCTATTTAAAGTGCAAATGAAATAATTTTGTTTTAAAACTGTATATGATAATAATAAAGTTAGAGAACCCCAATGGCATTTCTTTTCTGATTGTCTGTGTAACATACTGGTATACCTTTCAGAAAAGGAGTACTTTTAGGGCATTGTTTGAAATTGATTTTATTTGATAATTAAAACATAATGAACAAATTTAATTTTCAATTGAATATTCCTTACTCTTTTAAAGCTATATCTAAAAAAACTTCTTTCATTCTTGCAAATTACCACACGTCTCTTTAAGACAACTGCCTGAATTTTTAAATTTGATCTATGTTTTCGTCAGCTTAATTTGAGTGACATAGAGCTACAGACAATTTTTTACCCAATTATGATGACAATTCTTCAGAAACAAGAATTGTTAATTAAGGCAAAGTATGCAAACACTATGCTCAAAGCTCGATGTTTTTGTTCAGAATATAAGGACAATTTGCAGTTAATTTCAATTATGGTATTCAAAACAATTACTTTTATCATAGACTTTTCAGAAATTTCTCCTTTTGTGGCTATAAACAATCACACATCATCATGAATTCCAACATACGATCTGTAGCCAAAATCAGAAGGTTATATGTACAAAAAAGCTTTATTGTTAAAGACAGTAAGTTAGTTTATATATAGTCTATATCTTATAGTCCTTAGGTTTCTTTTTTTTTTTTTTTTTTTTTCTTTTTAAGCAATTTTTGATCCGTAAGGCCCATATCACACATCATTTGTCTCACACGAACTACTGTTTCGAACAATTTTTCTGCTTGGTTTACTAAATAAAGATACACGTGCGACTTTTTCCTTCCTTTCCAAAAAAATTGCAAGTTGTTCTTTTTCAACCAGTGAGCTATCAGCTACGAGTATCAAGTTTCCTCTGTGTTAACACCAAAGTGATCTATGGTTATTCGCTTTTGTGACCAGACAGAAACATTGTTCCAAACAGTTGTTCGTCCGAAACAAACCGACGAGTGCTAGCAACCTAAGAGACCTTAATTTAACAGCCCACACCCACACAAGGCTGACTTCATTTCCTTTCGTATTTATTAGAATAAAACAAATTAAATTCACAACAGCAACGTAAAGGAATACAACAATACCGGGAAAGGAATCTTCAGGCTGTTTACGATATGAACGCCCTATTCCCTGTGCTTTACAGAAAACTCCGTGAAAACTCCTGGAGTTGAGAAAATGTATGTAAGTTAAAATTAATTAAAATTTTCTATATAAGCATGTTATTTTTACTACAGCAGGAAACTTTCGTAAATAAATATATTAAATTTATTGAATTACTTTATTTTTGGTATTTTGATATTTAACACTCTCCTTGCAAAACACTATGCAGTAATTTTCGTCATCAGGCAGAAAGACCTAATGCCTGCAAAAGCAAGTTTGCTCTCAGTCGCACGTGGTGATTTCATCGTTGTGCTGCAAGGGTCCAGTGTTTGCTGATCATTGGTATTCGACTTAAAATCCGTTTGATATTTTATTTTAACTGCTTTTATCTCTCTTTGATGCAGAATGGGAAAGCGGAAGAGAGAATGTGAAGAACTTTCAGACATGATTTACTATGTTAAGAAGAAAAAATCAGAAAATATGGAAAATCTTCTTGTGAAAGCGATTTTAACATCCGCGGTCAAACGGCTAAAAAATGATCTTAAGAATATTAGACGAAAAGAAAAGAAAAAAATGGTGACAAAGTAGAATATTCCTTGCTTAGATCTCAATGAAACATGGAGACATGATAAGGGAGTCAGTATTGACATTGGAGAGAAAGACTCATCCTCTGAAGGCACTGAGTTAGATTTGGTGGAAGCTTTTAGGAATTTGAAGTTGGTTAGTGATGTTAGAGATAGGAGTGTTTTTCAAAAAGTTAATTTTGGATTATGTAATACTGCTGTCGAAGAATAATGATGTTTAATGCTTCTTTGCAAATGTTTAGGTTAGGGATGATAAAACCTAACCCTAGTTATTTTTGAGAACACCTGCACTAGACCCCATTCATAGCAATTCATTCCCACAGGTGGTTAAGACTGCAAACCTTGAAATCTGCCCTCGCTTGAAATACTGGCAAGTAGGCTTGCTTCACGGGCATTTTCAGAGTTTTCCTTAGAAACGTTCTATGTGGCTGCCAGAAAACATTTGAATATATTGTTTATTTTTATTTAAATACAGTGATCTTGATTTTATGTTGCTTAATGTGCGGTTTACTAACAGTTTCTTTTGTTGTATTTTATTTAAAAATTAATAGTTATTGTAACCGAATATAATCCATTTATTATAAGCGAAGTTACTAACCATGTTTTCGGCATATTAGCTATTTAAAGTGCAAATGAAATAATTTTGTTTTAAAACTGTATATGATAATAATAAAGTTAGAGAACCCCAATGGCATTTCTTTTCTGATTGTCTGTGTAACATACTGGTATAGCTTTCAGAAAAGGAGTACTTTTAGGGCATTGTTTGAAATTGATTTTATTTGATAATTAAAACATAATGAACAAAATTAATTTTCAATTGAAGATTCCTTCTTACTCTTTTAAAGCTTTGTCTAAAATAACTTCTTTGATACTTGCAAATTACCACACGTCTCTTTAAGACAACTGCCTAAATTTTTAAATTTGATCTATGTTTTCGTCAGCTTAATTTGAGTGACATAGAGCTACAGACAATTTTTTACCCAATTATGATGACAATTCTTCAGAAACAAGAATTGTTAATTAAGGCAAAGTATGCAAACACTATGCTCAAAGCTCGATGTTTTTGTTCAGAATATAAGGACAATTTGCAGTTAATTTCAATTATGGTATTCAAAACAATTACTTTTATCATAGACTTTTCAGAAATTTCTCCTTTTGTGGCTATAAACAATCACACATCATCATGAATTCCAACATACGATCTGTAGCCAAAATCAGAAGGTTATATGTACAAAAAAGCTTTATTGTTAAAGACAGTAAGTTAGTTTATATATAGTCTATATCTTATAGTCCTTAGGTTTCTTTTTTTTTTTTTTTCTTTTTAAGCAATTTTTGATCCGTAAGGCCCATATCACACATCATTTGTCTCACACGAACTACTGTTTCGAACAATTTTTCTGCTTGGTTTACTAAATAAAGATACACGTGCGACTTTTTCCTTCCTTTCCAAAAAAATTGCAAGTTGTTCTTTTTCAACCAGTGAGCTATCAGCTACGAGTAACAAGTTTCCTCTGTGTTAACACCAAAGTGATCTATGGTTATTCGCTTTTGTGACCAGACAGAAACATTGTTCCAAACAGTTGTTCGTCCGAAACAAACCGACGAGTGCTAGCAACCTAAGAGACCTTAATTTAACAGCCCACACCCACACAAGGCTGACTTCATTTCCTTTCGTATTTATTAGAATAAAACAAATTAAATTCACAACAGCAACGTAAAGGAATACAACAATACCGGGAAAGGAATCTTCAGGCTGTTTACGATATGAACGCCCTATTCCCTGTGCTTTACAGAAAACTCCGTGAAAACTCCTGGAGTTGAGAAAATGTATGTAAGTTAAAATTAATTAAAATTTTCTATATAAGCATGTTATTTTTACTACAGCAGGAAACTTTCGTAAATAAATATATTAAATTTATTGAATTACTTTATTTTTGGTATTTTGATATTTAACACTCTCCTTGCAAAACACTATGCAGTAATTTTCGTCATCAGGCAGAAAGACCTAATGCCTGCAAAAGCAAGTTTGCTCTCAGTCGCACGTGGTGATTTCATCGTTGTGCTGCAAGGGTCCAGTGTTTGCTGATCATTGGTATTCGACTTAAAATCCGTTTGATATTTTATTTTAACTGCTTTTATCTCTCTTTGATGCAGAATGGGAAAGCGGAAGAGAGAATGTGAAGAACTTTCAGACATGATTTACTATGTTAAGAAGAAAAAATCAGAAAATATGGAAAATCTTCTTGTGAAAGCGATTTTAACATCCGCGGTCAAACGGCTAAAAAATGATCTTAAGAATATTAGACGAAAAGAAAAGAAAAAAATGGTGACAAAGTAGAATATTCCTTGCTTAGATCTCAATGAAACATGGAGACATGATAAGGGAGTCAGTATTGACATTGGAGAGAAAGACTCATCCTCTGAAGGCACTGAGTTAGATTTGGTGGAAGCTTTTAGGAATTTGAAGTTGGTTAGTGATGTTAGAGATAGGAGTGTTTTTCAAAAAGTTAATTTTGGATTATGTAATACTGCTGTCGAAGAATAATGATGTTTAATGCTTCTTTGCAAATGTTTAGGTTAGGGATGATAAAACCTAACCCTAGTTATTTTTGAGAACACCTGCACTAGACCCCATTCATAGCAATTCATTCCCACAGGTGGTTAAGACTGCAAACCTTGAAATCTGCCCTCGCTTGAAATACTGGCAAGTAGGCTTGCTTCACGGGCATTTTCAGAGTTTTCCTTAGAAACGTTCTATGTGGCTGCCAGAAAACATTTGAATATATTGTTTATTTTTATTTAAATACAGTGATCTTGATTTTATGTTGCTTAATGTGCGGTTTACTAACAGTTTCTTTTGTTGTATTTTATTTAAAAATTAATAGTTATTGTAACCGAATATAATCCATTTATTATAAGCGAAGTTACTAACCATGTTTTCGGCATATTAGCTATTTAAAGTGCAAATGAAATAATTTTGTTTTAAAACTGTATATGATAATAATAAAGTTAGAGAACCCCAATGGCATTTCTTTTCTGATTGTCTGTGTAACATACTGGTATAGCTTTCAGAAAAGGATTACTTTTAGGGCATTGTTTGAAATTGATTTTATTTGATAATTAAAACATAATGAACAAATTTAATTTTCAATTGAATATTCCTTACTCTTCTAAAGCTATATCTAAAAAAACTTCTTTCATTCTTGCAAATTACCACACGTCTCTTTAAGACAACTGCCTGAATTTTTAAATTTGATCTATGTTTTCATCAGCTTAATTTGAGTGACATAGAGCTACAGACAATTTTTTACCCAATTATGATGACAATTCTTCAGAAACAAGAATTGTTAATTAAGGCAAAGTATGCAAACACTATGCTCAAAGCTCGATGTTTTTGTTCAGAATATAAGGACAATTTGCAGTTAATTTCAATTATGGTATTCAAAACAATTACTTTTATCATAGACTTTTCAGAAATTTCTCCTTTTGTGGCTATAAACAATCACACATCATCATGAATTCCAACATACGATCTGTAGCTAAAATCAGAAGGTGATATGTACAAAAAAGCTGTATTGTTAAAGACATTAAGTTAGTTTATATATAGTCTATATCTTATAGTCCTTAGGTTTTTTTTTTTTTTTTTTTTAAGCAATTTTTGATCCGTAAGGCCCATATCACACATCATTTGTCTCACACGAACTACTGTTTCGAACAATTTTTCTGCTTGGTTTACTATTGAAAGATACACGTGCGCCTTTTTCCTTCCTTTCCAAAAAAATTGCAAGTTGTTCTTTTTCAACCAGTGAGCTATCAGCTGCGACTAACTAGTTTCCTCTGTGTTAACACCAAAGTGATCTATGGTTATTCGCTGTTGTGACCAGACAGAAACATTGTTCCAAACAGTTGTTCGTCCGAAACAAACCGACGAGTGCTAGCAACCTAAGAGACCTTAATTTAACAGCCCACACCCACACAAGGCTGACTTCATTTCCTTTCGTATTTATTATAATAAAACAAATTAAATTCACAACAGCAACATAAAGGAATACAACAATACCGGGAAAGGAATCTTCAGGCTGTTTACGATATGAACGCCCTATTCCCTGTGCTTTACAGAAAACTCCGTGAAAACTCCTGGAGTTGAGAAACTGTATGTAAGTTAAAATTAATTAAAATTTTCTATATAAGCATGTTATTTTTACTACAGCAGGAAACTTTCATAAATAAACATATTAAATTTATTGAATTACTTTATTTTTGGTATTTTGATATTTAACACTCTCCTTGCAAAACACTATGCAGTAATTTTCGTCATCAGGCAGAAAGACCTAATGCCTGCAAAAGCAAGTTTGCTCTCAGTCGCACGTGGTGATTTCATCGTTGTGCTGCAAGGGTCCAGTGTTTGCTGATCATTGGTATTCGACTTAAAATCCGTTTGATATTTTATTTTAACTGCTTTTATCTCTCTTTGATGCAGAATGGGAAAGCGGAAGAGAGAATGTGAAGAACTTTCAGACATGATTTACTATGTTAAGAAGAAAAAATCAGAAAATATGGAAAATCTTATTGTGAAAGCCATTTTAACATCCGCGGTCAAACGGCTAAAAAATGATCTTAAGAATATTAGACGAAAAGAAAAGAAAAAAATGGTGACAAAGCAGAATATTGCTTGCTTAGATATCAATGAAACGTGGAGACATGATAAGGGAGTCAGTATTGACATTGGAGAGAAAGACTCATCCTCTGAAGGCACTGAGTTAGATTTGGTGGACGCCTTTAGGAATTTGAAGTTGGTTAGTGATGTTAGAGATAGTAGTGTTTTTCAAAAAGTTAATTTTGGATTATGTAATACTGCTGTCGAAGAATAATGATGTTTAATGCCTTCTCTGCAAATGTTTAGGTTAGGGATGATAAAACCTAACCCTAGTTATTTTTGAGAACACCTGCACTAGACCCCATTCATAGCAATTCATTCCCACAGGTGGTTAAGACTGCAAACCTTGAAATCTGCCCTCGCTTGAAATACTGGAAAGTAGGCTTGCTTCACGGGCATTTTCAGAGTTTTCCTTAGAAACGTTCTATGTGGCTGCCAGAAAACATTTGAATATATTGTTTATTTTTATTTAAATACAGTGATCTTGATTTTATGTTGCTTAATGTGCGGTTTACTAACAGTTTCTTTTGTTGTATTTTATTTAAAAATTAATAGTTATTGTAACCGAATATAATCCATTTATTATAAGCGAAGTTACTAACCATGTTTTCGGCATATTAGCTATTTAAAGTGCAAATGAAATAATTTTGTTTTAAAACTGTATATGATAATAATAAAGTTAGAGAACCCCAATGGCATTTCTTTTCTGATTGTCTGTGTAACATACTGGTATAGCTTTCAGAAAAGGAGTACTTTTAGGGCATTGTTTAAAATTGATTTTATTTGATAATTAAAACATAATGAACAAATTTAATTTTCAATTGAATATTCCTTACTCTTTTAAAGCTATATCTAAAAAAACTTCTTTCATACTTGCAAATTACCACACGTCTCTTTAAGACAACTGCCTGAATTTTTAAATTTGATCTATGTTTTCGTCAGCTTAATTTGAGTGACATAGAGCTACAGACAATTTTTTACCCAATTATGATGACAATTCTTCAGAAACAAGAATTGTTAATTAAGGCAAAGTATGCAAACACTATGCTTAAAGCTCGATGTTTTTGTTCAGAATATAAGGACAATTTGCAGTTAATTTCAATTATGGTATTCAAAACAATTACTTTTATCATAGACTTTTCAGAAATTTCTCCTTTTGTGGCTATAAACAATCACACATCATCATGAATTCCAACATACGATCTGTAGCCAAAATCAGAAGGTGATATGTACAAAAAAGCTGTATTCTAAAGACAGTAAGTTAGTTTATATATAGTCTATATCTTATAGTCCTTAGGTTTTTTTTTTTTTTTTTTTTTTTTAAAGCAATTTTTGATCCGTAAGGCCCATATCACACATCATTTGTCTCACACGAACTACTGTTTCGAACAATTTTTCTGCTTGGTTTACTATTGAAAGATACACGTGCGACTTTTTCCTTCCTTTCCAAAAAAATTGCAAGTTGTTCTTTTTCAACCAGTGAGCTATCAGCTACGAGTAACAAGTTTCCTCTGTGTTAACACCAAAGTGATCTATGGTTATTCGCTGTTGTGACCAGACAGAAACATTGTTCCAAACAGTTGTTCGTCCGAAACAAACCGACGAGTGCTAGCAACCTAAGAGACCTTAATTTAACAGCCCACACCCACACAAGGCTGACTTCATTTCCTTTCGTATTTATTAGAATAAAACAAATTAAATTCACAACAGCAACGTAAAGGAATACAACAATACCGGGAAAGGAATCTTCAGGCTGTTTACGATATGAACGCCCTATTCCCTGTGCTTTACAGAAAACTCCGTGAAAACTCCTGGAGTTGAGAAAATGTATGTAAGTTAAAATTAATTAAAATTTTCTATATAAGCATGTTATTTTTACTACAGCAAGAAACTTTCGTAAATAAATATATTAAATTTATTGAATTACTTTATTTTTGGTATTTTGATATTTAACACTCTCCTTGCAAAACACTATGCAGTAATTTTCGTCATCAGGCAGAAAGACCGAATGCCTGCAAAAGCAAGTTTGCTCTCAGTCGCACGTGGTGATTTCATCGTTGCGCTGCAAGGGTCCAGTGTTTGCTGATCATTGGTATTCGACATAAAATCCGTTTGATATTTTATTTTAACTGCTTTGTCTCTCTTTGATGCAGAATGGGAAAGCGGAAGAGAGAATGTTAAGAACTTTCAGACATGATTTTCTATGTTAAGAAGAAAAAATCAGAAAATATGGAAAATCTTATTGTGAAAGCCATTTTAACATCCACGGTCAAAGGCTAAAAAATGATCTTAAGAATATTAGACGAAAAGAAAAGAAAAAAATGGTGACAAAGCAGAATATTGCTTGCTTAGATCTCAATGAAACATGGTGACATGATAAGGGAGTCAGTATTGACATTGGAGAGAAAGACTCATCCTCTGAAGGCACTGAGTTAGATTTGGTGGAAGCTTTTAGGAATTTGAAGTTGGTTAGTGATGTTAGAGATAGTAGTGTTTTTCAAAAAGTTAATTTTGGATTATGTAATACTGCTGTCGAAGAATAATGATGTTTAATGCTTCTTTGCAAATGTTTAGGTTAGGGATGATAAAACCTAACCCTAGTTATTTTTGAGAACACCTGCACTAGACCCCATTCATAGCAATTCATTCCCACAGGTGGTTAAGACTGCAAACCCTGAAATCTGCCCTCGCTTGAAATACTGGCAAGTAGGCTTGCTTCACGGGCATTTTCAGAGTTTTCCTTAGAATTGTTCTATTTGGCTGCCAGAAAACATTTGAATATATTGTTTATTTTTATTTAAATACAGTGATCTTGATTTTATGTTGCTTAATGTGCGATTTACTAACAGTTTCTTTTGTTGTATTTTATTTAAAAATTAATAGTTATTGTAACCGAATATAATCCATTTATTATAAGCGAAGTTACTAACCATGTTTTCGGCATATTAGCTATTTAAAGTGCAAATGAAATAATTTTGTTTTAAACCTGTATATGATAATAATAAAGTTAGAGAACCCCAATGGCATTTCTTTTCTGATTGTCTGTGTAACATACTGGTATAGCTTTCAGAAAAGGATTACTTTTAGGGCATTGTTTGAAATTGATTTTATTTGATAATTAAAACATAATGAACAAATTTAATTTTCAATTGAATATTCCTTACTCTTCTAAAGCTATATCTAAAAAAACTTCTTTCATTCTTGCAAATTACCACACGTCTCTTTAAGACAACTGCCTGAATTTTTAAATTTGATCTATGTTTTCATCAGCTTAATTTGAGTGACATAGAGCTACAGACAATTTTTTACCCAATTATGATGACAATTCTTCAGAAACAAGAATTGTTAATTAAGGCAAAGTATGCAAACACTATGCTCAAAGCTCGATGTTTTTGTTCAGAATATAAGGACAATTTGCAGTTAATTTCAATTATGGTATTCAAAACAATTAATTTTATCATAGACTTTTCAGAAATTTCTCCTTTTGTGGCTATAAACAATCACACATCATCATGAATTCCAACATACGATCTGCAGCCAAAATCAGAAGGTGATATGTATAAAAAAGCTGTATTGTTAAAGACAGTAAGTTAGGTTAACAGATATTTTATAGTCGTTAGGTTTTTTTTTTTTTTTTTTTTGAAGCAATTTTTTCATCCGTAAGGCCCATATCACACATCATTTGTCTCACACGAACTACTGTTTCGAACAATTTTTCTGCTTGGTTTACTATTGAAAGATACACGTGCGCCTTTTTCCTTCCTTTTCAAAAAAATTGCAAGTTGTTCTTTTTCAACCAGTGAGCTATCAGCTGCGACTAACTAGTTTCCTCTGTGTTAACACCAAAGTGATCTATGGTTATTCGCTGTTGTGACCAGACACAAACATTGTTCCAAACAGTTGTTCGTCCGAAACAAACCGACGAGTGCTAGCAACCTAGGAGACCTTAATTTAACAGCCCACACCCACACAAGGCTGACTTCATTTCCTTTCGTATTTATTAGAATAAAACAAATTAAATTCACAACAGCAACATAAAGGAATACAACAATACCGGGAAAGGAATCTTCAGGCTGTTTACGATATGAACGCCCTATTCCCTGTGCTTTACAGAAAACTCCGTGAAAACTCCTGGAGTTGAGAAACTGTATGTAAGTTAAAATTAATTAAAATTTTCTATATAAGCATGTTATTTTTACTACAGCAGGAAACTTTCATAAATAAACATATTAAATTTATTGAATTACTTTATTTTTGGTATTTTGATATTTAACACTCTCCTTGCAAAACACTATGCAGTAATTTTCGTCATCAGGCAGAAAGACCTAATGCCTGCAAAAGCAAGTTTGCTCTCAGTCGCACGTGGTGATTTCATCGTTGCGCTGCAAGGGTCCAGTGTTTGCTGATCATTGGTATTCGACTTAAAATCCGTTTGATATTTTATTTTAACTGCTTTTATCTCTCTTTGATGCAGAATGGGAAAGCGGAAGAGAGAATGTGAAGAACTTTCAGACATGATTTACTATCTTAAGAAGAAAAAATCAGAAAATATGGAAAATCTTCTTGTGAAAGCGATTTTAACATCCGCGGTCAAACGGCTAAAAAATGATCTTAAGAATATTAGACGAAAAGAAAAGAAAAAAATGGTGACAAAGTAGAATATTGCATGCTTAGATCTCAATGAAACATGGAGACATGATAAGGGAGTCAGTATTGACATTGGAGAGAAAGACTCATCCTCTGAAGGCACTGAGTTAGATTTGGTGGACGCCTTTAGGAATTTGAAGTTGGTTAGTGATGTTAGAGATAGTAGTGTTTTTCAAAAAGTTAATTTTGGATTATGTAATACTGCTGTCGAAGAATAATGATGTTTAATGCTTCTTTGCAAATGTTTAGGTTAGGGATGATAAAACCTAACCCTAGTTAATTTTGAGAACACCTGCACTACACCCCATTCATAGCAATTCATTCCCACAGGTGGTTAAGACTGCAAAGCTTGAAATCTGCCCTCGCTTGAAATACTGGAAAGTAGGCTTGCTTCACGGGCATTTTCAGAGTTTTCCTTAGAATCGTTCTATGTGGCTGCCAGAAAACATTTGAATATATTGTTTATTTTTATTTAAATACAGTGATCTTGATTTTATGTTGCTTAATGTGCGGTTTACTAACAGTTTCTTTTGTTGTATTTTATTTAAAAATTAATAGTTATTGTAACCGAATATTATCCATTTATTATAAGCGAAGTTACTAACCATGTTTTCGGCATATTAGTTATTTAAAGTGCAAATGAAATAATTTTGTTTTAAAACTGTATATGATAATAATAAAGTTAGAGAACCCCAATGGCATTTCTTTTCTGATTGTCTGTGTAACATACTGGTATAGCTTTCAGAAAAGGAGTACTTTTAGGGCATTGTTTAAAATTGATTTTATTTGATAATTAAAACATAATGAACAAATTTAATTTTCAATTGAATATTCCTTACTCTTTTAAAGCTATATCTAAAAAAACTTCTTTCATACTTGCAAATTACCACACGTCTCTTTAAGACAACTGCCTGAATTTTTAAATTTGATCTATGTTTTCGTCAGCTTAATTTGAGTGACATAGAGCTACAGACAATTTTTTACCCAATTATGATGACAATTCTTCAGAAACAAGAATTGTTAATTAAGGCAAAGTATGCAAACACTATGCTTAAAGCTCGATGTTTTTGTTCAGAATATAAGGACAATTTGCAGTTAATTTCAATTATGGTATTCAAAACAATTACTTTTATCATAGACTTTTCAGAAATTTCTCCTTTTGTGGCTATAAACAATCACACATCATCATGAATTCCAACATACGATCTGTAGCCAAAATCAGAAGGTGATATGTACAAAAAAGCTGTATTGTTAAAGACAGTAAGTTAGTTTATATATAGTCTATATTTTATAGTCCTTAGGTTTTTTTTTTTTTTTTTTTTAAGCAATTTTTGATCCGTAAGGCCCATATCACACATCATTTGTCTCACACGAACTACTGTTTCGAACAATTTTTCTGCTTGGTTTACTATTGAAAGATACACGTGCGCCTTTTTCCTTCCTTTCCAAAAAAATTGCAAGTTGTTCTTTTTCAACCAGTGAGCTATCAGCTGCGACTAACTAGTTTCCTCTGTGTTAACACCAAAGTGATCTATGGTTATTCGCTGTTGTGACCAGACAGAAACATTGTTCCAAACAGTTGTTCGTCCGAAACAAACCGACGAGTGCTAGCAACCTAAGAGACCTTAATTTAACAGCCCACACCCACACAAGGCTGACTTCATTTCCTTTCGTATTTATTAGAATAAAACAAATTAAATTCACAACAGCAACATAAAGGAATACAACAATACCGGGAAAGGAATCTTCAGGCTGTTTATGATATGAACGCCCTATTTCCTGTGCTTTACAGAAAACTCCGTGAAAACTCCTGGAGTTGAGAAACTGTATGTAAGTTAAAATTAATTAAAATTTTCTATATAAGCATGTTATTTTTACTACAGAAGAAACTTTCATAAATAAACATATTAAATTTATTGAATTACTTTATTTTTGGTATTTTGATATTTAACACTCTCCTTGCAAAACACTATGCAGTAATTTTCGTCATCAGGCAGAAAGACCTAATGCCTGCAAAAGCAAGTTTGCTCTCAGTCGCACGTGGTGATTTCATCGTTGTGCTGCAAGGGTCCAGTGTTTGCTGATCATTGGTATTCGACTTAAAATCCGTTTGATATTTTATTTTAACTGCTTTTATCTCTCTTTGATGCAGAATGGGAAAGCGGAAGAGAGAATGTGAAGAACTTTCAGACATGATTTACTATGTTAAGAAGAAAAAATCAGAAAATATGGAAAATCTTATTGTGAAAGCCATTTTAACATCCACGGTCAAAGGCTAAAAAATGATCTTAAGAATATTAGACGAAAAGAAAAGAAAAAAATGGTGACAAAGCAGAATATTGCTTGCTTAGATCTCAATGAAACATGGTGACATGATAAGGGAGTCAGTATTGACATTGGAGAGAAAGACTCATCCTCTGAAGGCACTGAGTTAGATTTGGTGGAAGCTTTTAGGAATTTGAAGTTGGTTAGTGATGTTAGAGATAGTAGTGTTTTTCAAAAAGTTAATTTTGGATTATGTAATACTGCTGTCGAAGAATAATGATGTTTAATGCTTCTTTGCAAATGTTTAGGTTAGGGATGATAAAACCTAACCCTAGTTATTTTTGAGAACACCTGCACTAGACCCCATTCATAGCAATTCATTCCCACAGGTGGTTAAGACTGCAAACCCTGAAATCTGCCCTCGCTTGAAATACTGGCAAGTAGGCTTGCTTCACGGGCATTTTCAGAGTTTTCCTTAGAATTGTTCTATTTGGCTGCCAGAAAACATTTGAATATATTGTTTATTTTTATTTAAATACAGTGATCTTGATTTTATGTTGCTTAATGTGCGGTTTACTAACAGTTTCTTTTGTTGTATTTTATTTAAAAATTAATAGTTATTGTAACCGAATATAATCCATTTATTATAAGCGAAGTTACTAACCATGTTTTCGGCATATTAGCTATTTAAAGTGCAAATGAAATAATTTTGTTTTAAAACTGTATATGATAATAATAAAGTTAGAGAACCCCAATGGCATTTCTTTTCTGATTGTCTGTGTAACATACTGGTATAGCTTTCAGAAAAGGAGTACTTTTAGGGCATTGTTTGAAATTGATTTTATTTGATAATTAAAACATAATGAACAAATTTAATTTTCAATTGAATATTCCTTACTCTTTTAAAGCTATATCTAAAAAAACTTCTTTCATACTTGCAAATTACCACACGTCTCTTTAAGACAACTGCCTGAATTTTTAAATTTGATCTATGTTTTCGTCAGCTTAATTTGAGTGACATAGAGCTACAGACAATTTTTTACCCAATTATGATGACAATTCTTCAGAAACAAGAATTGTTAATTAAGGCAAAGTATGCAAACAATATGCTTAAAGCTCGATGTTTTTGTTCAGAATATAAGGACAATTTGCAGTTAATTTCAATTATGGTATTCAAAACAATTACTTTTATCATAGACTTTTCAGAAATTTCTCCTTTTGTGGCTATAAACAATCACACATCATCATGAATTCCAACATACGATCTGTAGCCAAAATCAGAAGGTGATATGTACAAAAAAGCTGTATTGTTAAAGACAGTAAGTTAGTTTATATATAGTCTATATCTTATAGTCCTTAGGTTTTTTTTTTTTTTTTTTAAGCAATTTTTGATCCGTAAGGCCCATATCACACATCATTTGTCTCACACGAACTACTGTTTCGAACAATTTTTCTGCTTGGTTTACTATTGAAAGATACACGTGCGACTTTTTCCTTCCTTTCCAAAAAAATTGCAAGTTGTTCTTTTTCAACCAGTGAGCTATCAGCTACGAGTAACAAGTTTCCTCTGTGTTAACACCAAAGTGATCTATGGTTATTCGCTTTTGTGACCAGACAGAAACATTGTTCCAAACAGTTGTTCGTCCGAAACAAACCGACGAGTGCTAGCAACCTAAGAGACCTTAATTTAACAGCCCACACCCACACAAGGCTGACTTCATTTCCTTTCGTATTTATTAGAATAAAACAAATTAAATTCACAACAGCAACGTAAAGGAATACAACAATACCGGGAAAGGAATCTTCAGGCTGTTTACGATATGAACGCCCTATTCCCTGTGCTTTACAGAAAACTCCGTGAAAACTCCTGGAGTTGAGAAAATGTATGTAAGTTAAAATTAATTAAAATTTTCTATATAAGCATGTTATTTTTACTACAGCAGGAAACTTTCGTAAATAAATATATTAAATTTATTGAATTACTTTATTTTTGGTATTTTGATATTTAACACTCTCCTTGCAAAACACTATGCAGTAATTTTCGTCATCAGGCAGAAAGACCTAATGCCTGCAAAAGCAAGTTTGCTCTCAGTCGCACGTGGTGATTTCATCGTTGTGCTGCAAGGGTCCAGTGTTTGCTGATCATTGGTATTCGACATAAAATCCGTTTGATATTTTATTTTAACTGCTTTATCTCTCTTTGATGCAGAATGGGAAAGCGGAAGAGAGAATGTTAAGAACTTTCAGACATGATTTTCTATGTTAAGAAGAAAAAATCAGAAAATATGGAAAATCTTATTGTGAAAGCCATTTTAACATCCACGGTCAAAGGCTAAAAAATGATCTTAAGAATATTAGACGAAAAGAAAAGAAAAAAATGGTGACAAAGCAGAATATTGCTTGCTTAGATCTCAATGAAACGTGGAGACACGATAAGGGAGTCAGTATTGACATTCGAGAGAAAGACTCATCCTGTGAAGGCACTGAGTTAGATTTGTTGGACGCCTTTAGGAATTTGAAGTTGGTTAGTGATGTTAGAGATAGTAGTGTTTTTCAAAAAGTTAATTTTGGATTATGTAATACTGCTGTCGAAGAATAATGATGTTTAATGCCTTCTTTGCAAATGTTTAGGTTAGGGATGATAAAACCTAACCCTAGTTATTTTTGAGAACACCTGCACTAGACCCCATTCATAGCAATTCATTCCCACAGGTGGTTAAGACTGCAAACCTTGAAATCTGCCCTCGCTTGAAATACTGACAAGTAGGCTTGCTTCACGGGCATTTTCAGAGTTTTTTTTAGAATCGTTCTATGTGGCTGCCAGAAAACATTTGAATATATTGTTTATTTTTATTTAAATACAGTGATCTTGATTTTATGTTGCTTAATGTGCGGTTTACTAACAGTTTCTTTTGTTGTATTTTATTTAAAAATTAATAGTTATTGTAACCGAATATAATCCATTTATTATAAGCGAAGTTACTAACCATGTTTTCGGCATATTAGCTATTTAAAGTGCAAATGAAATAATTTTGTTTTAAAACTGTAAATGATAATAATAAAGTTAGAGAACCCCAATGGCATTTCTTTTCTGATTGTCTGTGTAACATACTGGTATAGCTTTCAGAAAAGGAGTACTTTTAGGGCATTGTTTAAAATTGATTTTATTTGATAATTAAAACATAATGAACAAATTTAATTTTCAATTGAATATTCCTTACTCTTTTAAAGCTATATCTAAAAAAACTTCTTTCATACTTGCAAATTACCACACGTCTCTTTAAGACAACTGCCTGAATTTTTAAATTTGATCTATGTTTTCGTCAGCTTAATTTGAGTGACATAGAGCTACAGACAATTTTTTACCCAATTATGATGACAATTCTTCAGAAACAAGAATTGTTAATTAAGGCAAAGTATGCAAACACTATGCTCAAAGCTCGATGTTTTTGTTCAGAATATAAGGACAATTTGCAGTTAATTTCAATTATGGTATTCAAAACAATTACTTTTATCATAGACTTTTCAGAAATTTCTCCTTTTGTGGCTATAAACAATCACACATCATCATGAATTCCAACATACGATCTGTAGCCAAAATCAGAAGGTGATATGTACAAAAAAGCTGTATTGTTAAAGACATTAAGTTAGTTTATATATAGTCTATATCTTATAGTCCTTAGGTTTTTTTTTTTTTTTTTTTTTTTTTTTTAAGCAATTTTTGATCGGTAAGGCCCATATCACACATCATTTGTCGCACACGAACTACTGTTTCGAACAATTTTTCTGCTTGGTTTACTATTGAAAGATACACGTGCGACTTTTTCCTTCCTTTCCAAAAAAATTGCAAGTTGTTCTTTTTCAACCAGTGAGCTATCAGCTACGAGTAACAAGTTTCCTCTGTGTTAACACCAAAGTGATCTATGGTTATTCGCTTTTGTGACCAGACAGAAACATTGTTCCAAACAGTTGTTCGTCCGAAACAAATCGACGAGTGCTAGCAACCTAAGAGACCTTAATTTAACAGCCCACACCCACACAAGGCTGACTTCATTTCCTTTCGTATTTATTAGAATAAAACAAATTAAATTCACAACAGCAACGTAAAGGAATACAACAATACCGGGAAAGGAATCTTCAGGCTGTTTACGATATGAACGCCCTATTCCCTGTGCTTTACAGAAAACTCCGTGAAAACTCCTGGAGTTGAGAAAATGTATGTAAGTTAAAATTAATTAAAATTTTCTATATAAGCATGTTATTTTTACTACAGCAGGAAACTTTCGTAAATAAATATATTAAATTTATTGAATTACTTTATTTTTGGTATTTTGATATTTAACACTCTCCTTGCAAAACACTATGCAGTAATTTTCGTCATCAGGCAGAAAGACCGAATGCCTGCAAAAGCAAGTTTGCTCTCACTCGCACGTGGTGATTTCATCGTTGTGCTGCAAGGGTCCAGCGTTTGCTGATCATTGGTATTCGACTTAAAATCCGTTTGATATTTTATTTTAACTGCTTTTATCTCTCTTTGATGCAGAATGGGAAAGCGGAAGAGAGAATGTGAAGAACTTTCAGACATGATTTACTATGTTAAGAAGAAAAAATCAGAAAATATGGAAAATCTTATTGTGAAAGCCATTTTAACATCCGCGGTCAAACGGCTAAAAAATGATCTTAAGAATATTAGACGAAAAGAAAAGAAAAAAAATGGTGACAAAGCAGAATATTGCTTGCTTAGATCTCAATGAAGCATGGTGACATGATAAGGGAGTCAGTATTGACATTGGAGAGAAAGACTCATCCTCTGAAGGCACTGAGTTAGATTTGGTGGAAGCTTTTAGGAATTTGAAGTTGGTTAGTGATGTTAGAGATAGTAGTGTTTTTCAAAAAGTTAATTTTGGATTATGTAATACTGCTGTCGAAGAATAATGATGTTTAATGCTTCTTTGCAAATGTTTAGGTTAGGGATGATAAAACCTAACCCTAGTTATTTTTGAGAACACCTGCACTAGACCCCATTCATAGCAATTCATTCCCACAGGTGGTTAAGACTGCAAACCCTGAAATCTGCCCTCGCTTGAAATACTGGCAAGTAGGCTTGCTTCACGGGCATTTTCAGAGTTTTCCTTAGAATTGTTCTATTTGGCTGCCAGAAAACATTTGAATATATTGTTTTTTTTTTATTTAAATACAGTGATCTTGATTTTATGTTGCTTAATGTGCGGTTTACTAACAGTTTCTTTTGTTGTATTTTATTTAAAAATTAATAGTTATTGTAACCGAATATAATCCATTTATTATAAGCGAAGTTACTAACCATGTTTTCGGCATATTAGCTATTTAAAGTGCAAATGAAATAATTTTGTTTTAAAACTGTATATGATAATAATAAAGTTAGAGAACCCCAATGGCATTTCTTTTCTGATTGTGTGTGTAACATACTGGTATAGCTTTCAGAAAAGGAGTACTTTTAGGACATTGTTTGAAATTGATTTTATTTGATAATTAAAACATAATGAACAAATTTAATTTTCAATTGAATATTCCTTACTCTTTTAAAGCTATATCTAAAAAAACTTCTTTCATACTTGCAAATTACCACACGTCTCTTTAAGACAACTGCCTGAATTTTTAAATTTGATCTATGTTTTCGTCAGCTTAATTTGAGTGACATAGAGCTACAGACAATTTTTTACCCAATTATGATGACAATTCTTCAGAAACAAGAATTGTTAATTAAGGCAAAGTATGCAAACACTATGCTCAAAGCTCGATGTTTTTGTTCAGAATATAAGGACAATTTGCAGTTAATTTCAATTATGGTATTCAAAACAATTACTTTTATCATAGACTTTTCAGAAATTTCTCCTTTTGTGGCTATAAACAATCACACATCATCATGAATTCCAACATACGATCTGTAGCCAAAATCAGAAGGTGATATGTACAAAAAAGCTGTATTGTTAAAGACAGTAAGTTAGTTTATATATAGTCTATATCTTATAGTCCTTAGGTTTTTTTTTTTTTTTTTTTTTTTTTTTTTTTAAAGCAATTTTTGATCCGTAAGGCCCATATCACACATCATTTGTCTCACACGAACTACTGTTTCGAACAATTTTTCTGCTTGGTTTACTATTGAAAGATACACGTGCGACTTTTTCCTTCCTTTCCAAAAAAATTGCAAGTTGTTCTTTTTCAACCAGTGAGCTATCAGCTACGAGTAACAAGTTTCCTCTGTGTTAACACCAAAGTGATCTATGGTTATTCGCTTTTGTGACCAGACAGAAACATTGTTCCAAACAGTTGTTCGTCCGAAACAAATCGACGAGTGCTAGCAACCTAAGAGACCTTAATTTAACAGCCCACACCCACACAAGGCTGACTTCATTTCCTTTCGTATTTATTAGAATAAAACAAATTAAATTCACAACAGCAACGTAAAGGAATACAACAATACCAGGAAAGGAATCTTCAGGCTGTTTACGATATGAACGCCCTATTCCCTGTGCTTTACAGAAAACTCCTGGAGTTGAGAAAATGTATGTAAGTTAAAATTAATTAAAATTTTCTATATAAGCATGTTATTTTTACTACAGCAGGAAACTTTCGTAAATAAATATATTAAATTTATTGAATTACTTTATTTTTGGTATTTTGATATTTAACACTCTCCTTGCAAAACACTATGCAGTAATTTTCGTCATCAGGCAGAAAGACCGAATGCCTGCAAAAGCAAGTTTGCTCTCAGTCGCACGTGGTGATTTCATCGTTGTGCTGCAAGGGTCCAGCGTTTGCTGATCATTGGTATTCGACTTAAAATCCGTTTGATATTTTATTTTAACTGCTTTTATCTCTCTTTGATGCAGAATGGGAAAGCGGAAGAGAGAATGTGAAGAACTTTCAGACATGATTTACTATGTTAAGAAGAAAAAATCAGAAAATATGGAAAATCTTCTTGTGAAAGCGATTTTAACATCCGCGGTCAAACGGCTAAAAAATGATCTTAAGAATATTAGACGAAAAGAAAAGAAAAAAATGGTGACAAAGTAGAATATTCCTTGCTTAGATCTCAATGAAACATGGAGACATGATAAGGGAGTCAGTATTGACATTGGAGAGAAAGACTCATCCTCTGAAGGCACTGAGTTAGATTTGGTGGAAGCTTTTAGGAATTTGAAGTTGGTTAGTGATGTTAGAGATAGGAGTGTTTTTCAAAAAGTTAATTTTGGATTATGTAATACTGCTGTCGAAGAATAATGATGTTTAATGCTTCTTTGCAAATGTTTAGGTTAGGGATGATAAAACCTAACCCTAGTTATTTTTGAGAACACCTGCACTAGACCCCATTCATAGCAATTCATTCCCACAGGTGGTTAAGACTGCAAACCTTGAAATCTGCCCTCGCTTGAAATACTGGCAAGTAGGCTTGCTTCACGGGCATTTTCAGAGTTTTCCTTAGAAACGTTCTATGTGGCTGCCAGAAAACATTTGAATATATTGTTTATTTTTATTTAAATACAGTGATCTTGATTTTATGTTGCTTAATGTGCGGTTTACTAACAGTTTCTTTTGTTGTATTTTATTTAAAAATTAATAGTTATTGTAACCGAATATAATCCATTTATTATAAGCGAAGTTACTAACCATGTTTTCGGCATATTAGCTATTTAAAGTGCAAATGAAATAATTTTGTTTTAAAACTGTATATGATAATAATAAAGTTAGAGAACCCCAATGGCATTTCTTTTCTGATTGTCTGTGTAACATACTGGTATAGCTTTCAGAAAAGGATTACTTTTAGGGCATTGTTTGAAATTGATTTTATTTGATAATTAAAACATAATGAACAAATTTAATTTTCAATTGAATATTCCTTACTCTTCTAAAGCTATATCTAAAAAAACTTCTTTCATTCTTGCAAATTACCACACGTCTCTTTAAGACAACTGCCTGAATTTTTAAATTTGATCTATGTTTTCGTCAGCTTAATTTGAGTGACATAGAGCTACAGACAATTTTTTACCCAATTATGATGACAATTCTTCAGAAACAAGAATTGTTAATTAAGGCAAAGTATGCAAACACTATGCTTAAAGCTCGATGTTTTTGTTCAGAATATAAGGACAATTTGCAGTTAATTTCAATTATGGTATTCAAAACAATTAATTTTATCATAGACTTTTCAGAAATTTCTCCTTTTGTGGCTATAAACAATCACACATCATCATGAATTCCAACATACGATCTGCAGCCAAAATCAGAAGGTGATATGTATAAAAAAGCTGTATTGTTAAAGACAGTAAGTTAGGTTAACAGATATTTTATAGTCGTTAGGTTTTTTTTTTTTTTTTTTTTAAGCAATTTTTTCATCCGTAAGGCCCATATCACACATCATTTGTCTCACACGAACTACTGTTTCGAACAATTTTTCTGCTTGGTTTACTATTGAAAGATACACGTGCGCCTTTTTCCTTCCTTTCCAAAAAAATTGCAAGTTGTTCTTTTTCAACCAGTGAGCTATCAGCTGCGACTAACTAGTTTCCTCTGTGTTAACACCAAAGTGATCTATGGTTATTCGCTGTTGTGACCAGACAGAAACATTGTTCCAAACAGTTGTTCGTCCGAAACAAACCGACGAGTGCTAGCAACCTAAGAGACCTTAATTTAACAGCCCACACCCACACAAGGCTGACTTCATTTCCTTTCGTATTTATTAGAATAAAACAAATTAAATTCACAACAGCAACATAAAGGAATACAACAATACCGGGAAAGGAATCTTCAGGCTGTTTACGATATGAACGCCCTATTCCCTGTGCTTTACAGAAAACTCCGTGAAAACTCCTGGAGTTGAGAAACTGTATGTAAGTTAAAATTAATTAAAATCTTCTATATAAGCATGTTATTTTTACTACAGCAGGAAACTTTCATAAATAAACATATTAAATTTATTGAATTACTTTATTTTTGGTATTTTGATATTTAACACTCTCCTTGCAAAACACTATGCAGTAATTTTCGTCATCAGGCAGAAAGACCTAATGCCTGCAAAAGCAAGTTTGCTCTCAGTCGCACGTGGTGATTTCATCGTTGTGCTGCAAGGGTCCAGCGTTTGCTGATCATTGGTATTCGACTTAAAATCCGTTTGATATTTTATTTTAACTGCTTTTATCTCTCTTTGATGCAGAATGGGAAAGCGGAAGAGAGAATGTGAAGAACTTTCAGACATGATTTACTATCTTAAGAAGAAAAAATCAGAAAATATGGAAAATCTTCTTGTGAAAGCGATTTTAACATCCGCGGTCAAACGGCTAAAAAATGATCTTAAGAATATTAGACGAAAAGAAAAGAAAAAAATGGTGACAAAGTAGAATATTGCATGCTTAGATCTCAATGAAACATGGAGACATGATAAGGGAGTCAGTATTGACATTGGAGAGAAAGACTCATCCTCTGAAGGCACTGAGTTAGATTTGGTGGAAGCTTTTAGGAATTTAAGTTGGTTAGTGATGTTAGAGATAGTAGTGTATTTCAAAAAGTTAATTTTGGATTATGTAATACTGCTGTCGAAGAATAATGATGTTTAATGCTTCTTTGCAAATGTTTAGGTTAGGGATGATAAAACCTAACCCTAGTTATTTTTGAGAACACCTGCACTAGACCCCATTCATAGCAATTCATTCCCACAGGTGGTTAAGACTGCAAACCTTGAAATCTGCCCTCGCTTGAAATACTGGAAAGTAGGCTTGCTTCACGGGCATTTTCAGAGTTTTCCTTAGAATCCTTCTATGTGGCTGCCAGAAAACATTTGAATATATTGTTTATTTTTATTTAAATACAGTGATCTTGATTTTATGTTGCTTAATGTGCGGTTTACTAACAGTTTCTTTTGTTGTATTTTATTTAAAAATTAATAGTTATTGTAACCGAATATAATCCATTTATTATAAGCGAAGTTACTAACCATGTTTTCGGTATATTAGCTATTTAAAGTGCAAATGAAATAATTTTGTTTTAAAACTGTATATGATAATAATAAAGTTAGAGAACCCCAATGGCATTTCTTTTCTGATTGTCTGTGTAACATACTGGTATAGCTTTCAGAAAAGGAGTACTTTTAGGGCATTGTTTAAAATTGATTTTATTTGATAATTAAAACATAATGAACAAATTTAATTTTCAATTGAATATTCCTTACTCTTTTAAAGCTATATCTAAAAAAACTTCTTTCATACTTGCAAATTACCACACGTCTCTTTAAGACAACTGCCTGAATTTTTAAATTTGATCTATGTTTTCGTCAGCTTAATTTGAGTGACATAGAGCTACAGACAATTTTTTACCCAATTATGATGACAATTCTTCAGAAACAAGAATTGTTAATTAAGGCAAAGTATGCAAACACTATGCTTAAAGCTCGATGTTTTTGTTCAGAATATAAGGACAATTTGCAGTTAATTTCAATTATGGTATTCAAAACAATTACTTTTATCATAGACTTTTCAAAAATTTCTCCTTTTGTGGCTATAAACAATCACACATCATCATGAATTCCAACATACGATCTGTAGCCAAAATCAGAAGGTGATATGTACAAAAAAGCTGTATTGTTAAAGACAGTAAGTTAGTTTATATATAGTCTATATCTTATAGTCCTTAGGTTTCTTTTTTTTTTTTTTTTTTCTTTTTAAGCAATTTTTGATCCGTAAGGCCCATATCACACATCATTTGTCTCACACGAACTACTGTTTCGAACAATTTTTCTGCTTGGTTTACTAAATAAAGATACACGTGCGACTTTTTCCTTCCTTTCCAAAAAAATTGCAAGTTGTTCTTTTTCAACCAGTGAGCTATCAGCTACGAGTATCAAGTTTCCTCTGTGTTAACACCAAAGTGATCTATGGTTATTCGCTTTTGTGACCAGACAGAAACATTGTTCCAAACAGTTGTTCGTCCGAAAGAAACCGACGAGTGCTAGCAACCTTAGAGACCTTAATTTAACAGCCCACACCCACACAAGGCTGACTTCATTTCCTTTCGTATTTATTAGAATAAAACAAATTAAATTCACAACAGCAACGTAAAGGAATACAACAATACCGGGAAAGGAATCTTCAGGCTGTTTACGATATGAACGCCCTATTCCCTGTGCTTTACAGAAAACTCCGTGAAAACTCCTGGAGTTGAGAAAATGTATGTAATTTAAAATTAATTAAAATTTTCTATATAAGCATGTTATTTTTACTACAGCAGGAAACTTTCGTAAATAAATATATTAAATTTATTGAATTACTTTATTTTTGGTATTTTGATATTTAACACTCTCCTTGCAAAACACTATGCAGTAATTTTCGTCATCAGGCAGAAAGACCTAATGCCTGCAAAAGCAAGTTTGCTCTCAGTCGCACGTGGTGATTTCATCGTTGTGCTGCAAGGGTCCAGCGTTTGCTGATCATTGGTATTCGACTTAAAATCCGTTTGATATTTTATTTTAACTGCTTTTATCTCTCTTTGATGCAGAATGGGAAAGCGGAAGAGAGAATGTGAAGAACTTTCAGACATGATTTACTATGTTAAGAAGAAAAAATCAGAAAATATGGAAAATCTTATTGTGAAAGCCATTTTAACATCCGCGGTCAAACGGCTAAAAAATGATCTTAAGAATATTAGACGAAAAGAAAAGAAAAAAATGGTGACAAAGCAGAATATTGCTTGCTTAGATCTCAATGAAACGTGGAGACACGATTAGGGAGTCAGTATTGACATTGGAGAGAAAGACTCATCCTGTGAAGGCACTGAGTTAGATTTGTTGGACGCCTTTAGGAATTTGAAGTTGGTTAGTGATGTTAGAGATAGTAGTGTTTTTCAAAAAGTTAATTTTGGATTATGTAATACTGCTGTCGAAGAATAATGATGTTTAATGCCTTCTTTGCAAATGTTTAGGTTAGGGATGATAAAACCTAACCCTAGTTATTTTTGAGAACACCTGCACTAGACCCCATTCATAGCAATTCATTCCCACAGGTGGTTAAGACTGCAAACCTTGAAATCTGCCCTCGCTTGAAATACTGACAAGTAGGCTTGCTTCACGGGCATTTTCAGAGTTTTTTTTAGAATCGTTCTATGTGGCTGCCAGAAAACATTTGAATATATTGTTTATTTTTATTTAAATACAGTGATCTTGATTTTATGTTGCTTAATGTGCGGTTTACTAACAGTTTCTTTTGTTGTATTTTATTTAAAAATTAATAGTTATTGTAACCGAATATAATCCATTTATTATAAGCGAAGTTACTAACCATGTTTTCGGCATATTAGCTATTTAAAGTGCAAATGAAATAATTTTGTTTTAAAACTGTATATGATAATAATAAAGTTAGAGAACCCCAATGGCATTTCTTTTCTGATTGTCTGTGTAACATTCTGGTATAGCTTTCAGAAAAGGAGTACTTTTAGGGCATTGTTTGAAATTGATTTTATTTGATAATTAAAACATAATGAACAAATTTAATTTTCAATTGAATATTCCTTACTCTTTTAAAGCTATACCTAAAAAAACTTCTTTCATACTTGCAAATTACCACACGTCTCTTCAAGACAACTGCCTGAATTTTTAAATTTGATCTATGTTTTCATCAGCTTAATTTGAGTGACATAGAGCTACAGACAATTTTTTACCCAATTATGATGACAATTCTTCAGAAACAAGAATTGTTAATTAAGGCAAAGTATGCAAACACTATGCTCAAAGCTCGATGTTTTTGTTCAGAATATAAGGACAATTTGCAGTTAATTTGAATTATGGTATTCAAAACAATTACTTTTATCATAGACTTTTCCGAAATTTCTCCTTTTATGGCTATAAACAATCACACATCATCATGAATTCCAACATACGATCCGTAGCCAAAATCAGAAGGTGATATGTACAAAAAAGCTGTATTGTTAAAGACATTAAGTTAGTTTATATATAGTCTATATCTTATAGTCCTTAGGTTTTTTTTTTTTTTTTTTTTTTTTTTTTTTTAAGCAATTTTTGATCCGTAAGGCCCATATCACACATCATTTGTCTCACACGAAGTACTGTTTCGAACAATTTTTCTGCTTGGTTTACTATTGAAAGATACACGTGCGACTTTTTCCTTCCTTTCCAAAAAAATTGCAAGTTGTTCTTTTTCAACCAGTGAGCTATCAGCTACGAGTAACAAGTTTCCTCTGTGTTAACACCAAAGTGATCTATGGTTATTCGCTTTTGTGACCAGACAGAAACATTGTTCCAAACAGTTGTTCGTCCGAAACAAACCGACGAGTGCTAGCAACCTAAGAGACCTTAATTTAACAGCCCACACCCACACAAGGCTGACTTCATTTCCTTTCGTATTTATTAGAATAAAACAAATTAAATTCACAACAGCAACGTAAAGGAATACAACAATACCGGGAAAGGAATCTTCAGGCTGTTTACGATATGAACGCCCTATTCCCTGTGCTTTACAGAAAACTCCGTGAAAACTCCTGGAGTTGAGAAAATGTATGTAAGTTAAAATTAATTAAAATTTTCTATATAAGCATGTTATTTTTACTACAGCAGGAAACTTTCGTAAATAAATATATTAAATTTATTGAATTACTTTATTTTTGGTATTTTGATATTTAACACTCTCCTTGCAAAACACTATGCAGTAATTTTCGTCATCAGGCAGAAAGACCTAATGCCTGCAAAAGCAAGTTTGCTCACAGTCGCACGTGGTGATTTCATCGTTGTGCTGCAAGGGTCCAGCGTTTGCTGATCATTGGTATTCGACTTAAAATCCGTTTGATATTTTATTTTAACTGCTTTTATCTCTCTTTGATGCAGAATGGGAAAGCGGAAGAGAGAATGTGAAGAACTTTCAGACATGATTTACTATGTTAAGAAGAAAAAATCAGAAAATATGGAAAATCTTATTGTGAAAGCCATTTTAACATCCGCGGTCAAACGGCTAAAAAATGATCTTAAGAATATTAGACGAAAAGAAAAGAAAAAAATGGTGACAAAGCAGAATATTGCTTGCTTAGATCTCAATGAAACATGGTGACATGATAAGGGAGTCAGTATTGACATTGGAGAGAAAGACTCATCCTCTGAAGGCACTGAGTTAGATTTGGTGGAAGCTTTTAGGAATTTGAAGTTGGTTAGTGATGTTAGAGATAGTAGTGTTTTTCAAAAAGTTAATTTTGGATTATGTAATACTGCTGTCGAAGAATAATGATGTTTAATGCTTCTTTGCAAATGTTTAGGTTAGGGATGATAAAACCTAACCCTAGTTATTTTTGAGAACACCTGCACTAGACCCCATTCGTAGCAATTCATTCCCACAGGTGGTTAAGACTACAAACCCTGAAATGTGCCCTCGCTTGAAATACTGGCAAGTAGGCTTGCTTTACGGGCATTTTCAGAGTTTTCCTTAGAATTGTTCTATTTGGCTGCCAGAAAACATTTGAATATATTGTTTATTTTTATTTAAATACAGTGATCTTGATTTTATGTTGCTTAATGTGCGGTTTACTAACAGTTTCTTTTGTTGTATTTTATTTAAAAATTAATAGTTATTGTAACCGAATATAATCCATTTATTATAAGCGAAGTTACTAACCATGTTTTGGGCATATTAGCTATTTAAAGTGCAAATGAAATAATTTTGTTTTAAAACTGTATATGATAATAATAAAGTTAGAGAACCCCAATGGCATTTCTTTTCTGATTGTCTGTGTAACATACTGGTATAGCTTTCAGAAAAGGAGTACTTTTAGGGCATTGTTTGAAATTGATTTTATTTGATAATTAAAACATAATGAACAAATTTAATTTTCAATTGAATATTCCTTACTCTTTTTAAGCTATATCTAAAAAAACTTCTTTCATACTTGCAAATTACCACACGTCTCTTTAAGACAACTGCCTGAATTTTTAAATTTGATCTATGTTTTCGTCAGCTTAATTTGAGTGACATAGAGCTACAGACAATTTTTTACCCAATTATGATGACAATTCTTAAGAAACAAGAATTGTTAATTAAGGCAAAGTATGCAAACACTATGCTTAAAGCTCGATGTTTTTGTTCAGAATATAAGGACAATTTGCAGTTAATTTCAATTATGGTATTCAAAACAATTAATTTTATCATAGACTTTTCAGAAATTTCTCCTTTTGTGGCTATAAACAATCACACATCATCATGAATTCCAACATACGATCTGCAGCCAAAATCAGAAGGTGATATGTATAAAAAAGCTGTATTGTTAAAGACAGTAAGTTAGGTTAACAGATATTTTATAGTCGTTAGGTTTTTTTTTTTTTTTTTTTTTTTTTTGAAGCAATTTTTTCATCCGTAAGGCCCATATCACACATCATTTGTCTCACACGAACTACTGTTTCGAACAATTTTTCTGCTTGGTTTACTATTGAAAGATACACCTGCGCCTTTTTCCTTCCTTTCCAAAAAAATTGCAAGTTGTTCTTTTTCAACCAGTGAGCTATCAGCTGCGACTAACTAGTTTCCTCTGTGTTAACACCAAAGTGATCTATGGTTATTCGCTGTTGTGACCAGACAGAAACATTGTTCCAAACAGTTGTTCGTCCGAAACAAACCGACGAGTGCTAGCAACCTAAGAGACCTTAATTTAACAGCCCACACCCACACAAGGCTGACTTCATTTCCTTTCGTATTTATTAGAATAAAACAAATTAAATTCACAACAGCAACATAAAGGAATACAACAATACCGGGAAAGGAATCTTCAGGCTGTTTACGATATGAACGCCCTATTCCCTGTGCTTTACAGAAAACTCAGTGAAAACTCCTGGAGTTGAGAAACTGTATGTAAGTTAAAATTAATTAAAATTTTCTATATAAGCATGTTATTTTTACTACAGCAGGAAACTTTCATAAATAAACATATTAAATTTATTGAATTACTTTATTTTTGGTATTTTGATATTTAACACTCTCCTTGCAAAACACTATGCAGTAATTTTCGTCATCAGGCAGAAAGACCTAATGCCTGCAAAAGCAAGTTTGCTCTCAGTCGCACGTGGTGATTTCATCGTTGTGCTGCAAGGGTCCAGTGTTTGCTGATCATTGGTATTCGACTTAAAATCCGTTTGATATTTTATTTTAACTGCTTTTATCTCTCTTTGATGCAGAATGGGAAAGCGGAAGAGAGAATGTGAAGAACTTTCAGACATGATTTTCTATGTTAAGAAGAAAAAATCAGAAAATATGGAAAATCTTATTGTGAAAGCCATTTTAACATCCACGGTCAAAGGCTAAAAAATGATCTTAAGAATATTAGACGAAAAGAAAAGAAAAAATTGGTGACAAAGCAGAATATTGCTTGCTTAGATATCAATGAAACGTGGAGACATGATAAGGGAGTCAGTATTGACATTGGAGAGAAAGACTCATCCTGTGAAGGCACTGAGTTAGATTTGTTGGACGCCTTTAGGAATTTGAAGTTGGTTAGTGATGTTAGAGATAGTAGTGTTTTTCAAAAAGTTAATTTTGGATTATGTAATACTGCTGTCGAAGAATAATGATGTTTAATGCTTCTTTGCAAATGTTTAGGTTAGGGATGATAAAACCTAACCCTAGTTATTTTTGAGAACACCTGCACTAGACCCCATTCGTAGCAATTCATTCCCACAGGTGGTTAACACTACAAACCCTGAAATGTGCCCTCGCTTGAAATACTGGCAAGTAGGCTTGCTTTACGGGCATTTTCAGAGTTTTCCTTAGAATTGTTCTATTTGGCTGCCAGAAAACATTTGAATATATTGTTTATTTTTATTTAAATACAGTGATCTTGATTTTATGTTGCTTAATGTGCGGTTTACTAACAGTTTCTTTTGTTGTATTTTATTTAAAAATTAATAGTTATTGTAACCGAATATAATCCATTTATTATAAGCGAAGTTACTAACCATGTTTTGGGCATATTAGCTATTTAAAGTGCAAATGAAATAATTTTGTTTTAAAACTGTATATGATAATAATAAAGTTAGAGAACCCCAATGGCATTTCTTTTCTGATTGTCTGTGTAACATACTGGTATAGCTTTCAGAAAAGGAGTACTTTTAGGGCATTGTTTGAAATTGATTTTATTTGATAATTAAAACATAATGAACAAATTTAATTTTCAATTGAATATTCCTTACTCTTTTAAAGGTATATCTAAAAAACTTCTTTCATACTTGCAAATTACCACACGTCTCTTTAAGACAACTGCCTGAATTTTTAAATTTGATCTATGTTTTCATCAGCTTAATTTGAGTGACATAGAGCTACAGACAATTTTTTACCCAATTATGATGACAATTCTTCAGAAACAAGAATTGTTAATTAAGGCAAAGTATGCAAACACTATGCTCAAAGCTCGATGTTTTTGTTCAGAATATAAGGACAATTTGCAGTTAATTTGAATTATGGTATTCAAAACAATTAATTTTATCATAGACTTTTCAGAAATTTCTCCTTTTGTGGCTATAAACAATCACACATCATCATGTATTCCAACATACGATCTGTAGCCAAAATCAGAAGGTGATATGTACAAAAAAGCTGTATTGTTAAAGACAGTAAGTTAGTTTATATATAGTCTATATCTGATAGTCCTTAGGTTTTTTCTTTTTTTTTTTTTTTAAAGCAATTTTTGATCCGTAAGGCCCATATCACACATCATTTGTCTCACACAAACTACTGTTTCGAACAATTTTTCTGCTTGGTTTACTATTGAAAGATACACGTGCGCCTTTTTCCTTCCTTTCCAAAAAAATTGCAAGTTGTTCTTTTTCAACCAGTGAGCTATCAGCTGCGACTAACTAGTTTCCTCTGTGTTAACACCAAAGTGATCTATGGTTATTCGCTGTTGTGACCAGACAGAAACATTGTTCCAAACAGTTGTTCGTCCGAAACAAACCGACGAGTGCTAGCAACCTAAGAGACCTTAATTTAACAGCCCACACCCACACAAGGCTGACTTCATTTCCTTTCGTATTTATTAGAATAAAACAAATTAAATTCACAACAGCAATGTAAAGGAATACAACAATACCGGGAAAGGAATCTTCAGGCTGTTTACGATATGAACGCCCTATTCCCTGTGCTTTACAGAAAACTCCGTGAAAACACCTGGAGTTGAGAAAATGTAAGTTAAAATTAATTAAAATTTTCTATATAAGCATGTTATTTTTACTACAGCAGGAAACTTTCGTAAATAAATATATTAAATTTATTGAATTACTTTATTTTTGGTATTTTGATATTTAACACTCTCCTTGCAAAACACTATGCAGTAATTTTCGTCATCAGGCAGAAAGACCTAATGCCTGCAAAAGCAAGTTTGCTCTCAGTCGCACGTGGTGATTTCATCGTTGTGCTGCAAGGGTCCAGTGTTTGCTGATCATTGGTATTCGACTTAAAATCCGTTTGATATTTTATTTTAACTGCTTTTATCTCTCTTTGATGCAGAATGGGAAAGCGGAAGAGAGAATGTGAAGAACTTTCAGACATGATTTACTATGTTAAGAAGAAAAAATCAGAAAATATGGAAAATCTTATTGTGAAAGCCATTTTAACATCCGCGGTCAAACGGCTAAAAAATGATCTTAAGAATATTAGACGAAAAGAAAAGAAAAAAATGGTGACAAAGCAGAATATTGCTTGCTTAGATCTCAATGAAACATGGTGACATGATAAGGGAGTCAGTATTGACATTGGAGAGAAAGAGTCATCCTCTGAAGGCACTGAGTTAGATTTGGTGGAAGCTTTTAGGAATTTGAAGTTGGTTAGTGATGTTAGAGATAGTAGTGTTTTTCAAAAAGTTAATTTTGGATTATGTAATACTGCTGTCGAAGAATAATGATGTTTAATGCTTCTTTGCAAATGTTTAGGTTAGGGATGATAAAACCTGACCCTAGTTATTTTTGAGAACACCTGCACTAGACCCCATTCATAGCAATTCATTCCCACAGGTGGTTAAGACTGCAAACCCAGAAATCTGGCCTCGCTTGAAATACTGGCAAGTAGGCTTGCTTCACGGGCATTTTCAGAGTTTTCCTTAGAATTGTTCTATTTGGCTGCCAGAAAACATTTGAATATATTGTTTATTTTTATTTAAATACAGTGATCTTGATTTTATGTTGCTTAATGTGCGGTTTACTAACAGTTTCTTTTGTTCTATTTTATTTAAAAATTAATAGTTATTGTAACCGAATATAATCCATTTATTATAATCGAAGTTACTAACCATGTTTTGGGCATATTAGCTATTTAGAGTGCAAATGAAATAATTTTGTTTTAAAACTATATATGATAATAATAAAGTTAGAGAACCCCAATGGCATTTCTTTTCTGATTGTCTGTGTAACATTCTGGTATAGCTTTCAGAAAAGGAGTACTTTTAGGGCATTGTTTGAAATTGATTTTATTTGATAATTAAAACATAATGAACAAATTTAATTTTCAATTGAATATTCCTTACTCTTTTAAAGCTATATCTAAAAAAACTTCTTTCATACTTGCAAATTACCACACGTCTCTTTAAGACAACTGCCTGAATTTTTAAATTTGATCTATGTTTTCGTCAGCTTAATTTGAGTGACATAGAGCTACAGACAATTTTTTACCCAATTATGATGACAATTCTTCAGAAACAAGAATTGTTAATTAAGGCAAAGTATGCAAACACTATGCTCAAAGCTCGATGTTTTTGTTCAGAATATAAGGAGAATTTGCAGTTAATTTGAATTATGGTATTCAAAACAATTAATTTTATCATAGACTTTTCAGAAATTTCTCCTTTTGTCGCTATAAACAATCACACATCATCATGAATTCCAACATACGATCTGTAGCCAAAATCAGAAGGTGATATGTGAAAAAAGCTGTATTGTTAAAGACAGCTTTTTAGTTAAGTTAGTTATAAGTTAGTTTATATATAGTCTATATCTGATAGTCCTTAGGTTTTTTTTTTTTTTTTTTTTTAAGCAATTTTTGATCCGTAAGGCCCATATCACACATCATTTGTCTCACACAAACTACTGTTTCGAACAATTTTTCTGCTTGGTTTACTATTGAAAGATACACGTGCGCCTTTTTCCTTCCTTTCCAAAAAAATTGCAAGTTGTTCTTTTTCAACCAGTGAGCTATCAGCTGCGACTAACTAGTTTCCTCTGTGTTAACACCAAAGTGATCTATGGTTATTCGCTGTTGTGACCAGACAGAAACATTGTTCCAAACAGTTGTTCGTCCGAAACAAACCGACGAGTGCTAGCAACCTAAGAGACCTTAATTTAACAGCCCACACCCACACAAGGCTGACTTCATTTCCTTTCGTATTTATTAGAATAAAACAAATTAAATTCACAACAGCAACGTAAAGGAATACAACAATACCGGGAAAGGAATCTTCAGGCTGTTTACGATATGAACGCCCTATTCCCTGTGCTTTACAGAAAACTCCGTGAAAACTCCTGGAGTTGAGAAAATGTATGTAAGTTAAAATTAATTAAAATTTTCTATATAAGCATGTTATTTTTACTACAGCAGGAAACTTTCGTAAATAAATATATTAAATTTATTGAATTACTTTATTTTTCGTATTTTGATATTTAACACTCTCCTTGCAAAACACTATGCAGTAATTTTCGTCATCAGGCAGAAAGACCTAATGCCTGCAAAAGCAAGTTTGCTCTCAGTCGCACGTGGTGATTTCATCGTTGTGCTGCAAGGGTCCAGTGTTTGCTGATCATTGGTATTCGACTTAAAATCCGTTTGATATTTTATTTTAACTGCTTTTATCTCTCTTTGATGCAGAATGGGAAAGCGGAAGAGAGAATGTGAAGAACTTTCAGACATGATTTACTATGTTAAGAAGAAAAAATCAGAAAATATGGAAAATCTTATTGTGAAAGCCATTTTAACATCCGCGGTCAAACGGCTAAAAAATGATCTTAAGAATATTAGACGAAAAGAAAAGAAAAAAATGGTGACAAAGCAGAATATTGCTTGCTTAGATCTCAATGAAACATGGTGACATGATAAGGGAGTCAGTATTGACATTGGAGAGAAAGAGTCATCCTCTGAAGGCACTGAGTTAGATTTGGTGGAAGCTTTTAGGAATTTGAAGTTGGTTAGTGATGTTAGAGATAGTAGTGTTTTTCAAAAAGTTAATTTTGGATTATGTAATACTGCTGTCGAAGAATAATGATGTTTAATGCTTCTTTGCAAATGTTTAGGTTAGGGATGATAAAACCTAACCCTAGTTATTTTTGAGAACACCTGCACTAGACCCCATTCATAGCAATTCATTCCCACAGGTGGTTAAGACTGCAAACCCTGAAATCTGCCCTCGCTTGAAATACTGGCAAGTAGGCTTGCTTCACGGGCATTTTCAGAGTTTTCCTTAGAATTGTTCTATTTGGCTGCCAGAAAACATTTGAATATATTGTTTATTTTTATTTAAATACAGTGATCTTGATTTTATGTTGCTTAATGTGCGGTTTACTAACAGTTTCTTTTGTTCTATTTTATTTAAAAATTAATAGTTATTGTAACCGAATATAATCCATTTATTATAATCGAAGTTACTAACCATGTTTTGGGCATATTAGCTATTTAGAGTGCAAATGAAATAATTTTGTTTTAAAACTATATATGATAATAATAAAGTTAGAGAACCCCAATGGCATTTCTTTTCTGATTGTCTGTGTAACATACTGGTATAGCTTTCAGAAAAGGAGTACTTTTAGGGCATTGTTTCAAATTGATTTTATTTGATAATTAAAACATAATGAACAAATTTAATTTTCAATTGAATATACCTTACTCTTTTAAAGCTATATCTAAAAAAACTTCTTTCATACTTGCAAATTACCACACGTCTCTTTAAGACAACTGCCTGAATTTTTAACTTTGATCTATGTTTTCGTCAGCTTAATTTGAGTGACATAGAGCTACAGACAATTTTTTACCCAATTATGATGACAATTCTTCAGAAACAAGAATTGTTAATTAAGGCAAAGTATGCAAACACTATGCTCAAAGCTCGATGTTTTTGTTCAGAATATAAGGACAATTTGCAGTTAATTTGAATTATGGTATTCAAAACAATTAATTTTATCATAGACTTTTCAGAAATTTCTCCTTTTGTGGCTATAAACAATCACACATCATCATGAATTCCAACATACGATCTGTAGCCAAAATCAGAAGGTGATATGTGAAAAAAGCTGTATTGTTAAAGACAGTAAGTTAGTTTATATATAGTCTATATCTGATAGTCCTTAGGTTTTTTTTTTTTTTTTTTTTTAAGCAATTTTTGATCTGTAAGGCCCATATCACACATCATTTGTCTCACACAAACTACTGTTTCGAACAATTTTTCTGCTTGGTTTACTATTGAAAGATACACGTGCGCCTTTTTCCTTCCTTTCCAAAAAAATTGCAAGTTGTTCTTTTTCAACCAGTGAGCTATCAGCTGCGACTAACTAGTTTCCTCTGTGTTAACACCAAAGTGATCTATGGTTATTCGCTGTTGTGACCAGACAGAAACATTGTTCCAAACAGTTGTTCGTCCGAAACAAACTGACGAGTGCTAGCAACCTAAGAGACCTTAATTTAACAGCCCACACCCACACAAGGCTGACTTCATTTCCTTTCGTATTTATTAGAATAAAACAAATTAAATTCACAACAGCAACGTAAAGGAATACAACAATACCGGGAAAGGAATCTTCAGGCTGTTTACGATATGAACGCCCTATTCCCTGTGCTTTACAGAAAACTCCGTGAAAACTCCTGGAGTTGAGAAAATGTATGTAAGTTAAAATTAATTAAAATTTTCTATATAAGCATGTTATTTTTACTACAGCAAGAAACTTTCGTAAATAAATATATTAAATTTATTGAATTACTTTATTTTTGGTATTTTGATATTTAACACTCTCCTTGCAAAACACTATGCAGTAATTTTCGTCATCAGGCAGAAAGACCTAATGCCTGCAAAAGCAACTTTGCTCTCAGTCGCACGTGGTGATTTCATCGTTGTGCTGCAAGGGTCCAGTGTTTGCTGATCATTGGTATTCGACTTAAAATCCGTTTGATATTTTATTTTAACTGCTTTTATCTCTCTTTGATGCAGAATGGGAAAGCGGAAGACTGAATGTGAAGAACTTTCAGACATGATTTACTATGTTAAGAAGAAAAAATCAGAAAATATGGAAAATCTTCTTGTGAAAGCCATTTTAACATCCGCGGTCAAACGGCTAAAAAATGATCTTAAGAATATTAGACAAAAAGAAAAGAAAAAAATGGTGACAAAGCAGAACATTGCTTGCTTAGATCTCAATGAAACGTGGAGACATGATAAGGGAGTCAGTATTGACATTGGAGAGAAAGACTCATCCTGTGAAGGCACTGAGTTAGATTTGTTGGACGCCTTTAGGAATTTGAAGTTGGTTAGTGATGTTAGAGATAACAGTGTTTTTCAAAAAGTTAATTTTGGATTATGCAATACTGCTGTCGAAGAATAATGATGTTTAATGCCTTCTTTGCAAATGTTTAGGTTAGGGATGATAAAACCTAACCCTAGTTATTTTTGAGAACACCTGCACTAGACCCCATTCATAGCAATTCATTCCCACAGGTGGTTAAGACTGCAAACCTTGAAATCTGCCCTTGCTTGAAATACTGGCAAGTAGGCTTGTTTCACGGGCATTTTCAGAGTTTTCCTTAGAATCGTTCTATGTGGCTGCCAGAAAACATTTGAATATATTGTTTATTTTTATTTAAATACAGTGATCTTGATTTTATGTTGCTTAATGTGCGGTTTACTAACAGTTTCTTTTGTTTGTTGTATTTTATTTAAAAATTAATAGTTATTGTAACCGAATATAATCCATTTATTATAAGCGAAGTTACTAACCATGTTTTTGGCATATTAGCTATTTAAAGTGCAAATGAAATAATTTTGTTTTAAAACTGTATATGATAATAATAAAGTTAGAGAACCCCAATGGCATTTCTTTTCTGATTGTCTGTGTAACATACTGGTATAGCTTTCAGAAAAGGAGTACTTTTAGGGCATTGTTTGAAATTGATTTTATTTGATAATTAAAACATAATGTACAAATTTAATTTTCAATTGAATATTCCTTACTCTTTTAAAGCTATATCTAAAAAAACTTCTTTCATACTTGCAAATTACCACACGTCTCTTTAAGACAACTGCCTGAATTTTTAAATTTGATCTATGTTTTCGTCAGCTTAATTTGAGTGACATAGAGCTACAGACAATTTTTTACCCAATTATGATGACAATTCTTCAGAAACAAGAATTGTTAATTAAGGCAAAGTATGCAAACACTATGCTCAAAGCTCGATGTTTTTGTTCAGAATATAAGGACAATTTGCAGTTAATTTGAATTATGGTATTCAAAACAATTAATTTTATCATAGACTTTTCAGAAATTTCTCCTTTTGTGGCTATAAACAATCACACATCATTATGAATTCCAACATACGAACTGTAGCCAAAATCAGAAGGCGATATGTATAAAAAAGCTGTATTGTTAAAGACAGTAAGTTAGTTTAACAGATATTTTATAGTCCTTAGGTTTTTTTTTTTTTTTTTTTTTTTTTTTTTTAAGCAATTTTTGATCCGTAAGGCCCATATCACACATCATTTGTCTCACACGAACTACTGTTTCGAACAATTTTTCTGCTTGGTTTACTATTGAAAGATACATGTGCGACTTTTTCCTTCCTTTCCAAAAAAATTGCAAGTTGTTCTTTTTCAACCAGTGAGCTATCAGCTACGAGTAACAAGTTTCCTCTGTGTTAACACCAAAGTGATCTATGGTTATTCGCTTTTGTGACCAGACAGAAACATTGTTCCAAACAGTTGTTCGTCCGAAACAAACCGACAAGTGCTAGCAACCTAAGAGACCTTAATTTAACAGCCCACACCCACACAAGGCTGACTTCATTTCCTTTCGTATTTATTAGAATAAAACAAATTAAATTCACAACAGCAACGTAAAGGAATACAACAATACCGGGAAAGGAATCTTCAGGCTGTTTACGATATGAACGCCCTATTCCCTGTGCTTTACAGAAAACTCCGTGAAAACTCCTGGAGTTGAGAAAATGTATGTAAGTTAAAATTAATTAAAATTTTCTATATAAGCATGTTATTTTTACTACAGCAGGAAACTTTCGTAAATAAATATATTAAATTTATTGAATTACTTTATTTTTGGTATTTTGATATTTAACACTCTCCTTGCAAAACACTATGCAGTAATTTTCGTCATTAGGCAGAAAGACCTAATGCCTGCAAAAGCAAGTTTGTGGTGATTTCATCGTTGTGCTGCAAGGGTCCAGTGTTTGCTGATCATTGGTATTCGACTTAAAATCCGTTTGATATTTTATTTTAACTGCTTTTATCTCTCTTTGATGCAGAATGGGAAAGCGGAAGAGAGAATGTGAAGAACTTTCAGACATGATTTACTATGTTAAGAAGAAAAAATCAGAAAATATGGAAAATCTTATTGTGAAAGCCATTTTAACATCTGCGGTCAAACGGCTAAAAAATGATCTTAAGAATATTAGACGAAAAGAAAAGAAAAAAATGGTGACAAAGCAGAATATTGCTTGCTTAGATCTCAATGAAACGTGGAGACATGATAAGGGAGTCATTATTGACATTGGAGAGAAAGACTCATCCTCTGAAGGCACTGACTTAGATTTGGTGGACGCCTTTAGGAATTTGAAGTTGGTTAGTGATGTTAGAGATAGTAATGTTTTTCAAAAAGTTAATTTTGGATTATGTAATACTGCTGTCGAAGAATAATGATGTTTAATGCCTTCTTTGAAAATGTTTAGGTTAGGGATGATAAAACCTAACCCTAGTTATTTTTGAGAACACCTGCACTAGACCCCATTCATAGCAATTCTTTCGCACAGGTGGTTAAGACTGCAAACAATTGAAATCTGCCCTCGCTTGAAATACTGGCAAGTAGGCTTGCTTCACGGGCATTTTCAGAGTTTTCCTTAGAATCGTTCTATGTGGCTGCCAGAAAACATTTGAATATATTGTTTATTTTTATTTAAATACAGTGATCTTGATTTTATGTTGCTTAATGTGCGGTTTACTAACAGTTTCTTTTGTTGTATTTTATTTAAAAATTAATAGTTATTGTAACCGAATATAATCCATTTATTATAAGCGAAGTTACTAACCATGTTTTGGGCATATTAGCTATTTAAAGTGCAAATGAAATAATTTTGTTTTAAAACTATATATGATAATAATAAAGTTAGAGAACCCAAATGGCTTTTCTTTTCTGATTGTCTGTGTAACATACTGGTATAGCTTTCAGAAAAGGAGTACTTTTAGGGCATTGTTTGAAATTGATTTTATGTGATAATTAAAACATAATGAACAAAATTAATTTTCAATTGAATATTCCTTACTCTTTTAAAGCTATATCTAAAAAAACTTCTTTCATACTTGCAAATTACCACACGTCTCTTTAAGACAACTGCCTGAATTTTTAAATTTGATCTATGTTTTCGTCAGCTTAATTTGAGTGACATAGAGCTACAGACAATTTTTTACCCAATTATGATGACAATTCTTCAGAAACAAGAACTGTTAATTAAGGCAAAGTATGCAAACACTATTCTCAAAGCTCGATGTTTTTGTTCAGAATATAAGGACAATTTGCAGTTAATTTCAATTATGGTATTCAAAACAATTAATTTTATCATAGACATTTCAGAAATTTCTCCTTTTGTGGCTATAATCAATCACATATCATCATGAATTCCAACATACGAACTGTAGCCAAAATCAGAAGGCGATATGTATAAAAAAGCTGTATTGTTAAAGACAGTTAAGTTAGTTTAACAGATATTTTATAGTCCTTAGGTTTTTTTTTTTTTTTTTTTTTTTTTTTAAGCAATTTTTGATCCGTAAGGCCCATATCACACATCATTTGTCTCACACGAACTACTGTTTCGAACAATTTTTCTGCTTGGTTTACTATTGAAAGATACACGTGCGACTTTTTCCTTCCTTTCCAAAAAAATTGCAAGTTGTTCTTTTTCAACCAGTGAGCTATCAGCTACGAGTAACAAGTTTCCTCTGTGTTAACACCAAAGTGATCTATGGTTATTCGCTTTTGTGACCAGACAGAAACATTGTTCCAAACAGTTGTTCGTCCGAAACAAACCGACGAGTGCTAGCAACCTAAGAGACCTTAATTTAACAGCCCACACCCACACAAGGCTGACTTCATTTCCTTTCGTATTTATTAGAATAAAACAAATTAAATTCACAACAGCAACGTAAAGGAATACAACAATACCGGGAAAGGAATCTTCAGGCTGTTTACGATATGAGCGCCCTATTCCCTGTGCTTTACAGAAAACTCCGTGAAAACTCCTGGAGTTGAGAAAATGTATGTAAGTTAAAATTAATTAAAATTTTCTATATAAGCATGTTATTTTTACTACAGCAGGAAACTTTCGTAAAGAAATATATTAAATTTATTGAATTACTTTATTTTTGGTATTTTGATATTTAACACTCTCCTTGCAAAACACTATGCAGTAATTTTCGTCATCAGGCAGAAAGACCTAATGCCTGCAAAAGCAAGTTTGCTCTCAGTCGCACGTGGTGATTTCATCGTTGTGCTGCAAGGGTCCAGTGTTTGCTGATCATTGGTATTCGACTTAAAATCCGTTTGATATTTTATTTTAACTGCTTTTATCTCTCTTTGATGCAGAATGGGAAAGCGGAAGAGAGTATGTAAAGAACTTTCAGACATGATTTACTAAGTTAAGAAGAAAAAATCAGAAAATATGGAAAATCTTATTGTGAAAGCCATTTTAACATCCGTGGTCAAACGGCTAAAAAATGATCTTAAGAATATTAGACGAAAAGAAAAGAAAAAAATGGTGACAAAGCAGAATATTGCTTGCTTAGATCTCAATGAAACGTGAAGACATGATAAGGGAGTCAGTATTGACATTGGAGAGAAAGACTCATCCTGTGAAGGCACTGAGTTAGATTTGTTAGACGCCTTTAGGAATTTGAAGTTGGTTAGTGATGTTAGAGATAGTAGTGTTTTTCAAAAAGTTAATTTTTGATTATGTAATACTGCTGTGGAAGAATAATGATGTTAAATGCCTTCTTTGCAAATGTTTAGGTTAGGGATGATAAAACCTAACCCTAGTTATTTTTGAGAACACCTGCACTAGACCCCATTCATAGCAATTCATTCCCACAGGTGGTTAAGACTGCAAACCTTGAAATCTGCCCTCGCTTGAAATACTGGCAAGTAGGCTTGCTTCACGGGCATTTTCAGAGTTTTCCTTAGAATCGTTCTATGTGGCTGCCAGAAAACATTTGAATATATTGTTTATTTTTATTTAAATACAGTGATCTTGATTTTATGTTGCTTAATGTGCGGTTTACTAACAGTTCCTTTTGTTGTATTTTATTTAAAAATTAATAGTTATTGTAACCGAATATAATCCATTTATTATAAGCGAAGTTACTAACCATGTTTTCGGCATATTAGCTATTTAAAGTGCAAATGAAATAATTTTGTTTTAAAACTGTATATGATAATAATAAAGTTAGAAAACACCAATGGCATTTCTTTTCTGATTGTCTGTGTAACATACTGGTATAGCTTTCAGAAAAGGAGTACTTTTAGGGCATTGTTTGAAATTGATTTTATGTGATAATTAAAACATAATGAACAAATTTAATTTTCAATTGAAGATTCCTTACTCTTTTAAAGCTTTATCTAAAATAACTTCTTTGATACTTGCAAATTACCACACGTCTCTTTAAGACAACTGCTTGAATTTTTAACTTTGATCTATGTTTTCGTCAGCTTAATTTGAGTGACATAGAGCTACAGACAATTTTTTACCCAATTATGATGACAATTCTTCAGAAACAAGAATTGTTAATTAAGGCAAAATATGCAAACACTACGCTCAAAGCTCGATGTTTTTGTTCAGAATATAAGGACAATTTGCAGTTAATTTCAATTATGGTATTCAAAACAATTAATTTTATCATAGACATTTCAGAAATTTCTCCTTTTGTGGCTATAATCAATCACATATCATCATGAATTCCAACATACGAACTGTAGCCAAAATCAGAAGGCGATATGTATAAAAAAGCTGTATTGTTAAAGACAGTTAAGTTAGTTTAACAGATATTTTATAGTCCTTAGGTTTTTTTTTTTTTTTTTTTTTTTTTTTAAAGCAATTTTTGATCCGTAAGGCCCAGATCACACATCATTTGTCTCACACGAACTACTGTTTCGAACAATTTTTCTGCTTGGTTTACTATTGAAAGATACACGTGCGACTTTTTCCTTCCTTTCCAAAAAAATTGCAAGTTGTTCTTTTTCAACCAGTGAGCTATCAGCTACGAGTAACAAGTTTCCTCTGTGTTAACACCAAAGTGATCTATGGTTATTCGCTTTTGTGACCAGACAGAAACATTGTTCCAAACAGTTGTTCGTCCGAAACAAACCGACGAGTGCTAGCAACCTAAGAGACCTTAATTTAACAGCCCACACCCACACAAGGCTGACTTCATTTCCTTTCGTATTTATTAGAATAAAACAAATTAAATTCACAACAGCAACGTAAAGGAATACAACAATACCGGGAAAGGAATCTTCAGGCTGTTTACGATATGAGCGCCCTATTCCCTGTGCTTTACAGAAAACTCCGTGAAAACTCCTGGAGTTGAGAAAATGTATGTAAGTTAAAATTAATTAAAATTTTCTATATAAGCATGTTATTTTTACTACAGCAGGAAACTTTCGTAAAGAAATATATTAAATTTATTGAATTACTTTATTTTTGGTATTTTGATATTTAACACTCTCCTTGCAAAACACTATGCAGTAATTTTCGTCATCAGGCAGAAAGACCTAATGCCTGCAAAAGCAAGTTTGCTCTCAGTCGCAAGTGGTGATTTCATCGTTGTGCTGCAAGGGTCCAGTGTTTGCTGATCATTGGTATTCGACTTAAAATCCGTTTGATATTTTATTTTAACTGCTTTTATCTCTCTTTGATGCAGAATGGGAAAGCGGAAGAGAGTATGTAAAGAACTTTCAGACATGATTTACTAAGTTAAGAAGAAAAAATCAGAAAATATGGAAAATCTTATTGTGAAAGCCATTTTAACATCCGTGGTCAAACGGCTAAAAAATGATCTTAAGAATATTAGACGAAAAGAAAAGAAAAAAATGGTGACAAAGCAGAATATTGCCTGCTTAGATCTCAATGAAACGTGGAGACATGATAAGGGAGTCAGTATTGACATTGGAGAGAAAGACTCATCCTGTGAAGGCACTGACTTAGATTTGTTAGACGCCTTTAGGAATTTGAAGTTGGTTAGTGATGTTAGAGATAGTAGTGTTTTTCAAAAAGTTAATTTTGGATTATGTAATACTGCTGTGGAAGAATAATGATGTTTAATGCCTTCTTTGCAAATGTTTAGGTTAGGGATGATAAAACCTAACCCTAGTTATTTTTGAGAACACCTGCACTAGACCCCATTCATAGCAATTCATTCCCACAGGTGGTTAAGACTGCAAACCTTGAAATCTGCCCTCGCTTGAAATACTGGCAAGTAGGCTTGCTTCACGGACATTTTCAGAGCTTTCCTTAGAATCGTTCTATGTGGCTGCCAGAAAACATTTGAATATATTGTTTATTTTTATTTAAATACAGTGATCTTGATTTTATGTTGCTTAATGTGCGGTTTACTTACAGTTCCTTTTGTTGTATTTTATTTAAAAATTAATAGTTATTGTAACCGAATATAATCCATTTATTATAAGCGAAGTTACTAACCATGTTTTCGGCATATTAGCTATTTAAAGTGCAAATGAAATAATTTTGTTTTAAAACTGTATATGATAATAATAAAGTTAGAAAACACCAATGGCATTTCTTTTCTGATTGTCTGTGTAACATACTGGTATAGCTTTCAGAAAAGGAGTACTTTTAGGGCATTGTTTGAAATTGATTTTATGTGATAATTAAAACATAATGAACAAATTTAATTTTCAATTGAAGATTCCTTACTCTTTTAAAGCTTTATCTAAAATAACTTCTTTGATACTTGCAAATTACCACACGTCTCTTTAAGACAACTGCCTGAATTTTTAACTTTGATCTATGTTTTCGTCAGCTTAATTTGAGTGACATAGAGCTACAGACAATTTTTTACCCAATTATGATGACAATTCTTCAGAAACAAGAATTGTTAATTAAGGCAAAATATGCAAACACTACGCTCAAAGCTCAATGTTTTTGTTCAGAATATAAGGACAATTTGCAGTTAATTTGAATTATGGTATTCAAAACAATTAATTTTATCATAGACTTTTCAGAAATTTCTCCTTTTGTGGCTATAAACAATCACACATCATCATGAATTCCAACATACGATCTGTAGCCAAAATCAGAAGGTCATATATACAAAAAAGCTGTATTGTTAAAGACAGTAAGTTAGTTTATATATAGTCTATATCTGATAGTCCTTAGGTTTTTTTTTTTTTTTTTTTTTTTTTTTTTTTTAAGCAATTTTTGATCCGTAAGGCCCATATCACACATCATTTGTCTCACACGAACTACTGTTTCGAACAATTTTTCTGCTTGGTTTACTATTGAAAGATACACGTGCGACTTTTTCCTTCCTTTCCAAAAAAATTGCAAGTTGTTCTTTTTCAACCAGTGAGCTATCAGCTACGAGTAACAAGTTTACTCTGTGTTAACACCAAAGTGATCTATGGTTATTCGCTTTTGTGACCAGACAGAAACATTGTTCCAAACAGTTGTTCGTCCGAAACAAACCGACGAGTGCTAGCAACCTAAGAGACCTTAATTTAACAGCCCACACCCACACAAGGCTGACTTCATTTCCTTTCGTATTTATTAGAATAAAACAAATTAAATTCACAACAGCAACGTAAAGGAATACAACAATACCGGGAAAGGAATCTTCAGGCTGTTTACGATATGAACGCCCTACTCCCTGTGCTTTACAGAAAACTCCGTGAAAACTCCTGGAGTTGAGAAAATGTATGTAAGTTAAAATTAATTAAAATTTTCTATATAAGCATGTTATTTTTACTACAGCAGGAAACTTTCGTAAATAAATATATTAAATTTATTGAATTACTTTATTTTTGGTATTTTGATATTTAACACTCTCCTTGCAAAACACTATGCAGTAATTTTCGTCATCAGGCAGAAAGACCTAATGTCTGCAAAAGCAAGTTTGCTCTCAGTCGCACGTGGTGATTTCATCGTTGTGCTGCAAGGGTCCAGTGTTTGCTGATCATTGGTATTCGACTTAAAATCCGTTTGATATTTTATTTTAACTGCTTTTATCTCTCTTTGATGCAGAATGGGAAAGCGGAAGAGAGAATGTGAAGAACTTTCAGACATGATTTACTATGTTAAGAAGAAAAAATCAGAAAATATGGAAAATCTTCTTGTGAAAGCCATTTTAACATACGCGGTCAAACGGCTAAAAAATGATCTTAAGAATATTAGACGAAAAGAAAAGAAAAAAATGGTGATAAAGCAGAATATTGCTTGCTTAGATCTCAATGAAACGTGGAGACATGATAAGGGAGTCATTATTGACATTGGAGAGAAAGACTCATCCTCTGAAGGCACTGAGTTAGATTTGGTGGACGCCTTTAGGAATTTGAAGTTAATTAGTGATGTTAGAGATAGTAGTGTTTTTCAAAAAGTTAATTTTGGATTATGTAATACTGCTGTGGAAGAATAATGATGTTTAATGCATTCTTTGCAAATGTTTAGGTCAGGGATGATAAAACCTGACCCTAGTTATTTTTGAGAACACCTGCACTAGAACCCAGTCATAGCAATTCATTCCCACAGGTGGTTAAGACTGCAAACCTTGAAATCTGCCCTCGCTTGAAATACTGGCAAGTAGGCTTGCTTCACGGGCATTTTCAGAGTTTTCCTTAGAATCGTTCTATGTGGCTGCCAGAAAACATTTGAATATATTGTTTATTTTTATTTAAATACAGTGATCTTGATTTTATGTTGCTTAATGTGCGGTTTACTAACAGTTTCTTTTGTTGTATTTTATTTAAAAATTAATAGTTATTGTAACCGAATATAATCCATTTATTATAAGCGAAGTTACTAACCATGTTTTCGGCATATTAGCTATTTAAAGTGCAAATGAAATAATTTTGTTTTAAAACTGTATATGATAATAATAAAGTTAGAGAACCCCAATGGCATTTCTTTTCTGATTGTCTGTGTAACATACTGGTATAGCTTTCAGAAAAGGAGTACTTTTAGGGCATTGTTTGAAATTGATTTTATTTGATAATTAAAACATAATGAACAAATTTAATTTTCAATTGAATATTCCTTACTCTTTTAAAGCTATATCTAAAAAAACTTCTTTCATACTTGCAAATTACCACACGTCTCTTTAAGACAACTGCCTGAATTTTTAAATTTGATCTATGTTTTCGTCAGCTTAATTTGAGTGACATAGAGCTACAGACAATTTTTTACCCAATTATGATGACAATTCTTCAGAAACAAGAATTGTTAATTAAGGCAAAGTATGCAAACAATATGCTCAAAGCTCGATGTTTTTGTTCAGAATATAAGGACAATTTGCAGTTAATTTCAATTATGGTATTCAAAACAATTAATTTTATCATAGACATTTCAGAAATTTCTCCTTTTGTGGCTATAATCAATCACATATCATCATGAATTCCAACATACGAACTGTAGCCAAAATCAGAAGGCGATATGTATAAAAAAGCTGTATTGTTAAAGACAGTAAGTTAGTTTAACAGATATTTTATAGTCCTTAGGTTTTTTTTTTTTTTTTTTTTTTTTTTTTTAAGCAATTTTTGATCTCTAAGGCCCATATCACACATCATTTGTCTCACACGAACTACTGTTTCGAACAATTTTTCTGCTTGGTTTACTATTGAAAGATACACGTGCGACTTTTTCCTTCCTTTCCAAAAAAATTGCAAGTTGTTCTTTTTCAACCAGTGAGCTATCAGCTACGAGTAACAAGTTTCCTCTGTGTTAACACCAAAGTGATCTATGGTTATTCGCTTTTGTGACCAGACAGAAACATTGTTCCAAACAGTTGTTTGTCCGAAACAAACCGACGAGTGCTAGCAACCTAAGAGACCTTAATTTAACAGCCCACACCCACACAAGGCTGACTTCATTTCCTTTCGTATTTATTAGAATAAAACAAATTAAATTCACAACAGCAACGTAAAGGAATACAACAATACCGGGAAAGGAATCTTCAGGCTGTTTACGATATGAACGCCCTACTCCCTGTGCTTTACAGAAAACTCCGTGAAAACTCCTGGAGTTGAGAAAATGTATGTAAGTTAAAATTAATTAAAATTTTCTATATAAGCATGTTATTTTTACTACAGCAGGAAACTTTCGTAAATAAATATATTAAATTTATTGAATTACTTTATTTTTGGTATTTTGATATTTAACACTCTCCTTGCAAAACACTATGCAGTAATTTTCGTCATCAGGCAGAAAGACCTAATGCCTGCAAAAGCAAGTTTGCTCTCAGTCGCACGTGGTGATTTCATCGTTGTGCTGCAAGGGTCCAGTGTTTGCTGATCATTGGTATTCGACTTAAAATCCGTTTGATATTTTATTTTAACTGCTTTTATCTCTCTTTGATGCAGAATGGGAAAGCGGAAGAGAGAATGTGAAGAACTTTCAGACATGATTTACTATGTTAAGAAGAAAAAATCAGAAAATATGGAAAATCTTATTGTGAAAGCCATTTTAACATCCGCGGTCAAACGGCTAAAAAATGATCTTAAGAATATTAGACGAAAAGAAAAGAAAAAAATGGTGACAAAGCAGAATATTGCTTGCTTAGATCTCAATGAAACGTGGAGACATGATAAGGGAGTCATTATTGACATTGGAGAGAAAGACTCATCCTCTGAAGGCACTGACTTAGATTTGGTGGACGCCTTTAGGAATTTGAAGTTGGTTAGTGATGTTAGAGATAGTAATGTTTTTCAAAAAGTTAATTTTGGATTATGTAATACTGCTGTCGAAGAATAATGATGTTTAATGCCTTCTTTGAAAATGTTTAGGTTAGGGATGATAAAACCTAACCCTAGTTATTTTTGAGAACACCTGCACTAGACCCCATTCATAGCAATTCTTTCGCACAGGTGGTTAAGACTGCAAACAATTGAAATCTGCCCTCGCTTGAAATACTGGCAAGTAGGCTTGCTTCACGGGCATTTTCAGAGTTTTCCTTAGAATCGTTCTATGTGGCTGCCAGAAAACATTTGAATATATTGTTTATTTTTATTTAAATACAGTGATCTTGATTTTATGTTGCTTAATGTGCGGTTTACTAACAGTTTCTTTTGTTGTATTTTATTTAAAAATTAATAGTTATTGTAACCGAATATAATCCATTTATTATAAGCGAAGTTACTAACCATGTTTTGGGCATATTAGCTATTTAAAGTGCAAATGAAATAATTTTGTTTTAAAACTATATATGATAATAATAAAGTTAGAGAACCCAAATGGCTTTTCTTTTCTGATTGTCTGTGTAACATACTGGTATAGCTTTCAGAAAAGGAGTACTTTTAGGGCATTGTTTGAAATTGATTTTATGTGATAATTAAAACATAATGAACAAAATTAATTTTCAATTGAATATTCCTTACTCTTTTAAAGCTATATCTAAAAAAACTTCTTTCATACTTGCAAATTACCACACGTCTCTTTAAGACAACTGCCTGAATTTTTAAATTTGATCTATGTTTTCGTCAGCTTAATTTGAGTGACATAGAGCTACAGACAATTTTTTACCCAATTATGATGACAATTCTTCAGAAACAAGAACTGTTAATTAAGGCAAAGTATGCAAACACTATTCTCAAAGCTCGATGTTTTTGTTCAGAATATAAGGACAATTTGCAGTTAATTTCAATTATGGTATTCAAAACAATTAATTTTATCATAGACATTTCAGAAATTTCTCCTTTTGTGGCTATAATCAATCACATATCATCATGAATTCCAACATACGAACTGTAGCCAAAATCAGAAGGCGATATGTATAAAAAAGCTGTATTGTTAAAGACAGTTAAGTTAGTTTAACAGATATTTTATAGTCCTTAGGTTTTTTTTTTTTTTTTTTTTTTTTTTTTTAAGCAATTTTTGATCCGTAAGGCCCATATCACACATCATTTGTCTCACACGAACTACTGTTTCGAACAATTTTTCTGCTTGGTTTACTATTGAAAGATACACGTGCGACTTTTTCCTTCCTTTCCAAAAAAATTGCAAGTTGTTCTTTTTCAACCAGTGAGCTATCAGCTACGAGTAACAAGTTTCCTCTGTGTTAACACCAAAGTGATCTATGGTTATTCGCTTTTGTGACCAGACAGAAACATTGTTCCAAACAGTTGTTCGTCCGAAACAAACCGACGAGTGCTAGCAACCTAAGAGACCTTAATTTAACAGCCCACACCCACACAAGGCTGACTTCATTTCCTTTCGTATTTATTAGAATAAAACAAATTAAATTCACAACAGCAACGTAAAGGAATACAACAATACCGGGAAAGGAATCTTCAGGCTGTTTACGATATGAGCGCCCTATTCCCTGTGCTTTACAGAAAACTCCGTGAAAACTCCTGGAGTTGAGAAAATGTATGTAAGTTAAAATTAATTAAAATTTTCTATATAAGCATGTTATTTTTACTACAGCAGGAAACTTTCGTAAAGAAATATATTAAATTTATTGAATTACTTTATTTTTGGTATTTTGATATTTAACACTCTCCTTGCAAAACACTATGCAGTAATTTTCGTCATCAGGCAGAAAGACCTAATGCCTGCAAAAGCAAGTTTGCTCTCAGTCGCAAGTGGTGATTTCATCGTTGTGCTGCAAGGGTCCAGTGTTTGCTGATCATTGGTATTCGACTTAAAATCCGTTTGATATTTTATTTTAACTGCTTTTATCTCTCTTTGATGCAGAATGGGAAAGCGGAAGAGAGTATGTAAAGAACTTTCAGACATGATTTACTAAGTTAAGAAGAAAAAATCAGAAAATATGGAAAATCTTATTGTGAAAGCCATTTTAACATCCGTGGTCAAACGGCTAAAAAATGATCTTAAGAATATTAGACGAAAAGAAAAGAAAAAAATGGTGACAAAGCAGAATATTGCCTGCTTAGATCTCAATGAAACGTGGAGACATGATAAGGGAGTCAGTATTGACATTGGAGAGAAAGACTCATCCTGTGAAGGCACTGACTTAGATTTGTTAGACGCCTTTAGGAATTTGAAGTTGGTTAGTGATGTTAGAGATAGTAGTGTTTTTCAAAAAGTTAATTTTGGATTATGTAATACTGCTGTGGAAGAATAATGATGTTTAATGCCTTCTTTGCAAATGTTTAGGTTAGGGATGATAAAACCTAACCCTAGTTATTTTTGAGAACACCTGCACTAGACCCCATTCATAGCAATTCATTCCCACAGGTGGTTAAGACTGCAAACCTTGAAATCTGCCCTCGCTTGAAATACTGGCAAGTAGGCTTGCTTCACGGACATTTTCAGAGTTTTCCTTAGAATCGTTCTATGTGGCTGCCAGAAAACATTTGAATATATTGTTTATTTTTATTTAAATACAGTGATCTTGATTTTATGTTGCTTAATGTGCGGTTTACTTACAGTTCCTTTTGTTGTATTTTATTTAAAAATTAATAGTTATTGTAACCGAATATAATCCATTTATTATAAGCGAAGTTACTAACCATGTTTTCGGCATATTAGCTATTTAAAGTGCAAATGAAATAATTTTGTTTTAAAACTGTATATGATAATAATAAAGTTAGAAAACACCAATGGCATTTCTTTTCTGATTGTCTGTGTAACATACTGGTATAGCTTTCAGAAAAGGAGTACTTTTAGGGCATTGTTTGAAATTGATTTTATGTGATAATTAAAACATAATGAACAAATTTAATTTTCAATTGAAGATTCCTTACTCTTTTAAAGCTTTATCTAAAATAACTTCTTTGATACTTGCAAATTACCACACGTCTCTTTAAGACAACTGCCTGAATTTTTAACTTTGATCTATGTTTTCGTCAGCTTAATTTGAGTGACATAGAGCTACAGACAATTTTTTACCCAATTATGATGACAATTCTTCAGAAACAAGAATTGTTAATTAAGGCAAAATATGCAAACACTACGCTCAAAGCTCAATGTTTTTGTTCAGAATATAAGGACAATTTGCAGTTAATTTGAATTATGGTATTCAAAACAATTAATTTTATCATAGACTTTTCAGAAATTTCTCCTTTTGTGGCTATAAACAATCACACATCATCATGAATTCCAACATACGATCTGTAGCCAAAATCAGAAGGTCATATATACAAAAAAGCTGTATTGTTAAAGACAGTAAGTTAGTTTATATATAGTCTATATCTGATAGTCCTTAGGTTTTTTTTTTTTTTTTTTTTTTTTTTTTTTTTAAGCAATTTTTGATCCGTAAGGCCCATATCACACATCATTTGTCTCACACGAACTACTGTTTCGAACAATTTTTCTGCTTGGTTTACTATTGAAAGATACACGTGCGACTTTTTCCTTCCTTTCCAAAAAAATTGCAAGTTGTTCTTTTTCAACCAGTGAGCTATCAGCTACGAGTAACAAGTTTACTCTGTGTTAACACCAAAGTGATCTATGGTTATTCGCTTTTGTGACCAGACAGAAACATTGTTCCAAACAGTTGTTCGTCCGAAACAAACCGACGAGTGCTAGCAACCTAAGAGACCTTAATTTAACAGCCCACACCCACACAAGGCTGACTTCATTTCCTTTCGTATTTATTAGAATAAAACAAATTAAATTCACAACAGCAACGTAAAGGAATACAACAATACCGGGAAAGGAATCTTCAGGCTGTTTACGATATGAACGCCCTACTCCCTGTGCTTTACAGAAAACTCCGTGAAAACTCCTGGAGTTGAGAAAATGTATGTAAGTTAAAATTAATTAAAATTTTCTATATAAGCATGTTATTTTTACTACAGCAGGAAACTTTCGTAAATAAATATATTAAATTTATTGAATTACTTTATTTTTGGTATTTTGATATTTAACACTCTCCTTGCAAAACACTATGCAGTAATTTTCGTCATCAGGCAGAAAGACCTAATGTCTGCAAAAGCAAGTTTGCTCTCAGTCGCACGTGGTGATTTCATCGTTGTGCTGCAAGGGTCCAGTGTTTGCTGATCATTGGTATTCGACTTAAAATCCGTTTGATATTTTATTTTAACTGCTTTTATCTCTCTTTGATGCAGAATGGGAAAGCGGAAGAGAGAATGTGAAGAACTTTCAGACATGATTTACTATGTTAAGAAGAAAAAATCAGAAAATATGGAAAATCTTCTTGTGAAAGCCATTTTAACATACGCGGTCAAACGGCTAAAAAATGATCTTAAGAATATTAGACGAAAAGAAAAGAAAAAAATGGTGATAAAGCAGAATATTGCTTGCTTAGATCTCAATGAAACGTGGAGACATGATAAGGGAGTCATTATTGACATTGGAGAGAAAGACTCATCCTCTGAAGGCACTGAGTTAGATTTGGTGGACGCCTTTAGGAATTTGAAGTTAATTAGTGATGTTAGAGATAGTAGTGTTTTTCAAAAAGTTAATTTTGGATTATGTAATACTGCTGTGGAAGAATAATGATGTTTAATGCATTCTTTGCAAATGTTTAGGTTAGGGATGATAAAACCTGACCCTAGTTATTTTTGAGAACACCTGCACTAGAACCCAGTCATAGCAATTCATTCCCACAGGTGGTTAAGACTGCAAACCTTGAAATCTGCCCTCGCTTGAAATACTGGCAAGTAGGCTTGCTTCACGGGCATTTTCAGAGTTTTCCTTAGAATCGTTCTATGTGGCTGCCAGAAAACATTTGAATATATTGTTTATTTTTATTTAAATACAGTGATCTTGATTTTATGTTGCTTAATGTGCGGTTTACTAACAGTTTCTTTTGTTGTATTTTATTTAAAAATTAATAGTTATTGTAACCGAATATAATCCATTTATTATAAGCGAAGTTACTAACCATGTTTTCGGCATATTAGCTATTTAAAGTGCAAATGAAATAATTTTGTTTTAAAACTGTATATGATAATAATAAAGTTAGAGAACCCCAATGGCATTTCTTTTCTGATTGTCTGTGTAACATACTGGTATAGCTTTCAGAAAAGGAGTACTTTTAGGGCATTGTTTGAAATTGATTTTATTTGATAATTAAAACATAATGAACAAATTTAATTTTCAATTGAATATTCCTTACTCTTTTAAAGCTATATCTAAAAAAACTTCTTTCATACTTGCAAATTACCACACGTCTCTTTAAGACAACTGCCTGAATTTTTAAATTTGATCTATGTTTTCGTCAGCTTAATTTGAGTGACATAGAGCTACAGACAATTTTTTACCCAATTATGATGACAATTCTTCAGAAACAAGAATTGTTAATTAAGGCAAAGTATGCAAACAATATGCTCAAAGCTCGATGTTTTTGTTCAGAATATAAGGACAATTTGCAGTTAATTTCAATTATGGTATTCAAAACAATTAATTTTATCATAGACATTTCAGAAATTTCTCCTTTTGTGGCTATAATCAATCACATATCATCATGAATTCCAACATACGAACTGTAGCCAAAATCAGAAGGCGATATGTATAAAAAAGCTGTATTGTTAAAGACAGTAAGTTAGTTTAACAGATATTTTATAGTCCTTAGGTTTTTTTTTTTTTTTTTTTTTTTTTTTTTAAGCAATTTTTGATCTCTATGGCCCATATCACACATCATTTGTCTCACACGAACTACTGTTTCGAACAATTTTTCTGCTTGGTTTACTATTGAAAGATACACGTGCGACTTTTTCCTTCCTTTCCAAAAAAATTGCAAGTTGTTCTTTTTCAACCAGTGAGCTATCAGCTACGAGTAACAAGTTTCCTCTGTGTTAACACCAAAGTGATCTATGGTTATTCGCTTTTGTGACCAGACAGAAACATTGTTCCAAACAGTTGTTTGTCCGAAACAAACCGACGAGTGCTAGCAACCTAAGAGACCTTAATTTAACAGCCCACACCCACACAAGGCTGACTTCATTTCCTTTCGTATTTATTAGAATAAAACAAATTAAATTCACAACAGCAACGTAAAGGAATACAACAATACCGGGAAAGGAATCTTCAGGCTGTTTACGATATGAACGCCCTACTCCCTGTGCTTTACAGAAAACTCCGTGAAAACTCCTGGAGTTGAGAAAATGTATGTAAGTTAAAATTAATTAAAATTTTCTATATAAGCATGTTATTTTTACTACAGCAGGAAACTTTCGTAAATAAATATATTAAATTTATTGAATTACTTTATTTTTGGTATTTTGATATTTAACACTCTCCTTGCAAAACACTATGCAGTAATTTTCGTCATCAGGCAGAAAGACCTAATGCCTGCAAAAGCAAGTTTGCTCTCAGTCGCACGTGGTGATTTCATCGTTGTGCTGCAAGGGTCCAGTGTTTGCTGATCATTGGTATTCGACTTAAAATCCGTTTGATATTTTATTTTAACTGCTTTTATCTCTCTTTGATGCAGAATGGGAAAGCGGAAGAGAGAATGTGAAGAACTTTCAGACATGATTTACTATGTTAAGAAGAAAAAATCAGAAAATATGGAAAATCTTATTGTGAAAGCCATTTTAACATCCGCGGTCAAACGGCTAAAAAATGATCTTAAGAATATTAGACGAAAAGAAAAGAAAAAAATGGTGACAAAGCAGAATATTGCTTGCTTAGATCTCAATGAAACGTGCAGACGTGATAAGGGAGTCATTATTGACATTGGAGAGAAAGACTCATCCTCTGAAGGCACTGAGTTAGATTTGGTGGACGCCTTTAGGAATTTGAAGTTGGTTAGTGATGTTAGAGATAGTAGTGTTTTTCAAAAAGTTAATTTTGGATTATGTAATACTGCTGTGGAAGAATAATGATGTTTAATGCATTCTTTGCAAATGTTTAGGTTAGGGACGATAAAACCTAACCCTAGTTATTTTTGAGAACACCTGCACTAGACCCCATTCATAGCAATTCATTCCCACAGGTGGTTAAGACTGCAAACCTTGAAATCTGCCCTCGCTTGAAATACTGGCAAGTAGGCTTGCTTCACGGGCATTTTCAGAGTTTTCCTTAGAATCGTTCTATGTGGCTGCCAGAAAACATTTGAATATATTGTTTATTTTTATTTAAATACAGTGATCTTGATTTTATGTTGCTTAATGTGCGGTTTACTAACAGTTTCTTTTGTTGTATTTTATTTAAAAATTAATAGTTATTGTAACCGAATATAATCCATTTATTATAAGCGAAGTTACTAACCATGTTTTCGGCATATTAGCTATTTAAAGTGCAAATGAAATAATTTTGTTTTAAAACTGTATATGATAATAATAAAGTTAGAGAACCCCAATGGCATTTCTTTTCTGATTGTCTGTGTAACATACTGGTATAGCTTTCAGAAAAGGAGTACTTTTAGGGCATTGTTTGAAATTGATTTTATTTGATAATTAAAACATAATGAACAAATTTAATTTTCAATTGAATATTCCTTACTCTTTTAAAGCTATATCTAAAAAAACTTCTTTCATACTTGCAAATTACCACACGTCTCTTTAAGACAACTGCCTGAATTTTTAAATTTGATCTATGTTTTCGTCAGCTTAATTTGAGTGACATAGAGCTACAGACAATTTTTTACCCAATTATGATGACAATTCTTCAGAAACAAGAATTGTTAATTAAGGCAAAGTATGCAAACAATATGCTCAAAGCTCGATGTTTTTGTTCAGAATATAAGGACAATTTGCAGTTAATTTCAATTATGGTATTCAAAACAATTAATTTTATCATAGACATTTCAGAAATTTCTCCTTTTGTGGCTATAATCAATCACATATCATCATGAATTCCAACATACGAACTGTAGCCAAAATCAGAAGGCGATATGTATAAAAAAGCTGTATTGTTAAAGACAGTAAGTTAGTTTAACAGATATTTTATAGTCCTTAGGTTTTTTTTTTTTTTTTTTTTTTTTTTTTTTTTTTTTTTTTAAGCAATTTTTCATCTGTAAGGCCCATATCACACATCATTTGTCTCACACGAACTACTGTTTCGAACAATTTTTCTGCTTGGTTTACTATTGAAAGATACACGTGCGACTTTTTCCTTCCTTTCCAAAAAAATTGCAAGTTGTTCTTTTTCAACCAGTGAGCTATCAGCTACGAGTAACAAGTTTCCTCTGTGTTAACACCAAAGTGATCTATGGTTATTCGCTTTTGTGACCAGACAGAAACATTGTTCCAAACAGTTGTTTGTCCGAAACAAACCGACGAGTGCTAGCAACCTAAGAGACCTTAATTTAACAGCCCACACCCACACAAGGCTGACTTCATTTCCTTTCATATTTATTAGAATAAAACAAATTAAATTCACAACAGCAACGTAAAGGAATACAACAATACCGGGAAAGGAATCTTCAGGCTGTTTACGATATGAACGCCCTACTCCCTGTGCTTTACAGAAAACTCCGTGAAAACTCCTGGAGTTGAGAAAATGTATGTAAGTTAAAATTAATTAAAATTTTCTATATAAGCATGTTATTTTTACTACAGCAGGAAACTTTCGTAAATAAATATATTAAATTTATTGAATTACTTTATTTTTGGTATTTTGATATTTAACACTCTCCTTGCAAAACACTATGCAGTAATTTTCGTCATCAGGCAGAAAGACCTAATGCCTGCAAAAGCAAGTTTGCTCTCAGTCGCACGTGGTGATTTCATCGTTGTGCTGCAAGGGTCCAGTGTTTGCTGATCATTGGTATTCGACTTAAAATCCGTTTGATATTTTATTTTAACTGCTTTTATCTCTCTTTGATGCAGAATGGGAAAGCGGAAGAGAGAATGTGAAGAACTTTCAGACATGATTTACTATGTTAAGAAGAAAAAATCAGAAAATATGGAAAATCTTATTGTGAAAGCCATTTTAACATCCGCGGTCAAACGGCTAAAAAATGATCTTAAGAATATTAGACGAAAAGAAAAGAAAAAAATGGTGACAAAGCAGAATATTGCTTGCTTAGATCTCAATGAAACGTGCAGACGTGATAAGGGAGTCATTATTGACATTGGAGAGAAAGACTCATCCTCTGAAGGCACTGAGTTAGATTTGGTGGACGCCTTTAGGAATTTGAAGTTGGTTAGTGATGTTAGAGATAGTAGTGTTTTTCAAAAAGTTAATTTTGGATTATGTAATACTGCTGTGGAAGAATAATGATGTTTAATGCATTCTTTGCAAATGTTTAGGTTAGGGACGATAAAACCTAACCCTAGTTATTTTTGAGAACACCTGCACTAGACCCCATTCATAGCAATTCATTCCCACAGGTGGTTAAGACTGCAAACCTTGAAATCTGCCCTCGCTTGAAATACTGGCAAGTAGGCTTGCTTCACGGGCATTTTCAGAGTTTTCCTTAGAATCGTTCTATGTGGCTGCCAGAAAACATTTGAATATATTGTTTATTTTTATTTAAATACAGTGATCTTGATTTTATGTTGCTTAATGTGCGGTTTACTAACAGTTTCTTTTGTTGTATTTTATTTAAAAATTAATAGTTATTGTAACCGAATATAATCCATTTATTATAAGCGAAGTTACTAACCATGTTTTCGGCATATTAGCTATTTAAAGTGCAAATGAAATAATTTTGTTTTAAAACTGTATATGATAATAATAAAGTTAGAGAACCCCAATGGCATTTCTTTTCTGATTGTCTGTGTAACATACTGGTATAGCTTTCAGAAAAGGAGTACTTTTAGGGCATTGTTTGAAATTGATTTTATTTGATAATTAAAACATAATGAACAAATTTAATCTTCAATTGAATATTCCTTACTCTTTTAAAGCTATATCTAAAAAAACTTCTTTCATACTTGCAAATTACCACACGTCTCTTTAAGACAACTGCCTGAATTTTTAAATTTGATCTATGTTTTCGTCAGCTTAATTTGAGTGACATAGAGCTAAAGACAATTTTTTACCCAATTATGATGACAATTCTTCAGAAACAAGAATTGTTAATTAAGGCAAAGTATGCAAACTCTATGCTCAAAGCTCGATGTTTTTGTTCAGAATATAAGGACAATTTGCAGTTAATTTCAATTATGGTATTCAAAACAATTAATTTTATCATAGACTTTTCAGAAATTTTTCCTTTTGTGGCTATAAACAATCACACATCATCATGAATTCCAACATACGATCTGTAGCCAAAATCAGAAGGCGATATGTATAAAAAAGCTGTATTGTTAAAGACAGTAAGTTAGTTTAACAGATATTTTATAGTCCTTAGGTTTTTTTTTTTTTTTTTTTTTTTTTTTTTTAAGCAATTTTTGATCTCTAAGGCCCATATCACACATCATTTGTCTCACACGAACTACTGTTTCGAACAATTTTTCTGCTTGGTTTACTATTGAAAGATACACGTGCGACTTTTTCCTTCCTTTCCAAAAAAATTGCAAGTTGTTCTTTTTCAACCAGTGAGCTATCAGCTACGAGTAACAAGTTTCCTCTGTGTTAACACCAAAGTGATCTATGGTTATTCGCTTTTGTGACCAGACAGAAACATTGTTCCAAACAGTTGTTTGTCCGAAACAAACCGACGAGTGCTAGCAACCTAAGAGACCTTAATTTAACAGCCCACACCCACACAAGGCTGACTTCATTTCCTTTCGTATTTATTAGAATAAAACAAATTAAATTCACAACAGCAACGTAAAGGAATACAACAATACCGGGAAAGGAATCTTCAGGCTGTTTACGATATGAACGCCCTACTCCCTGTGCTTTACAGAAAACTCCGTGAAAACTCCTGGAGTTGAGAAAATGTATGTAAGTTAAAATTAATTAAAATTTTCTATATAAGCATGTTATTTTTACTACAGCAGGAAACTTTCGTAAATAAATATATTAAATTTATTGAATTACTTTATTTTTGGTATTTTGATATTTAACACTCTCCTTGCAAAACACTATGCAGTAATTTTCGTCATCAGGCAGAAAGACCTAATGCCTGCAAAAGCAAGTTTGCTCTCAGTCGCACGTGGTGATTTCATCGTTGTGCTGCAAGGGTCCAGTGTTTGCTGATCATTGGTATTCGACTTAAAATCCGTTTGATATTTTATTTTAACTGCTTTTATCTCTCTTTGATGCAGAATGGGAAAGCGGAAGAGAGAATGTGAAGAACTTTCAGACATGATTTACTATGTTAAGAAGAAAAAATCAGAAAATATGGAAAATCTTATTGTGAAAGCCATTTTAACATCCGCGGTCAAACGGCTAAAAAATGATCTTAAGAATATTAGACGAAAAGAAAAGAAAAAAATGGTGACAAAGCAGAATATTGCTTGCTTAGATCTCAATGAAACGTGCAGACGTGATAAGGGAGTCATTATTGACATTGGAGAGAAAGACTCATCCTCTGAAGGCACTGAGTTAGATTTGGTGGACGCCTTTAGGAATTTGAAGTTGGTTAGTGATGTTAGAGATAGTAGTGTTTTTCAAAAAGTTAATTTTGGATTATGTAATACTGCTGTGGAAGAATAATGATGTTTAATGCATTCTTTGCAAATGTTTAGGTTAGGGACGATAAAACCTAACCCTAGTTATTTTTGAGAACACCTGCACTAGACCCCATTCATAGCAATTCATTCCCACAGGTGGTTAAGACTGCAAACCTTGAAATCTGCCCTCGCTTGAAATACTGGCAAGTAGGCTTGCTTCACGGGCATTTTCAGAGTTTTCCTTAGAATCGTTCTATGTGGCTGCCAGAAAACATTTGAATATATTGTTTATTTTTATTTAAATACAGTGATCTTGATTTTATGTTGCTTAATGTGCGGTTTACTAACAGTTTCTTTTGTTGTATTTTATTTAAAAATTAATAGTTATTGTAACCGAATATAATCCATTTATTATAAGCGAAGTTACTAACCATGTTTTCGGCATATTAGCTATTTAAAGTGCAAATGAAATAATTTTGTTTTAAAACTGTATATGATAATAATAAAGTTAGAGAACCCCAATGGCATTTCTTTTCTGATTGTCTGTGTAACATACTGGTATAGCTTTCAGAAAAGGAGTACTTTTAGGGCATTGTTTGAAATTGATTTTATTTGATAATTAAAACATAATGAACAAATTTAATTTTCAATTGAATATTCCTTACTCTTTTAAAGCTATATCTAAAAAAACTTCTTTCATACTTGCAAATTACCACACGTCTCTTTAAGACAACTGCCTGAATTTTTAAATTTGATCTATGTTTTCGTCAGCTTAATTTGAGTGACATAGAGCTACAGACAATTTTTTACCCAATTATGATGACAATTCTTCAGAAACAAGAATTGTTAATTAAGGCAAAGTATGCAAACAATATGCTCAAAGCTCGATGTTTTTGTTCAGAATATAAGGACAATTTGCAGTTAATTTCAATTATGGTATTCAAAACAATTAATTTTATCATAGACATTTCAGAAATTTCTCCTTTTGTGGCTATAATCAATCACATATCATCATGAATTCCAACATACGAACTGTAGCCAAAATCAGAAGGCGATATGTATAAAAAAGCTGTATTGTTAAAGACAGTAAGTTAGTTTAACAGATATTTTATAGTCCTTAGGTTTTTTTTTTTTTTTTTTTTTTTTTTTTTTAAGCAATTTTTCATCTGTAAGGCCCATATCACACATCATTTGTCTCACACGAACTACTGTTTCGAACAATTTTTCTGCTTGGTTTACTATTGAAAGATACACGTGCGACTTTTTCCTTCCTTTCCAAAAAAATTGCAAGTTGTTCTTTTTCAACCAGTGAGCTATCAGCTACGAGTAACAAGTTTCCTCTGTGTTAACACCAAAGTGATCTATGGTTATTCGCTTTTGTGACCAGACAGAAACATTGTTCCAAACAGTTGTTTGTCCGAAACAAACCGACGAGTGCTAGCAACCTAAGAGACCTTAATTTAACAGCCCACACCCACACAAGGCTGACTTCATTTCCTTTCATATTTATTAGAATAAAACAAATTAAATTCACAACAGCAACGTAAAGGAATACAACAATACCGGGAAAGGAATCTTCAGGCTGTTTACGATATGAACGCCCTACTCCCTGTGCTTTACAGAAAACTCCGTGAAAACTCCTGGAGTTGAGAAAATGTATGTAAGTTAAAATTAATTAAAATTTTCTATATAAGCATGTTATTTTTACTACAGCAGGAAACTTTCGTAAATAAATATATTAAATTTATTGAATTACTTTATTTTTGGTATTTTGATATTTAACACTCTCCTTGCAAAACACTATGCAGTAATTTTCGTCATCAGGCAGAAAGACCTAATGCCTGCAAAAGCAAGTTTGCTCTCAGTCGCACGTGGTGATTTCATCGTTGTGCTGCAAGGGTCCAGTGTTTGCTGATCATTGGTATTCGACTTAAAATCCGTTTGATATTTTATTTTAACTGCTTTTATCTCTCTTTGATGCAGAATGGGAAAGCGGAAGAGAGAATGTGAAGAACTTTCAGACATGATTTACTATGTTAAGAAGAAAAAATCAGAAAATATGGAAAATCTTATTGTGAAAGCCATTTTAACATCCGCGGTCAAACGGCTAAAAAATGATCTTAAGAATATTAGACGAAAAGAAAAGAAAAAAATGGTGACAAAGCAGAATATTGCTTGCTTAGATCTCAATGAAACGTGCAGACGTGATAAGGGAGTCATTATTGACATTGGAGAGAAAGACTCATCCTCTGAAGGCACTGAGTTAGATTTGGTGGACGCCTTTAGGAATTTGAAGTTGGTTAGTGATGTTAGAGATAGTAGTGTTTTTCAAAAAGTTAATTTTGGATTATGTAATACTGCTGTGGAAGAATAATGATGTTTAATGCATTCTTTGCAAATGTTTAGGTTAGGGACGATAAAACCTAACCCTAGTTATTTTTGAGAACACCTGCACTAGACCCCATTCATAGCAATTCATTCCCACAGGTGGTTAAGACTGCAAACCTTGAAATCTGCCCTCGCTTGAAATACTGGCAAGTAGGCTTGCTTCACGGGCATTTTCAGAGTTTTCCTTAGAATCGTTCTATGTGGCTGCCAGAAAACATTTGAATATATTGTTTATTTTTATTTAAATACAGTGATCTTGATTTTATGTTGCTTAATGTGCGGTTTACTAACAGTTTCTTTTGTTGTATTTTATTTAAAAATTAATAGTTATTGTAACCGAATATAATCCATTTATTATAAGCGAAGTTACTAACCATGTTTTCGGCATATTAGCTATTTAAAGTGCAAATGAAATAATTTTGTTTTAAAACTGTATATGATAATAATAAAGTTAGAGAACCCCAATGGCATTTCTTTTCTGATTGTCTGTGTAACATACTGGTATAGCTTTCAGAAAAGGAGTACTTTTAGGGCATTGTTTGAAATTGATTTTATTTGATAATTAAAACATAATGAACAAATTTAATCTTCAATTGAATATTCCTTACTCTTTTAAAGCTATATCTAAAAAAACTTCTTTCATACTTGCAAATTACCACACGTCTCTTTAAGACAACTGCCTGAATTTTTAAATTTGATCTATGTTTTCGTCAGCTTAATTTGAGTGACATAGAGCTAAAGACAATTTTTTACCCAATTATGATGACAATTCTTCAGAAACAAGAATTGTTAATTAAGGCAAAGTATGCAAACTCTATGCTCAAAGCTCGATGTTTTTGTTCAGAATATAAGGACAATTTGCAGTTAATTTCAATTATGGTATTCAAAACAATTAATTTTATCATAGACTTTTCAGAAATTTTTCCTTTTGTGGCTATAAACAATCACACATCATCATGAATTCCAACATACGATCTGTAGCCAAAATCAGAAGGCGATATGTATAAAAAAGCTGTATTGTTAAAGACAGTAAGTTAGTTTAACAGATATTTTATAGTCCTTAGGTTTTTTTTTTTTTTTTTTAAGCAATTTTTGATCCGTAAGGCCCATATCACACATCATTTGTCTCACACGAACTACTGTTTCGAACAATTTTTCTGCTTGGTTTACTATTGAAAGATACACGTGCGACTTTTTCCTTCCTTTCCAAAAAAATTGCAAGTTGTTCTTTTTCAACCAGTGAGCTATCAGCTACGAGTAACAAGTTTCCTCTGTGTTAACACCAAAGTGATCTATGGTTATTCGCTTTTGTGACCAGACAGAAACATTGTTCCAAACAGTTGTTCGTCCGAAACAAACCGACGAGTGCTAGCAACCTAAGAGACCTTAATTTAACAGCCCACACCCACACAAGGCTGACTTCATTTCCTTTCGTATTTATTAGAATAAAACAAATTAAATTCACAACAGCAACGTAAAGGAATACAACAATATCGGGAAAGGAATCTTCAGGCTGTTTACGATATGAACGCCCTATTCCCTGTGCTTTACAGAAAACTCCGTGAAAACTCCTGGAGTTGAGAAAATGTATGTAAGTTAAAATTAATTAAAATTTTCTATATAAGCATGTTATTTTTAATACAGCAGGAAACTTTCGTAAATAAATCTATTAAATTTATTGAATTACTTTATTTTTGGTATTTTGATATTTAACACTCTCTTTGCAAAACACTATGCAGTAATTTTCGTCATCAGGCAGAAAGACCTAATGCCTGCAAAAGCAAGTTTGCTCTCAGTCGCACGTGGTGATTTCATCGTTGTGCTGCAAGGGTCCAGCGTTTGCTGATCATTGGTATTCGACTTAAAATCCGTTTGATATTTTATTTTAACTGCTTTTATCTCTCTTTGATGCAGAATGGGAAAGCGGAAGAGAGAATGTGAAGAACTTTCAGACATGATTTACTATGTTAAGAAGAAAAAATCAGAAAATATGGAAAATCTTCTTGTGAAAGCCATTTTAACATCCGCGGTCAAACGGCTAAAAAATGATCTTAAGAATATTAGATGAAAACAAAAGAAAAAAATGGTGACAAAGCAGAACATTGCTTGCTTAGATCTCAATAAAACGTGGAGACATGATAAGGGAGTCAGTATTGACATTGGAGAGAAAGACTCATCCTGTGAAGGCACTGAGTTAGATTTGTTGGACGCCTTTAGGAATTTGAAGTTGGTTAGTGATGTTAGAGATAGTAGTGTTTTTCAAAAAGTTAATTATGGATTATGTAATACTGCTGTCGAAGAATAATGATGTTTAATGCCTTCTTTGAAAATGTTTAGGTTAGGGATGATAAAACCTAACCCTAGTTATTTTTGAGAACACCTGCACTAGACCCCATTCATAGCAATTCTTTCCCACAGGTGGTTAAGACTGCAAACCTTGAAATCTGCCCTCGCTTGAAATACTGGCAAGTAGGCTTGCTTCACGGGCATTTTCAGAGTTTTCCTTAGAATCGTTCTATGTGGCTGCCAGAAAACATTTGAATATATTGTTTATTTTTATTTAAATACAGTGATCTTGATTTTATGTTGCTTAATGTGCGGTTTACTAACAGTTTCTTTTGTTGTATTTTATTTAAAAATTAATAGTTATTGTAACCGAATATAATCCATTTATTATAAGCGAAGTTACAAACCATGTTTTGGGCATATTAGCTATTTAAAGTGCAAATGAAATAATTTTGTTTTAAAACTATATATGATAATAATAAAGTTAGAGAAACCCAATGGCTTTTCTTTTCTGATTGTCTGTGTAACATACTGGTATAGCTTTCAGAAAAGGAGTACTTTTAGGGCATTGTTTGAAATTGATTTTATTTGATAATTAAAACATAATGAACAAATTTAATTTTCAATTGAATATTCCTTACTCTTTTAAAGCTATATCTAAAAAAACTTCTTTCATACTTGCAAATTACCACACGTCTCTTTAAGACAACTGCCTGAATTTTTAAATTTGATCTATGTTTTCGTCAGCTTAATTTGAGTGACATAGAGCTAAAGACAATTTTTTACCCAATTATGATGACAATTCTTCAGAAACAAGAATTGTTAATTAAGGCAAAGTATGCAAACACTATGCTCAAAGCTCGATGTTTTTGTTCAGAATATAAGGACAATTTGCAGTTAATTTCAATTATGGTATTCAAAACAATTAATTTTATCATAGACTTTTCAGAAATTTTTCCTTTTGTGGCTATAAACAATCACACATCATCATGAATTCCAACATACGATCTGTAGCCAAAATCAGAAGGCGATATGTATAAAAAAGCTGTATTGTTAAAGACAGTAAGTTAGTTTAACAGATATTTTATAGTCCTTAGGTTTTTTTCTTTTTTTTTTTTTTTTTTTTTTTTTTTTTAAGCAATTTTTGATCCGTAAGGCCCATATCACACATCATTTGTCTCACACGAACTACTGTTTCGAACAATTTTTCTGCTTGGTTTACTATTGAAAGATACACGTGCGACTTTTTCCTTCCTTTCCAAAAAAATTGCAAGTTGTTCTTTTTCAACCAGTGAGCTATCAGCTACGAGTAACAAGTTTCCTCTGTGTTAAAACCAAAGTGATCTATGGTTATTCGCTTTTGTGACCAGACAGAAACATTGTTCCAAACAGTTGTTCGTCCGAAACAAACCGACGAGTGCTAGCAACCTAAGAGACCTTAATTTAACAGCCCACACCCACACAAGGCTGACTTCATTTCCTTTCGTATTTATTAGAATAAAACAAATTAAATTCACAACAGCAACGTAAAGGAATACAACAATACCGGGAAAGGAATCTTCAGGCTGTTTACGATATGAACGCCCTATTCCCTGTGCTTTACAGAAAACTCCGTGAAAACTCCTGGAGTTGAGAAAATGTATGTAAGTTAAAATTAATTAAAATTTTCTATATAAGCATGTTATTTTTAATACAGCAGGAAACTTTCGTAAATAAATCTATTAAATTTATTGAATTACTTTATTTTTGGTATTTTGATATTTAACACTCTCTTTGCAAAACACTATGCAGTAATTTTCGTCATCAGGCAGAAAGACCTAATGCCTGCAAAAGCAAGTTTGCTCTCAGTCGCACGTGGTGATTTCATCGTTGTGCTGCAAGGGTCCAGCGTTTGCTGATCATTGGTATTCGACTTAAAATCCGTTTGATATTTTATTTTAACTGCTTTTATCTCTCTTTGATGCAGAATGGGAAAGCGGAAGAGAGAATGTGAAGAACTTTCAGACATGATTTACTATGTTAAGAAGAAAAAATCAGAAAATATGGAAAATCTTCTTGTGAAAGCCATTTTAACATCCGCGGTCAAACGGCTAAAAAATGATCTTAAGAATATTAGACGAAAAGAAAAGAAAAAAATGGTGACAAAGCAGAACATTGCTTGCTTAGATCTCAATGAAACGTGGAGACATGATAAGGGAGTCAGTATTGACATTGGAGAGAAAGACTCATCCTGTGAAGGCACTGAGTTAGATTTGTTGGACGCCTTTAGGAATTTGAAGTTGGTTAGTGATGTTAGAGATAGTAGTGTTTTTCAAAAAGTTAATTTTGGATTATGTAATACTGCTGTCGAAGAATAATGATGTTTAATGCCTTCTTTGAAAATGTTTAGGTTAGGGATGATAAAACCTAACCCTAGTTATTTTTGAGAACACCTGCACTAGACCCCATTCATAGCAATTCTTTCCCACAGGTGGTTAAGACTGCAAACCTTGAAATCTGCCCTCGCTTGAAATACTGGCAAGTAGGCTTGCTTCACGGGCATTTTCAGAGTTTTCCTTAGAATCGTTCTATGTGGCTGCCAGAAAACATTTGAATATATTGTTTATTTTTATTTAAATACAGTGATCTTGATTTTATGTTGCTTAATGTGCGGTTTACTAACAGTTTCTTTTGTTGTATTTTATTTAAAAATTAATAGTTATTGTAACCGAATATAATCCATTTATTATAAGCGAAGTTACTAACCATGTTTTGGGCATATTAGCTATTTAAAGTGCAAATGAAATAATTTTGTTTTAAAACTATATATGATAATAATAAAGTTAGAGAAACCCAATGGCTTTTCTTTTCTGATTGTCTGTGTAACATACTGGTATAGCTTTCAGAAAAGGAGTACTTTTAGGGCATTGTTTGAAATTGATTTTATGTGATAATTAAAACATAATGAACAAAATTAATTTTCAATTGAAGATTCCTTCTTATCTTTTAAAGCTTTGTCTAAAATAACTTCTTTGATACTTGCAAATTACCACACGTCTCTTTAAGACAACTGCCTGAATTTTTAAATTTGATCTATGTTTTCGCCAGCTTAATTTCGGAGTGACATAGAGCTACAGACAATTTTTTACCCAATTATGATGACAATTCTTCAGAAACAAGAATAGTTAATTAAGGCAAAATATGCAAACATTATGCTCTAAGCTTGATGTTTTTGTTCAGAATATAAGGACAATTTGCAGTTAATTTCAATTATGGTATTCAAAACAATTAATTTTATCATAGACATTTCAGAAATTTCTCCTTTTGTGGCTATAATCAATCACATATCATCATGAATTCCAACATACGAACTGTAGCCAAAATCAGAAGGCGATATGTATAAAAAAGCTGTATTGTTAAAGACAGTAAGTTAGTTTAACAGATATTTTATAGTCCTTAGGTTTTTTTTTTTTTTTTTTTTTTTTTTTTTTTTAAGCAATTTTTGATCCGTAAGGCCCATATCACACATCATTTGTCTCACACGAACTACTGTTTCGAACAATTTTTCTGCTTGGTTTACTATTGAAAGATACACGTGCGACTTTTTCCTTCCTTTCCAAAAAAATTGCAAGTTGTTCTTTTTCAACCAGTGAGCTATCAGCTACGAGTAACAAGTTTCCTCTGTGTTAACACCAAAGTGATCTATGGTTATTCGCTTTTGTGACCAGACAGAAACATTGTTCCAAACAGTTGTTCGTCCGAAACAAACCGACGAGTGCTAGCAACCTAAGAGACCTTAATTTAACAGCCCACACCCACACAAGGCTGACTTCATTTCCTTTCGTATTTATTAGAATAAAACAAATTAAATTCACAACAGCAACGTAAAGGAATACAACAATACCGGGAAAGGAATCTTCAGGCTGTTTACGATATGAACGCCCTATTCCCTGTGCTTTACAGAAAACTCCGTGAAAACTCCTGGAGTTGAGAAAATGTATGTAAGTTAAAATTAATTAAAATTTTCTATATAAGCATGTTATTTTTACTACAGCAGGAAACTTTCGTAAATAAATATATTAAATTTATTGAATTACTTTATTTTTGGTATTTTGATATTTAACACTCTCCTTGCAAAACACTATGCAGTAATTTTCGTCATCAGGCAGATAGACCTAATGCCTGCAAAAGCAAGTTTGCTCTCAGTCGCACGTGGTGATTTCATCGTTGTGCTGCAAGGGTCCAGTGTTTGCTGATCATTGGTATTCGACTTAAAATCCGTTTGATATTTTATTTTAACTGCTTTTATCTCTCTTTGATGCAGAATGGGAAAGCGGAAGAGAGAATGTGAAGAACTTTCAGACATGATTTACTATGTTAAGAAGAAAAAATCAGAAAATATGGAAAATCTTCTTGTGAAAGCCATTTTAACATCCGCGGTCAAACGGCTAAAAAATGATCTTAAGAATATTAGACGAAAAGAAAAGAAAAAAATGGTGACAAAGCAGAACATTGCTTGCTTAGATCTCAATGAAACGTGGAGACATGATAAGGGAGTCAGTATTGACATTGGAGAGAAAGACTCATCCTGTGAAGGCACTGAGTTAGATTTGTTGGACGCCTTTAGGAATTTGAAGTTGGTTAGTGATGTTAGAGATAGTAGTGTTTTTCAAAAAGTTAATTTTGGATTATGTAATACTGCTGTCGAAGAATAATGATGTTTAATGCCTTCTTTGAAAATGTTTAGGTTAGGGATGATAAAACCTAACCCTAATTATTTTTGAGAACACCTGCACTAGACCCCATTCATAGCAATTCTTTCCCACAGGTGGTTAAGACTGCAAACCTTGAAATCTGCCCTCGCTTGAAATACTGGCAAGTAGGCTTGCTTCACGGGCATTTTCAGAGTTTTCCTTAGAATCGTTCTATGTGGCTGCCAGAAAACATTTGAATATATTGTTTATTTTTATTTAAATACAGTGATCTTGATTTTATGTTGCTTAATGTGCGGTTTACTAACAGTTTCTTTTGTTGTATTTTATTTAAAAATTAATAGTTATTGTAACCGAATATAATCCATTTATTATAAGCGAAGTTACAAACCATGTTTTGGGCATATTAGCTATTTAAAGTGCAAATGAAATAATTTTGTTTTAAAACTATATATGATAATAATAAAGTTAGAGAAACCCAATGGCTTTTCTTTTCTGATTGTCTGTGTAACATACTGGTATAGCTTTCAGAAAAGGAGTACTTTTAGGGCATTGTTTGAAATTGATTTTATTTGATAATTAAAACATAATGAACAAATTTAATTTTCAATTGAATATTCCTTACTCTTTTAAAGCTATATCTAAAAAAACTTCTTTCATACTTGCAAATTACCACACGTCTCTTTAAGACAACTGCCTGAATTTTTAAATTTGATCTATGTTTTCGTCAGCTTAATTTGAGTGACATAGAGCTAAAGACAATTTTTTACCCAATTATGATGACAATTCTTCAGAAACAAGAATTGTTAATTAAGGCAAAGTATGCAAACACTATCCTCAAAGCTCGATGTTTTTGTTCAGAATATAAGGACAATTTGCAGTTAATTTGAATTATGGTATTCAAAACAATTAATTTTATCATAGACTTTTCAGAAATTTCTCCTTTTGTGGCTATAAACAATCACACATCATCATGAATTCCAACATACGATCTGTAGCCAAAATCAGAAGGCGATATGTATAAAAAAGCTGTATTGTTAAAGACAGTAAGTTAGTTTAACAGATATTTTATAGTCCTTAGGTTTTTTTTTTTTTTTTTTTTTTTTTTTTTTTTTAAGCAATTTTTGATCTCTAAGGCCCATATCACACATCATTTGTCTCACACGAACTACTGTTTCGAACAATTTTTCTGCTTGGTTTACTATTGAAAGATACACGTGCACCTTTTTCATTCCTTTCCAAAAAAATTGCAAGTTGTTCTCTTTCAACCAGTGAGCTATCAGCTACGACTAACTAGTTTCCTCTGTGTTAACACCAAAGTGATCTATAGTTATTCGCTGTTGTGACAAGACAGAAACATTGTTCCAAACAGTTGTTCGTCCGAAACAAACCGACGAGTGCTAGCAACCTAAGAGACCTTAATTTAACAGCCCACACCCACACAAGGCTGACTTCATTTCCTTTCGTATTTATTAGAATAAAACAAATTAAATTCACAACAGCAACGTAAAGGAATACAACAATACCGGGAAAGGAATCTTCAGGCTGTTTACGATATGAACGCCCTATTGCCTGTGCTTTACGGAAAACTCCGTGAAAACTCCTGGAGTTGAGAAAATGTATGTAAGTTAAAATTAATTAAAATTTTCTATATAAGCATGTTATTTTTAATACAGCAGGAAACTTTCGTAAATAAATATATTAAATTTATTGAATTACTTTATTTTTGGTATTTTGATATTTAACACTCTCTTTGCAAAACACTATGCAGTAATTTTCGTCATCAGGCAGAAAGACCTAATGCCTGCAAAAGCAAGTTTGCTCTCAGTCGCACGTGGTGATTTCATCGTTGTGCTGCAAGGGTCCAGCGTTTGCTGATCATTGGTATTCGACTTAAAATCCGTTTGATATTTTATTTTAACTGCTTTTATCTCTCTTTGATGCAGAATGGGAAAGCGGAAGAGAGAATGTGAAGAACTTTCAGACATGATTTACTATGTTAAGAAGAAAAAATCAGAAAATATGGAAAATCTTATTGTGAAAGCCATTTTAGCATCCGCGGTCAAACGGCTAAAAAATGATCTTAAGAATATTAGACGAAAAGAAAAGAAAAAAATGGTGACAAAGCAGAATATTGCTTGCTTAGATCTCAATGAAACGTGGAGACATGATAAGGGAGTCATTATTGACATTGGAGAGAAAGACTCATCCTCTGAAGGCACTGAGTTAGATTTGGTGGACGCCTTTAGGAATTTGAAGTTGGTTAGTGATGTTAGAGATAGTAGTGTTTTTCAAAAAGTTAATTTTGGATTATGTAATACTGCTGTCGAAGAATAATGATGTTTAATGCCTTCTTTGCAAATGTTTAGGTTAGGGATGATAAAACCTAACCCTAGTTATTTTTGAGAACACCTGCACTAGACCCCATTCATAGCAATTCATTCCCACAGGTGGTTAAGACTGCAAACCTTGAAATCTGCCCTCGCTTGAAATACTGGCAAGTAGGCTTGCTTCACGGGCATTTTCAGAGTTTTCCTTAGAATCGTTCTATGTCGCTGCCAGAAAACATTTGAATATATTGTTTATTTTTATTTAAATACAGTGATCTTGATTTTATGTTGCTTAATGTGCGGTTTACTAACAGTTTCTTTTGTTGTATTTTATTTAAAAATTAATAGTTATTGTAACCGAATATAATCCATTTATTATAAGCGAAGTTACTAACCATGTTTTCGGCATATTAGCTATTTAAAGTGCAAATGAAATAATTTTGTTTTAAAACTGTATATGATAATAATAAAGTTAGAAAACACCAATGGCATTTCTTTTCTGATTGTCTGTGTAACATACTGGTATACATTTCAGAAAAGGAGTACTTTTAGGGCATTGTTTGAAATTGATTTTATATGATAATTAAAACATAATGAACAAATTTAGTTTTCAATTGAAGATTCCTTACTCTTTTAAAGCTTTATCTAAAATAACTTCTTTGATACTTGCAAATTACCACACGTCTCTTTAAGACAACTGCCTGAATTTTTAACTTTGATCTATGTTTTCGTCAGCTTAATTTGAGTGACAGAGAGCTACAGACAATTTTTTACCGAATTATGATGACAATTCTTCAGAAACAAGAATTGTTAATTAAGGCAAAGTATGCAAACACTATGCTCAAAGCTCGATGTTTTTGTTCAGAATATAAGGACAATTTGCAGTTAATTTGAATTATGGTATTCAAAACAATTAATTTTATCATAGACTTTTCAGAAATTTCTCCTTTTGTGGCTATAAACAATCACACATCATCATGAATTCCAACATACGATCTGTAGCCAAAATCAGAAGGTGATATATACAAAAAAGCTGTATTGTTAAAGACAGTAAGTTAGTTTATATATAGTCTATATCTGATAGTCCTTAGGTTTTTTTTTTTTTTTTTTTTTTTAAGCAATTTTTGATCCGTAAGGCCCATATCACACATCATTTGTCTCACACGAACTACTGTTTCGAACAATTTTTCTGCTTGGTTTACTATTGAAAGATACACGTGCGACTTTTTCCTTCCTTTCCAAAAAAATTGCAAGTTGTTCTTTTTCAACCAGTGAGCTATCAGCTACGAGTAACAAGTTTCCTCTGTGTTAACACCAAAGTGATCTATGGTTATTCGCTTTTGTGACCAGACAGAAACATTGTTCCAAACAGTTGTTCGTCCGAAACAAACCGACGAGTGCTAGCAACCTAAGAGACCTTAATTTAACAGCCCACACCCACACAAGGCTGACTTCATTTCCTTTCGTATTTATTAGAATAAAACAAATTAAATTCACAACAGCAACGTAAAGGAATACAACAATACCGGGAAAGGAATCTTCAGGCTGTTTACGATATGAACGCCCTATTCCCTGTGCTTTACAGAAAACTCCGTGAAAACTCCTGGAGTTGAGAAAATGTATGTAAGTTAAAATTAATTAAAATTTTCTATATAAGCATCTTATTTTTACTACAGCAGGAAACTTTCGTAAATAAATATATTAAATTTATTGAATTACTTTATTTTTGGTATTTTGATATTTAACACTCTCCTTGCAAAACACTATGCAGTAATTTTCGTCATCAGGCAGAAAGACCTAATGCCTGCAAAAGAAAGTTTGCTCTCAGTCGCACGTGGTGATTTCATCGTTGTGCTGCAAGGGTCCAGTGTTTGCTGATCATTGGTATTCGACTTAAAATCCGTTTGATATTTTATTTTAACTGCTTTTATCTCTCTTTGATGCAGAATGGGAAAGCGGAAGAGAGAATGTGAAGAACTTTCAGACATGATTTACTATGTTAAGAAGAAAAAATCAGAAAATATGGAAAATCTTATTGTGAAAGCCATTTTAACATCCGCGGTCAAACGGCTAAAAAATGATCTTAAGAATATTAGACGAAAAGAAAAGAAAAAAATGGTGACAAAGCAGAATATTGCTTGCTTAGATCTCAATGAAACGTGGAGACATGATAAGGGAGTCATTATTGACATTGGAGAGAAAGACTCATCCTCTGAAGGCACTGAGTTAGATTTGGTGGACGCCTTTAGGAATTTGAAGTTGGTTAGTGATGTTAGAGATAGTAGTGTTTTTCAAAAAGTTAATTTTGGATTATGTAATACTGCTGTCGAAGAATAATGATGTTTAATGCCTTCTTTGCAAATGTTTAGGTTAGGGATGATAAAACCTAACCCTAGTTATTTTTGAGAACACCTGCACTAGACCCCATTCATAGCAATTCATTCCCACAGGTGGTTAAGACTGCAAACCTTGAAATCTGCCCTCGCTTGAAATACTGGCAAGTAGGCTTGCTTCACGGGCATTTTCAGAGTTTTCCTTAGAATCGTTCTATGTGGCTGCCAGAAAACATTTGAATATATTGTTTATTTTTATTTAAATACAGTGATCTTGATTTTATGTTGCTTAATGTGCGGTTTACTAACAGTTTCTTTTGTTGTATTTTATTTAAAAATTAATAGTTATTGTAACCGAATATAATCCATTTATTATAAGCGAAGTTACTAACCATGTTTTCGGCATATTAGCTATTTAAAGTGCAAATGAAATAATTTTGTTTTAAAACTGTATATGATAATAATAAAGTTAGAAAACACCAATGGCATTTCTTTTCTGATTGTCTGTGTAACATACTGGTATAGCTTTCAGAAAAGGAGTACTTTTAGGGCATTGTTTGAAATTGATTTTATGTGATAATTAAAACATAATGAACAAATTTAGTTTTCAATTGAAGATTCCTTACTCTTTTAAAGCTTTATCTAAAATAACTTCTTTGATACTTGCAAATTACCACACGTCTCTTTAAGACAACTGCCTGAATTTTTAACTTTGATCTATGTTTTCGTCAGCTTAATTTGAGTGACATAGAGCTACAGACAATTTTTTACCCAATTATGATGACAATTCTTCAGAAACAAGAATTGTTAATTAAGGCAAAGTATGCAAACACTATGCTCAAAGCTCGATGTTTTTGTTCAGAATATAAGGACAATTTGCAGTTAATTTGAATTATGGTATTCAAAACAATTAATTTTATCATAGACTTTTCAGAAATTTCTCCTTTTGTGGCTATAAACAATCACACATCATCATGAATTCCAACATACGATCTGTAGCCAAAATCAGAAGGTGATATATACAAAAAAGCCGTATTGTTAAAGACAGTAAGTTAGTTTATATATAGTCTATATCTGATAGTCCTTAGGTTTTTTTTTTTTTTTTTTTTTTTTTTTTTTTTTAAGCAATTTTTGATCCGTAAGGCCCATATCACACATCATTTGTCTCACACGAACTACTGTTTCGAACAATTTTTCTGCTTGGTTTACTATTGAAAGATACACGTGCGACTTTTTCCTTCCTTTCCAAAAAAATTGCAAGTTGTTCTTTTTCAACCAGTGAGCAATCAGCTACGAGTAACAAGTTTCCTCTGTGTTAACACCAAAGTGATCTATGGTTATTCGCTTTTGTGACCAGACAGAAACATTGTTCCAAACAGTTGTTCGTCCGAAACAAACCGACGAGTGCTAGCAACCTAAGAGACCTTAATTTAACAGCCCACACCCACACAAGGCTGACTTCATTTCCTTTCGTATTTATTAGAATAAAACAAATTAAATTCACAACAGCAACGTAAAGGAATACAACAATACTGGGAAAGGAATCTTCAGGCTGTTTACGATATGAACGCCCAATTCCCTGTCCTTTACAGAAAACTCCGTGAAAAGACCTGGATTTGAGAAAATGTATGTAATTTAAAATTAATTAAAATTTTTATATAAGCATGTTATTTTTACTACAGCAGAAAACATTCGTAAAATAAATATATTAAATTTATTGAATTACTTTATTTTTGGTATTTTGATATTTAACACTCTCCTTGCAAAAGACTGCAGTAATTTTCCTCATCAGGCAGAAAGACCTAACGCCTGCAAAAGCAAGTTTGCTCTCAGTCGCACGTGGTGATTTCATCGTTGTGCTGCAAGGGTCCAGTGTTTGCTGATCATTGGTATACGACTTAAAATCCGTTTGATATTTTATTTTAACTGCTTTTATCTCTGTTTGATGCAGAATGGGAAAGCGGAAGAGAGAATGAGAAGAACTTTCAGACATAATTTACTATGATAAGAAGAAAAAATCAGAAAATATGGAAAATCTTCTTGTGAAAGCCATTTTAACATCCGCGGTCAAACGGCTAAAAAATGATCTTAAGAATATTAGACGAAAAGAAAAGAAAAAAATGGTGACAAAGCAGAATATTGCTTGCTTAGATCTCAATGAAACGTGGAGACATGACAAGGGAGTCAGTATTGACATTGGAGAGAAAGACTCATCCTCTGAAGGCACTGCTTTAGATTTGGTGGACGCTTTTAGGAATTTGAAGTTGGTTAGTGATGTTAGAGATAGTAGAGTTTTTCAAAAAGTTAACTTTTGATTATGTAATTCTGCTGTCGAAGCATAATGATGTTTAATGCCTTCTTTGCAAATGCTTAGGTTAGGGATGATAAAACCTAACCCTAGTTAATTTTGAGAACATCTGCACTAGACCCCATTCCTAGCAATTCATTCCCACAGGTGGTTAAGACTGCAAACCCTGAAATCTGCCCTCGCTTGAAATACTGGCAAGTAGGCTTGCTTCACGGGCATTTTCAGAGTTTTCCTTAGAATCGTTCTATGTCGCTGCCAGAAAACATTTGAATATACTGTTTATTTTTATTTAAATACAGTGATCTTGATTTTATGTTGCTTAATGTGCGGTTTACTAACAGTTTCTTTTGTTGTATTTTATTTAAAAATTAATAGTTATTGTAACCGAATATAATCCATTTATTATAAGCGAAGTTACTAACCATGTTTTCGGCATATTAGCTATTTAAAGTGCAAATGAAATAATTTTGTTTTAAAACTGTATATGATAATAATAAAGTTAGAAAACACCAATGGCATTTCTTTTCTGATTGTCTGTGTAACATACTGGTATAGCTTTCAGAAAAGGAGTACTTTTAGGGCATTGTTTGAAATTGATTTTATGTGATAATTAAAACATAATGAACAAATTTAGTTTTCAATTGAAGATTCCTTACTCTTTTAAAGCTTTATCTAAAATAACTTCTTTGATACTTGCAAATTACCACACGTCTCTTTAAGACAACTGCCTGAATTTTTAACTTTGATCTATGTTTTCGTCAGCTTAATTTGAGTGACATAGAGCTACAGACAATTTTTTACCCAATTATGATGACAATTCTTCAGAAACAAGAATTGTTAATTAAGGCAAAGTATGCAAACACTATGCTCAAAGCTCGATGTTTTTGTTCAGAATATAAGGACAATTTGCAGTTAATTTGAATTATGGTATTCAAAACAATTAATTTTATCATAGACTTTTCACAAATTTCTCCTTTTGTGGCTATAAACAATCACACATCATCATGAATTTCAACATACGATCTGTAGCCAAAATCAGAAGGTGATATATACAAAAAAGCTGTATTGTTAAAGACAGTAAGTTAGTTTATATATAGTCTATATCTGATAGTCCTTAGGTTTTTTTTTTTTTTTTTTTTTTTTTAAGCAATTTTTGATCCGTAAGGCCCATATCACACATCATTTGTCTCACACGAACTACTGTTTCGAACAATTTTTCTGCTTGGTTTACTATTGAAAGATACACGTGCGACTTTTTCCTTCCTTTCCAAAAAAATTGCAAGTTGTTCTTTTTCAACCAGTGAGCTATCAGCTACGAGTAACAAGTTTCCTCTGTGTTAACACCAAAGTGATCTATGGTTATTCGCTTTTGTGACCAGACAGAAACATTGTTCCAAACAGTTGTTCGTCCGAAACAACCCGACGAAGGCTAGCAACCTAAGAGACCTTAATTTAACAGCCCACACCCACACAAGGCTGACTTCATTTCCTTTCGTATTTATTAGAATAAAACAAATTAAATTCACAACAGCAACGTAAAGGAATACAACAATACTGGGAAAGGAATCTTCAGGCTGTTTACGATATGAACGCCCTATTCCCTGTCCTTTACAGAAAACTCCGTGAAAAGTCCTGGATTTGAGAAAATGTATGTAATTTAAAATTAATTAAAATTTTTATATAAGCATGTTATTTTTACTACAGCAGGAAACATTCGTAAAATAAATATATTAAATTTATTGAATTACTTTATTTTTGGTATTTTGATATTTAACACTCTCCTTGCAAAAGACTGCAGTAATTTTCCTCATCAGGCAGAAAGACCTAACGCCTGCAAAAGCAAGTTTGCTCTCAGTCGCACGTGGTGATTTCATCGTTGTGCTGCAAGGGTCCAGTGTTTGCTGATCATTGCTATTCGACTTAAAATCCGTTTGATATTTTATTTTAACTGCTTTTATCTCTGTTTGATGCAGAATGGGAAAGCGGAAGAGAGAATGAGAAGAACTTTCAGACATAATTTACTATGATAAGAAGAAAAAATCAGAAAATATGGAAAATCTTCTTGTGAAAGCCATTTTAGCATCCGCGGTCAAACGGCTAAAAAATGATCTTAAGAATATTAGACGAAAAGAAAAGAAAAAAATGGTGACAAAGCAGAATATTGCTTGCTTAGATCTCAATGAAACGTGGAGACATGACAAGGGAGTCAGTATTGACATTGGAGAGAAAGACTCATCCTCTGAAGGCACTGCTTTAGATTTGGTGGAAGCTTTTAGGAATTTGAAGTTGGTTAGTGATGTTAGAGATAGTAGAGTTTTTCAAAAAGTTAACTTTTGATTATGTAATTCTGCTGTCGAAGCATAATGATGTTTAATGCCTTCTTTGCAAATGCTTAGGTTAGGGATGATAAAACCTAACCCTAGTTATTTTTGAAAAAATCTGCAATAGACCCCATTCCTAGCAATTCATTCCCACAGGTGGTTAAGACTGCAAACCCTGAAATCTGCCCTCGCTTGAAATACTGGCAAGTAGGCTTGCTTCACGGGCATTTACAGAGTTTTCCTTAGAATCGTTCTATGTGGCTGCCAGAAAACATTTGAATATATTGTTTATTTTTATTTAAATACAGTGATCTTGATTTTATGTTGCTTAATGTGCGGTTTACTAACAGTTTCTTTTGTTGTATTTTATTTAAAAATTAATAGTTATTGTAACCGAATATAATCCATTTATTATAAGCGAAGTTACTAACCATGTTTTCGGCATATTAGCTATTTAAAGTGCAAATGAAATAATTTTGTTTTAAAACTATATATGATAATAATAAAGTTAGAGAACCCCAATGGCTCTTCTTTTCTGATTGTCTGTGTAACATACTGGTATAGCTTTCAGAAAAGGAGTACTTTTAGGGCATTGTTTGAAATTGATTTTATGTGATAATTAAAACATAATGAACAAAATTAATTTTCAATTGAAGATTCCTTCTTACTCTTTTAAAGCTTTGTCTAAAATAACTTCTTTGATACTTGCAAATTACCACACGTCTCTTTAAGACAACTGCCTGAATTTTTAAATTTGATCTATGTTTTCACCAGCTTAATTTCGGAGTGACATAGAGCTACAGACAATTTTTTACCCAATTATGATGACAATTCTTCAGAAACAAGAATAGTTAATTAAGGCAAAATATGCAAACATTATGCTCTAAGCTCGATGTTTTTGTTCAGAATATAAGGACAATTTGCAGTTAATTTCAATTATGGTATTCAAAACAATTAATTTTATTATAGACATTTCAGAAATTTCTCCTTTTGTGGCTATAATCAATCACATATCATCATGAATTCCAACATACGAACTGTAGCCAAAATCAGAAGGCGATATGTATAAAAAAGCTGTATTGTTAAAGACAGTAAGTTAGTTTAACAGATATTTTATAGTCCTTAGGTTTTTTTTTTTTGAAGCAATTTTTGATCTGTAAGGCCCATATCACACATCATTTGTCTCACACGAACTACTGTTTCGAACAATTTTTCTGCTTGGTTTACTATTGAAAGATACACGTGCACCTTTTTCCTTTCTTTCCAAAAAAATTGCAAGTTGTTCTCTTTCAACCAGTGAGCTATCAGCTACGACTAACTAGTTTCCTCTGTGTTAACACCAAAGTGATCTATAGTTATTCGCTGTTGTGACAAGACAGAAACATTGTTCCAAACAGTTGTTCGTCCGAAACAAACCGACGAGTGCTAGCAACCTAAGAGACCTTAATTTAACAGCCCACACCCACACAAGGCTGACTTCATTTCCTTTCGTATTTATTAGAATAAAACAAATTAAATTCACAACAGCAACGTAAAGGAATACAACAATACCGGGAAAGGAATCTTCAGGCTGTTTACAATATGAACGCCCTATTCCCTGTGCTTTACAGAAAACTCAGTGAAAACTCCTGGATTTGAGAAAATGTATGTAAGTTAAAATTAATTATAATTTTCTATATAACCATGTTATTTTTACTACAGCAGGAAACTTTCGTAAATAAATATATTAAATTTATTGAATTACTTTATTTTTGTATTTTGATATTTAAAACTCTCCTTGCAAAACACTATGCAGTAATTTTCGTCATCAGGCAGAAAGACCTAACGCCTGCAAAAGCAAGTTTGCTCTCAGTCGCACGTGGTGATTTCATCGTTGTGCTGCAAGCGTCCAGTGTTTGGTGATCATTGGTATTCGACTTAAAATCCGTTTGATATTTTATTTTAACTGCTTTTATCTCTCTTTGATGCAGAATGGGAAAGCGGAAGAGAGAATGTGAAGAAATTTCAGACATGATTTACTGTGTTAAGAAGAAAAAATCAGAAAATATGGAAAATCTTCTTGTGAAAGCGATTTTAACATCCGCGGTCAAACGGCTAAAAAAAGATCTTAAAACTATTAGACGAAAAGGAAAGAAAAAAATGGTGACAAAGCAGAACATTGCTTGCTTAGATCTCAATGAAACGTGGAGACATGACAAGGGAGTCAGTATTGACGTTGAAGAGAAAGACTCATCCTCTGAAGGCACTGCGTTAGATTTGGTGGACGCTTTTAGGAATTTGAAGTTGGTTAGTGATGTTAGAGATAGTAGTGTTTTTCAGAAAGTTAATTTTGGATTATGTAATACTGCTGTCGAATAATAATGATGTTTAATGCCTTCTTTGCAAATGTTTAGGTTAGGGATGATAAAACCTAACCCTAGTTATTTTTGAGATCACCTGCACTAGACCCCATTCATAGCAATTCATTCCCACAGGTGGTTAAGACTGCAAACCCTGAAATCTGCCCTCCCTTGAAATACTGGCAAGTAGGCTTGCTTCACGGGCATTTTCAGAGTTTTCCTTAGAATCGTTCTATGTGGCTGCCAGAAAACATTTGAATATATTGTTTATTTTTATTTAAATACAGTGATCTTGATTTTATGTTGCTTAGAATATTGAACAGTAAAATATATATGTGAAATCTGAAGAAAGACTTTGTTTGGTAAACTAAACACTATTTATGGAATGTTAAGATGAATTTACTGCTTTAATATTTAAATACATTGTATGCAAATACACAGTATAAATTTAGAAACCACATAAAATACATCTTTCAATAGTGATAAGTTAATATATAATTAAACTCACAATAAAACAAACGTTTTTACTAGACTGTTCTTCAAATACTGAACGCTTTGATCACGTAACTTTAAAAGTTTGCCATTCTCACTTTTACTTACACTCATTATACAATGCACTCACATTTATTCTACACACTCACATATTATTGTTAACTGATATACGTAATTATTAATTTAACTAGATTTATTGTATAGGTTTACTTTCAATTACATTTTTAAAAACTGTTAAGCTTTATATAAATGATTAGGTTAAAAATTCGTAAAACAGTAATGAAATAATAAAAAACTTTTATAAAAGAAAATACGTAACATTAGATACTGCACACATAAAATTAAAACTTCGGTGATGCACTTAAACAAAATATATTAAGTAAATTCAGAAATAAGATTAATAATAATAATAATGGCTAATCAATATGAAGATAAACATAATAAGTATACATGTGTTACTAATAATTAAGCAATTAATACTTAAGTTAATTCAACATTAGTAATAGCAAGCGTTTATTTCAATGAACAAAATATAAAGTTACATTTCAATAAATACGAACTTACCAAGTATTTCTTCTCCCCGACAGCATGTGCTAACATTCCAGTCTATGTACACCGCAAAGCAATGGCTTCCCAATTGAGAATCCAAACCTCGAGAACATCTTGTGGGCCTACTAACTTTGAAGTAACACTTGTTTCTACAACCTGTCCATTGGCTTTATAATCTAGGAGGCACTGGCCAAGGGAGAGAGAAGAGCACTGTCGCTCTTGCAGTGCAGAAATTCTGCCGTGTTGTTGGAAATCTGATTTCTTTTTACTCCGCGCATGTAGTATTCCTTCATCATACGGACCATAAACAGAGTTCATGAAAACTTGCAACCTTAAAAAAATTACCTTGCTGAAATTCAATCAACATCAAATGCAGATCAAACTATTGCAAAAGCAACAGGAATTTTAAAATTCTAAATGATGATAATTTGAAGTGATGATTAGAGCTTTTTTATCAGATTATGCCTCATGTTGAAATAATATACAACTAAATGCAATCCAGAGAAATTAGTGTGCTTAAAGTTAATGAATATATAACAAATTTCAAAACTGCTATTTTAGAATTAAGAAACTCAAAGTACTGTGAAATTTTTCAAAGACACTAATGGCAGAAGTTAAGGAAATATGTGACTTTATACTATGTACTGATATAATGCACTAATATTCTTCCACTAAACACTTAGCAGCTGCTAAATTGTTTAACAAGAAATGCTTTGCTAGTTTTAGGAATGAACATCCTGTAGAAGAAATAGTATTGACCACTGAAACATATCCAATGACTGACAAAGAAAAGCTTGAAACTGAGCTAAAAGTATTCTATTGTAGGTCTGATATCCATGAATACTGCAAATTAACTGAGCTGCTGAAATTTATCTTCGAAAACAATCTAGATAATGTTTTTAGTGAAATTACGAAACTGATAAAATTCTCTTGAGAGTTCCCATGGCTACATCAGAGGCAGAACGCTGCTGTTCAACACAAAAAAAAAAACGAAAACTTTTCTAAGAAGCACTAGGAATTCAGGAAGACTAAATGCCCTAGTATTGCTTTCAATAAAGAAAAATTTCCTCAGTTGTGATCGAGAGATCAAGGAGAAAATTATTCATCTTTTCGCGCAAATTAAAATAAGAAGAATGGATTACGATTTTATATGACTAGATAAAGTTTGAACTTGTAAGATTTCATGAAGTTTCAAAATAAATTTTATTTTTATACATGTTATTTTCCTTTTACACAATTTTAAAACAAATGTTAATTTTTTTTTTTTTTTTTTTTTTTTTTTTTTTTTTTTTTAAACAGCACCCCCACTCATTTTAGCTACGAGCCGCCACTGCTGCTTTTCTCAAAAACTGCATACACTGCGTCATTTTTCTTTCAATTTTTAAGTAGTAATATTGATTGAAAGGGGTGGAATCGAAAGTAAATACTATGCTTAAGATGTCTCAGTAAAATCTCAGTGCATTCAGCTCAGTTTCACTGCACAATGTGAAAGAATACTCAAACATGTTCAGCATAAATTTAGATTTGACCTAGCAATATTTTATGACAAGAACAGTAGATGTGTTTATCCTTTTGACTGCATTGATGGAAGTCAGATCTAATGTGAAACAATTCCTGTAAGAAACCAAGTGTAATGTGCAATAATCCCTGTTAGAATTCAAATCTAATGAGAAATAACATTAGATTTGGTTTCTAACTGGAACTTACTAAATTCATAATTCAACGAAATCAAATATATGAACAGGAATTTTAATATTACCCAAGGACTCCTTTGTGCAAGCCTATGTGCAAAGCAGTCTGGCCTTCCGAGTCCACGCTGACAGGATCTAAACATTGCAGTGAGGTCTTCAGAACGTGTATACGAACAAAATTCGATGTATACACGTTCTGAAGACCTCATTGCGATGTGGACTGCTTTAATTTCTTCAATTTCAGCTATATCAATAACGGTGCCCCTTGTAACATGGGCATCCAATGCTAAAAATAAATTTTAAAATATTTAATAAAAATAATTAAATAAAGTTAAAACATTTAAATTAATGTAAAGTTATACAAGTTTCAGTGAAAATTTAAAAAAACATATTCATTGAAAAATGCATTATATAGCAATATGAATCTCTACATGCTTTCTTCTGCATAAAAAATGTGTACAAATTTTCATTACTTATTAGAAAACTTAATAAATGTAATAACCAGTATTCACTGTAAAGGTGAATTATTCATGGAAACAAAAGAGGTAAAAAAAATAATAAATTGAGTCAACATTAAAAAATATACCTTTAATTATAGTCAGCAGTCTAGTAACATTACCTATCAGTCTAGCTCATGTACACCATCATTAAAATTTGAAAATGGAGAAAAGAGTATTTTTTAATAGCGCAGATTGCATTGTAATTAAGTCTCATGTAATCACCTTTTGCTTTCTTAACTTCCCACTGCACCTTGGAAATGTACGATGTTGTGAATAAAAATTGCTTTTTCCTTCAAAAAAGAAAACAGTTTGGAAGGCAGAATTCTTTAAAATGTGCAAAGTTTTTCCTGTATGAGATAAGAATAACTGATAAAATGTATTTCAAAGATAGGTAATGCATAGCATTATTTTTAGTCCAAAGGGGCTTTATCCCTGAAGGACTATTGTTTTCGTTTTGCGATTTTGCGTTGAATCACTATAAATATCCGTTTCACTTTTCAACTGTTGCCACCAAATGTTAAGAGTCGTACATTATATTTGAAGAAATTAAATAATGAAAATCTGCATAAATGTATGTATATTTCTCGCATTGTGATAAAACAATGGTACATAGAGCCATCGAATTTTGAATGATGTAATCCTCCTACGAATATGGGCACGAGGAAGACCAAATTTGAAACTTGTTTTATTATAGATTTCATATTTTGTAAAACTTTAACGAATTTTTGATTAACAAACTCAAGGATTTCAAAGCGAGCAATGGCAACAGTCTACGGGGGGGGGACCTTTTTATCTCCAGTGCACGGAACTGTGTATCGGAAATTCTAAAGATATGCTAATTTTAAAATTATTTTGAGACATTTTTATGGAACTGAATTTTATGGTTTAAGTTCAAAGAATATATGATATTTAATAAATAAAGGTAACACACAAAATGTTAAAAAAACACCCCTTTGGACGTAATTTAAGATCTGAAACCATTCACCATTCAGATTTTTTTTTTTCTTATTCTTTTTTGTTTATTAGGCCAGAAGTTAGAGATTTTGCTTGCTTACCTTTTAGTTATGAGACTGGCTTAATGAATAGAAAAGCTTTTTTGGCTAGTGTATTCGAGACTGGGAAAATTTTCTTCACAAAGCACTTTAACAAGTAGCTTATACCTGAAGTTTTTAGTATAAAATTCTGTTTTCACATGTAACATTATATGTACAGGTGCAGGTAAAAGTAAGCAGAATACCAGGATTTCAAAATGGTAGCACAGGTAGAGTCCCACCGCATTAACAGTGCAGTTACGCCTTGCTTTTGATGCAGAACATTCAGGAGGAAAATCCGAGTATGTCTTATCTCTCCTAGACTAACATGAAGGTAGAAAGTAATAGTTTCACTTACGCATCGCTGAAAACTGAATTGTGAATTCATCGCCAAGCCAAACACACATACATGTTCTTTGGCCAAGCGACGAAGTTTACACTGCTGAAAATATGCCTATTGCGCATGCGTGAAGCATAAACCATGCTAGGGCTGGATGCTACTAGAAGTAAGTCCCCTATAAGAAACAGCGGACAAGTCCGAACTGGTTTTTCCCATACACTGCTACACTACTTTGAAGCAGTGACTCACCCCTCTTCGTGACCAAAACATTCGGTGACTTGCCTTTACAGGGGGGGGGGAATCAATAAGTTTTGACAAGATGGGAAATAAATATTTCGTAATTACGTCGTATATATAAGTATAAATGTGTATATTTTCTTTTTATACAATATTTCAGAGTCCTAAGTATTTGAAAGACTACATTTTTAAACGACATATCATTCTGAAAGGAATTACTTGAAACATTTTGATATTTAGAACATAAAATAAAAATAACAAATACACAATCAAGGATATTGAAAGATGTATACAAATTTACACGCTTATACTCATTAATTATAAGGAAATTGAGTTTTAAACTGTTATAGTTGAGCGATATTTTGGCATTTTAATGCTTCCTTAAGGTATTTATCATTCTTAACACACTGTAGAGTCATTAGTTTATTTTTGAAGCAGGAAACGTAAAAAAAGTGTAATGCCCTCGCCTGGACCTCTCGAATACACGCCAAGTGTGCTACCGTTACACCACAAAGGCATGCTAGAAGGAGGAAGAAAATACCTTATATACTCCCCCTTTTAGAGGGCGACCGTGAATTAGGGGACCCAATCGTCAAATCCTGGTGGTAATGAATAATCTTCCACCACCCTTTTTGTTCAAGCATCACTGCAAAGTAATTAAGTTTTTTTCTTTTTTTTTTTTTTCAGGCAGGAAACATGAAAACGTGCAACAATGCCTTTGCTGGGACTGGGATCTCTCGAATACGCGTCGAGTGTGCTACTGTTACACCACGAAGATATGCTGGATGGATAGCGAAAACACCTTATTACATAACAGAAACGTTTTGCTAAAATATATATTTTTGTAGTCCAGTAGCTTAGAATTTTCTAAAACAAATTCATAATCAAAACCGCTATTGCAAGTTATCAAAAGATAATCAGGATGTGATTTGTGTGAAAATGCCACTAAACTATACAAATTGCTATTACCCATCCAAGCAATGAATGTTTCATTTATGCGGAAATGTCCCCGCTTTTCTGTTTGTGCAGTTTATAAGGTTTTAAGTGATTTCTCCTGAGCGCTTTCCTCCTATGCAGTGGTTAGCACATTCAGCTTGCAAATTAAAACCCGTGGTTCGATTAACGAGTTAAACTCAAATAATTTTTAAATATTTCTACTTCAAAAAGCTTAATATATTGTCTTCAAAGTCTTAGAAGTATCGCAGTTTGTTCAGATAAACTTTTTAAACAATCCATGCATCAAACGTTATCACCTGGTTTGACGAAGATTGATGGTAGCGATAGTAAGCGAGACAAAAATCTGTTATTACCTTACACTAGGATCAATGTACAGTATGCTAGAATTACGAGCTATAAACGAGCTCAATTTATGGTTTTAGTATGACTTGATTTTTATGCTGGAGGATGTTATTACTTTTGTAAAGATCACAGTAAATTTACGATTAAAATTATCTTTCTGATCGATCTCAATGGTATCCTGGCTACCGGAAGCTGAGTCTAAAATCCAGGAAAGCATAGTTGTTTGTGAGTGTCCTTTCCATGGAGGTAAGAAAGGAAGGAGTGGCCAACCGGGCACTAAAACTGAAGCACTGCTTCAAAGCTTCGGTCACCAGATGAGGTGTTCTTTGATTACATTCAGAAGCTCGCTTAACAGTGTTCTGATAGTATTTCGACACACGACAGTTCCATACAAATAGAAAAAGGGACACTTTCACATGAAAGAAACATTCATAGAGTGATAGATAATAGCAATTTGTATAGTTTAGCGACATTTAAGCAAAAATCACATCTTGGTTATTTTTTGATAACTAACAACAGCGATTTTGATTATGAATTTGTTTTATAAAATTCTAAGCTGTTGAACTACAAAAATATAAATTTTAGCAAAAATGTTATGCATAAAGAATGAAAAATAACTTACGGTACCTTTAAAATTATATACGTCTTTCGATACCCTTGCTAGAGTATTCGCTACTTTTATTTTATGTTCCAAACGCCAAAATGTTTTAAATAAAATAAATTTTTTTCACATCCATATATTATTGTAACATGTACCTTTTAAAATTTTTTAGAGGAAAGGCTTTACTGTTCCTCATTTTAATTTTATATATCTGAAAAATAATCCCTTTGGGCTTACACGTTTTATTTATTTGGGTTAATTAAAAATAAAATATAGTGAATGCACAATTAAAGATTTGCACATGCCAGAAATGAGAAATATGAAAGGGTATTTATGCATGTGCTTGCAAAAAACATGTATCTGCCTTTAACAAAATACACAAATCATGATTTAATTATTTATAAATGTATTTGGAATGCAGAATTTATTCATTTATAAACAACTGTGAAGAAATCTAATTATTAAATGTATCTAATTTATAATGATTATAAATATTATCTAAATATATAATAACCTTAATATTGAATTGTAAACATAAATTGAAATCCTGTTGACAAATACGTTATAAAACTATTTAAGCAAGAATTGTTCGTACAGGAAAGCAATCTATTAAAAGACATTGTAAAGCAAATGCTATTGTTATGGAAAATTCTTATGTATTTTTTGTTGTGTATAATTTTTGCGTATTATTTTACTGTGAGTTTGTATTATCATTATTTTTAAATTAATGTATAATATTTAATATTGTTAAACTTTAAGGCAAAGCTCCCTTAAGTTTGGCTGAATATGTGTTACAGTAAAAAGGGGGTTGTATTTCCGTTTCTCACGCGTAGGCTTCTTTGGAGGTTAGAGGTCACTGTCCAACTGCATTTTCCCCTTTTTTCGCGGGGGTTGAAAACACGTGTTTTTCTCGTTCAGAGGCGAATAGTTCTAAGGGGCGGCGATTTTTTTGACAGAGTTATAGGTTGGAAACATTCTTCTGTTGCAGGGGAAAGAAAGGGTCTGTCTTCTTGTAGAAAGTTCTGAATTTCTGAGAATTTCAGTGGCGATTTATGACCTTTCTTCTAGTTGGCGAAAGAGAGTCCAAGTTTCCTTAAGATTGGCTAAATTTTTAATTTTAGTGTTGTTTGAACCAATAGTAATTTTGAGGCGTTTCTTGGTGTGTGTAAACCGAGGTTTCTTAAGCCGTTGCACGGAAAACGAGAGGATCTTTTGGACTGAAAAGAGATTTTTTAGAGAAAAGGATTAGCAGAATTTTTTGGAGCCTTAGCGGATTTGCTACTTTGACAGCAGCCCCTAAGGGGCCGGCCGCGGTCAGTGAGGTGCTGCGATGGAGCGGAGGAAAAACGCGGCAGCTCTTCGGGGGCCGACCGCGGTATACAGTTAAGTTTTTATCTCCAAGATTTCTGGGTACGGAGGGTCCGAGACAGTGTGGGTTGCTCGTCATGTTGACGGCAGCAATTCTTGCGCCCTATTATTTTCAATTTCGTCGCTGAGGTTTCTTTTCCCATTTGTGGAATAGTCTCTCGTTCTAAAGTATCTAAAGTGCTCGTTCGTTCTAAAGTATCTATTTTGCTTTCGAAAAGATGGAAATATGGAAAGTCGTCATCGCCTGAGGTCTGCTTTGGTCTTTTGTCTCCAGTTTCGACCTCCTTCTCTTGTCTTCAGTGGAACTTCCAAAACGGGAAGTTGATTGAGTTAATGTGCTGCTTAACGGAGGAATTTGAAAACTATGAACTATGAAAAGGTTCTGGTTCTGGAAACAACGATGAAGATTTGGCAGTTAATGTTTCAACGATTGGATCTGGGCAGCTCCTTGAGTCTCTCAAAGGTGGTACGCCGATTTCGTGAGTGACTTTATATTTTCATTGGTGTTTTATTTTGATACATACTCTTTTTAAATTTGGAAATGCTTAATACTAAGGCAAGAGTTGTCTTGTTAAGTAGATAAAATTTGAATATATTTTACTATATTTTTTTGCTGAGAAGGTTTTTTTTTATTTAATGTTTAATAGTCAGAAGTTAATTGAATTAATTGGAGGAAGTGAATCTTTGTTTTAATGGTTAAGTGCTATGTTATATATGATTTATTCTAAATTAGTCTTTTTAAATGAATTTAATCTTCTTGAGTTCCTGTTTAAAATGATTAAGAACTGTGACGTGTTTCGCTATGATTTTTGTATTAATGGATTAATGTTAAATATGAGATTGATTTGAAAAAAAAAATATGAATAACTTTAAAAGATTTTTGTAGGGGTAGTCTGGCCAGCTATCTTAAATTATAATGTGTGTGAATTTTCAATAAATGTGTTTATTATTTTTAATATTGTATTTTTTTTTTTTTTTTTTTTTTTTTTTTGTGTGTGTGTGTGTGTGTGTGTGTATTAATTGTGGTCTACTGTAGGTCACCCATGTGATCCTTACGGAAACATGGTTTATCAACCGAACCTGGGTAATTATATTGCAGTAGTAGAAAAATCAGTTTTGTGTTGGTGACTATACGATCCGTTTACTGATTTTAATTTGATTTATTGTGTAGACTTCTTAATTGGGAGATTGTATCTTTCCCCGGTGTTTTGAAGAGTTCTGTGTGGTATTTGAAATGTTAAAGGTTTAGGGCTATCTCTAGATTTTGTACTGAAGTTTATGTGTTTTCAGGTTGGAGATATAAATTAGTTTTCATTTAGTGAGAGATACCATGTTAAAGATTTGAGGAAGTGCATTTTCGAATTTTGTTTTTGTCAAATGATCGTGTTTCTACAAAACACCAGGGAGGATATCTTTCTTTGATGTCTTTTAGATTTAAAAGTTTTGATTATGTATGTACAAAGTTAAGTAGTTAGATTTAGTTTTTTTTTTTTTTTTTTTTTTTTTTTTTTTTTTTGTCACGGTACCAAGAGAAAAGATAGTTAAACGTAAAGAGATAAAAGTTAAGCATAAAAATATTATTTTTTTTGCTACGTAACACTATGAGATGCGCACTTAAGAAAGTAATAAAGAGTTTTGGAATATTTATTGTTGAAATTAATGAGAAAAAAATCTGATAATTAAAAGAATTATTCCCCCTACATTTTATAATAACTCAGTTACAAGTTTTAAATAATTAGAAAAATCCTTATTTTATTCCCTCTCAGAAATGTTCAGAGAAAGTTAAGTACTATTTAAAGTATTTCGCTAATTTTTAATAATTCTCTAATTTAAAATGAACCGAATAGAGCATTAATTATAAATATTTTTTTTATTTAAAAGATGCCTCAGAAGCCAAAAAATCATGTCATATTTAAGAAAGTATTTTAGGAAGAAGCTCTATAAATAGAAAAGAAATAATGCATAATTTTAATATTAATAATACAATAAACTTTGATCTTAATTTTTGTACCTTAACCGAATAAAATCGAATTACCTTAAATTTTTTTTCTAATGTAATTAACGAAAACTTGTGAAAATATTTCATTCAAATTAAACCATTCTGAGAAAAGTATAGCACTTAATTCCATTCAGAATGAAATGTTGTTTAAAAATATGTTGTTTTCATATACTTAGGACTCTGAAGTATTGCAGAAAAAGAAAATATATTCATTTATATGTATATTCACGACGTAATTATAAAATATTTACATCCGATTGCGTCAAAACCCATTGAACTTAATGGTAAATGACCCAATGTTTTAGTCACCACGTAGGGATCGCCGGTGCTTCAGAGCAGGGTATGAGAGAAACCTGTTTAGTGCTACTCCATCTTACTTCCTACCTCCATGATTCAATTGCTTTCAGGCGTCAAAAATCACTTTTTTTTTTCATATAACGAAGTATTAAGCCAAGTTCCATAAAAATCGTGAGAAATTTTAAGAATAAGAAAAAGTCAGGAGAAATATATTGTAAATCATGTTGGCCAGAGAGCGGTCGAAAATCGGGAGTCTCCCGCCTAAATCGGGAGAGTTAGCAACTCTGTAAATAGATTAAAAATGAATCGAATAAGAAAAAGAAGCTGAAATAGAACATTTAAAAAAGACTAATGAATAAGATTTCGAATAACTCTTGAGTTCCATTTAATTAAATGAAATTTAAAAAAAAAAAATTTAATATTTTCCTTTAAGAAATAAAATTACACTGAATTACCTAAACTCATATACAGTCAAGTCTTTAATCCGTACCTCAAAGCTACAAACTTTGTGCGCATGCGTAAACGCATAAAGTATCTACGCATGTGCATAATACCTTTACGCATGCGCATAATACGTTTAGGCATGCGTGTTTAACGTATAATGGACGGTATAAGCTAGGCTAAAATTATCTAATTATCTATTTCAGTTAATGTTGCAGATTGTGTTGTTCTTTAATCTTCTAATTGGATCCGGCTTATTATTTTTTGCAGACTGTTAGAGCAAGTTTATAAAACTAAGCTTAAACTTTCGATTATGTCAAAAAGAATTTCCAATTCTGGAGCTGCCAAAGGATCTACAAAGCGAAAGCATGTTTCGATGTCCATCAAACAAAAAGTGAAATTGCTGCAAAAAATGGATAAAGGCATATCCTTTGTTTCTCTAACCATTCTGAAATCTGTTTATCAATTTCACGCTGCTCTGCGGGGAGGCACGTCGCGGCATGCAATGAACTGGAAGTTGATCTGTCAGCACTATCCTTATCTTCAGGGCAGATGTTTTTATTTTATTCGGCTTATAATTCCTTACTAAATGTAGCATTTTATCTCGATGTACTCTGTCTTTCATATGATTTAAATCAAATTCCTTATCATTATAAATATCACAAATACACATCAAATAGTTTTCTGGTTACAATTTTCTAATTTCGACTATGCGTAAAGTAAGCTTTATGCATGCACACGTTGAAAAAAATTTTTAATAAATATTAAGCTTTTTTTTTTTTTTTTTTGTAAATTTTGATAACCTTTAGATCATACTTGCTTTTTATTTCATAAATTATGGTTTCATATTTTTAATTTTATAATTTCTGCATGCCATCTTACCAAATTTAAATTGATGATCTATAATCCAGAATTGCCGAAGTCCCGATGAGTCCGGATTAAAGACTTTTGACTGTACCCCATTCTATTATTCATTTAAATATGATTTATAATGTAAAATGACATTTTCTCATAATTACACATATAAGATAGGATTATTTTTGGTACTTTAGAAAAGAGTTTCTGAAAATCATTATCCTGCAGCTGATAAGAGACTTTTACATTTTCATTTGTAAAAAATTGACAGATTGCGCCAGTGTGGTTCCATTAATAGTTAAGTACCTTATATTTAACCTAATAAAGTAATATCTTAACCCATAGCCATCACTGATATAGAAAGAGTATCTCCGCAAACTTTTCCAGCAAGTTATTAGTACTAAAAATAGGGAACACTATTTTTAGCTTTAGAATCGCTTCATGTTTCACTCTACAAATTAAGATGCTAGTGCCCATAGTAACATAGAAAATCTCACTATGATGTATATTTTGCTATATTTGTAAGTGCGACATATAAACAAAACACCCCTAACTTTTAAGTCTCATATTAGTCAAGAATCTCATCTCGCATTAACGACCGTTCTACACTACACTTGAAGGAATAGGACAAAAATATTTTTTCTCGTTTACCAATTAGAGTCTAATTAAAAAAAAAATGTAACAGGAAAAAATTATATTTATTCACACCGAAATCTTTCAAACATTTGCTTTACAAAGGTATTAAAGGTATTTGTAAAATCTCTCATTTCATTTTACTATTTCTGCACTGGAGCAATTAAACTCTTTTTAATATATTTCTTACATTTCGAAAGTTTTACAACAGACAAATCAGCTGATGACCAAAATAGGCATTTTTCACTGGAAATATATGTCTGATACACGCATCTTTACAAACAAAACTGGTACATGGTAACATATAGTGCAAAAAATAGTGCTTTTTTTCTTTTCAATGCAAGTCTACCAGCAGCCAAGCAGAAGGAACATAAGTTGGGTAGTCCAATATAAGTTCAGAAATCTTTCATCATGTATCAACTACTATCAACCCTGAAGAAGGTAAAGGTAAAGGTAAAAGAATGGGGGACATCAGCGATGTACCATAGGTCAATTGGTAATGCCTTCCCATACTAACTCCGAGGTAAAAAAAAAGGGGGGGGTAATTGCAAGTTTTATAAGAATTTGCATATACTCAAAAGATCTAGAGTTTGCCTATTATGGTACATCGTGTAATTGCACAGTATGCCCCGCATTCAGTATTTATTAAAAATAATGGTGTAGGGCATATATAGATTACAAAATAGTTGGAATACAATTTGAGATTCACAAGATAAATTAAACATCTGATTTGGTGCAACAAAAATAGGAGATAAACATAATTAATAAACAAATAAACATAATGAGATAATTGTAATTAGTACTGGCAACACAATGTTAAAATGAATTGTTATAATAATTGCTAAAGAGGTGAGTGTCCATGGGTTATTTCAGATATATTGGTTTATTGCAGTTTATAAAGCTCACGAGCGGAGCCATTTTATCCATAATCACAGCATGTAAAAATTCACTAAGTTTAAACTGTATGTGGACTTACACTTGACAGAGATCTAGGCCGTAGGAAGAGAGTCGTTGCATAATTTTCTGAAACTTTAGATATTGATATTTATCTTTAAATAAAAACCTTTGGAATGCCAGGAGGTCAGTTCTTGGGGATTTTATGTCAATATCCTCAGTTAAGGGGCATGAGAAAGTGTAATGATCAGGAGTTCCCTGTTCCCCACATATATAGATATCAGAATTTGTCAAATTTCTTGCGTAGAAATATGTGGGGAAGGGTCCATGTCCTGTTTGTTATAAAGTAATTTAGTGAAGGATTCGAGTTCAGAGATGCGAAGCTTACATTGGGGATCAAGTTATATGTGCGTCTTCCCTGTGGAGCATTGTTCCACATATCTTGCCAAGATTTTGAAGCAAGTTGTTTTAATTGGTACTTGAAATTTGAGCAAGGCCACGGAATGATGATTTCAGTACAATCTTGATTAATAGCTGCTTCTTTGGCTAGTTCATCTGCCTGATCTTTGTCCTTTGATCCATGAAATTTGAATTTTGTCAAGATTAAGACACAATAACACGCTGAATAAATACTAATCCAGAAGACAAACAACAAAAATCAGCGTTATATTTACAAAATTTCCACAGGACTAGTTTCGATGGTTTTACCGAACCACCATCCTCAGCTGCAAAACCGCAAATGAACAAGATAGGAAAAAATGATTAGATAAGATAAGAAAGCCTGGAGAGAAATTAGCTCATCAATTTCGATGCAAGAGAAATGAAATTCGCGAAGTCTGGTTTCTAGACATCTTAATGCACCCTCCACCGGGACATTGGTGAATAATGATTTTACATCAAAAGAAACCATGAGTAAATTTTGATGAGTCTTTTGATGTAAAATCATTATTAATTAATTTCTCTCACTCAACTCTGTTTGAAACAAACACATTTTGTTTTCCAAAATAAATATTACAAGCAAACTGAGGGAAAGCCCCCTCAGTCCCATCCTTGCTGATATCTACATGCATTATTATGAATCAAAATTGTTTGAAACTTTAAACTTCCCGGCATGGTTCCACTACGTAGACGATACTTTTACCCTGTTTGAAGGTAATAAAGATGATTTAAATAAAGTTCTATCAACAATGAATTCTATTGATCCTGCTATTCAGTTCACTTTTGAACTTGAGACTTGCAATTCTCTTCCGTTTCTCGACATTCTGGTCACACGTAACACATCCAACTTCAGTACTACAGTTTACCGTAAACCTTCATCGGTTTGCCTTCCACCACACTTTAAATCATGTCATCCGACTAAACAAAAGTTAGCTTCATTTTATTCCTATGTTTTCCGTGCTCTTCAAGTTTGCTCCTCCAAACTAGCCCTTGATGAAGAACTAAATTATTTAAAAGCAATAGCTATTGACAGGGGCTTTTCACCCAACATTATTAATCAAGCAGTTAAAAAATTCTCATCTCAACACACTAAAAGACACACTCTTGTTTTAGGAGATTATAAAAATTCTGTTGTCATTCCCTTCTTTCTATCAATTAGCTATAAAGTTGCACATATTTTACAGAAATTTAACTTTCGGGTTGTTTATTCTCCCATCAATAAAATTCCAAGTTCCATACTTAAGGACCCCATTCCGGATATGAATTCCTGGGGTATTTATAGGATTCCTTGCCAGTGTGGTTTAATTTACATTGGCCAAACTCAAAGAGCCTTAAAATTTCACGTCAAGGAACATGAGGCATATGTTAGAGAAAAGGAAACACAGAGGTCTTCTGTTGCCCAACATTGTTGGTCCGAAAATCACACTTTCAATTTTTCTGCTGCCAAAATTATTCAAAAAACATCTTCCATTGGAGAACTGGATTTTCTAGAGGCATTTCACATTCATAAAAATCTTTCTGTTCTAGTTAACGATCCTAATTCCAATCCAAATTTGCCTTCGGCCTTTAAAGAAATTATGTTTTAGTTCTGGTTTCACCAACAGATGGCACCACATGCTTATTCTTGTCCAGGCTTTCTTATCTTATCTAATCATTTTTTCCTATCTTGTTCATTTGTGGTTTTGCAGCTGAGGATGGTGGTTCGGTAAAACCATCGAAACTAGTCCTGTGGAAATTTTGTAAATATAATGCTGATTTTTGTTGTTTGTCTTCTGGAAGAGAATTTATGTCGGATATCAATGGAGAGGAAAATAAGGGATTTTTAATAGCTAGAATAGTTGCTTGGGAGTCAGATTTTATGCTAAATTCGTTGAGATTTTTGAGAATGGCTATTTCAATTGCTGCTTTTATAGCTGACAATTACGCTTGGAAAACACTATTATTATTATGAGGATGGCCTTTCCATTTGATGATATTTGAGGGGGTAATTTGAAAAAAGACTGCGGAACCAACTTTTCCTTCAATTTTTTATCCATCAGTATAAGCAATTGGAGATGAATTTTAATTTTCTTCAGACGTGGGGAATATTATTTTGCTGAAGCGAAGCGCTGGATGGATAAGATTGGGGTTAATTTTCTTTTCAGAGTTTGGATGGCCAAAAGGTTTGGTTGTTGAATTCTGCGGCTTGGTTAAGTTGAAGGACTTTCATATAGGTGCATTCAATTTCTGCACTGATTGATATCGGAAGAGTACCAGCTAAAGTATCAAGTGCTATATTTGAAGTTGTGCGATACGCCCGCATAATGCAGAGAGTAAAAGGCCTTTGAATTGAATTTAAACATTTGATCTTTCTCACTGTCATTGGTTGTGCCCAAATTCCGGCTCCATAATTTACCATTTTTGAGATGACTGTTTTTAGAAGAATACATGTTATATGGGCATTTAGGCCACAGTTATATCCATGCATATGTCGTAGGCAGTTAGCTATTGATCTTGTACGAAGTTTAATATTTTGTAGATGAGGAATCCAGGAGAATTTCTTGTCGATTGTTAAACCGAGGTACTTGATTGTATTCACAGATTTGATCTTTTGATTGTCAATTTTTAGAGCTAAAGCTTTAGTTATATTTTGTCCTGGTTTATGGATCACTAAGACTTGGGACTTACTATGTGAAATTTGTAGTTTTTGAATTTTGCAAAGTTGGTTAAATAACTGGAGTGTTTTGTTGCAATTATTCTGTTAAATGTCTCTGGTACGGCCACTTGTATTAAAAGCTACATCATCTGCGAAAGCTACAATTTTTGAGTGATCTGGCCATGGATAGGCAATGATGATGTTGAAGCTGATATTCCAGAGATCTGCACTCATGCAATACCCTTGATGACATTCTCGGACTTGATTACGCACAATTTCAGTGTTGTTGTAAAGAATCATACTTTTCCTGTTTCTGAAGTAATCTTGAATAATTAGAAATAAATTTTGAGGGCACTTAAAGGAACGCAGCGCTTGTAAAACTGCTGGCCACCATAAAGAAGTGAAAGCTGATTTAAAGTCAAGACATATTATTGCAGAATGAAGTTGGTTGATTTTATTGTTTCTGACTTGTTCAAGAGCTGAATTAATTGCATGACTTGTTGAAAGTAGGCTTTGAAATCCAAACTGGTTATTGCTTATTAAGTTTTTGCTGTAAACATGAAATTTTAGACGACCAATAAGACATCTTTCCAAAACTTTTCCCAGGGCCGGGAGAAGATTTATCGGAAGATAAGATTTAGGTTCATCGGAGCTTTTATTCTTCTTATTGAAGAGTATTATATAACCAATTTTCAGGCAATCAGGAAAGGTAGAGAGCTCTGTTGGAAAATATAGCTTATTGTAAACCCTTTACTGCATCATCTCTCCTCCTTGAAATGTTTATTTAGTTTAGTTCTTATTTTAATGTAATATAGTAGTTACTTCTACTTCTTTTTCTTGCTGCCACTGTTTGCATTGAGAACGGACTGTTTCAACCTAATCCAGATGCAAAAACAAAAGTGATGTTACGTCATCTGGAAAGCCGTTTCGTGCCGATAGCTGATTGGTTGCCGTGAGATGACGTCATGCATACTTCTAGGTATAAGTATCTCGCGTCGCTCTGGCTCAGCCCTCCTTTCAGTTCTCCTCCTTCTAGTTCCTGCTTTCCTGGCACTTGAGTGAGCGGTTTCCAGCCCCCTCAGAAGGAAGCATGCAGTCCGGTGAATAAAGTGCCTTGGTTCCGGTTTGCGGGATGGCTGTTCCTGAATAAAGTTCCTTGGTGCCTGTCCGCGGGATGATTGTTCCGGAATGAGTTCCTTGGTTCATATCCATAAGATGATTGTTCCAGAATAAAGTTCCTTGGTTCCAGAGGCTACCATATGAGTGACTACAGCAGTCATCCATGTTCTTCAATAAAGGCGGCATTTAAAATACGTGAACGGCGATTCCTCGTGTGCAACTAATGCAAAAGGAGTTAGGCCGGTTTTGAGTGCTTTCAAGAACTTCATTTAAATTTTTCAGGTGTTTTCTCAACCATTGATTATGGACTTATTGAATGTGTAGCCAGCTTCATTTTTAGGCCGCATAATTACTGTTTAGGACATTTTGTTTGTATAGAATGCCAGTGTTTTTGGAGATCAGGTAAAAATATTATTTGATGAATGATGGTTATATTATATTTCTCCTAAGACTCTGATATTGTTTAAATTTATTTTCTGTGTTTTTATTCTTTATTATATTGTTAATAAATTGGTTAAGTTTGAAACCTTTTTATTGTCTTCAATGTCTGCACAACATATTATCTCAGGGAGCTTTTACTGCTACTATTGCTAAAATGCTTAATTTTTATAAACTTTAAAGTTTGCTTTAGCATCAAGCTCTATACATTGATTGCAAAAACTACAGATTATGTCAGGATGTGCTTGATTGATTAATTTTATAATGTGGTTATCGATGCCATCTGGGCCTGGTGCCTTTTTTAAAGCTAGGTTTTTAATTATTTGCTTTATTTCTTGTTTTGAGAATGGAATATCGTTGTCTGTTTGTGGAATGTCATCGCAGTTACGGATTCTGGTTTGAGTAGGCGAATCTTCAGCTGGATCATCTTTTAGAAAGACAGAGTCAAGAATCTCATTTAGGGTTGAGAGAGTGGCATCCTGAATTTCAGCAGAACTTGAAAGCAAATTTGAGGGAAGTTGGATTTGTGACGGTTTAAATATTTTACTACTGGCGATCTTGTATAAGGTGCCATAAGTTTCTTTATTGTTTGAACAATATTTGTGCCAACTTTTTAATTTAGATTCGAGAATCATCTTTTTGTAGTTTGCATTTTCTTTTTTTAATTTGAGCCAGGCTTGGTGTCTTAATTCATCATCAGTAATCGATTTCATTTTCCGTTTCAATGCTCTCGCCTTATGCTTCTGAGCACGTAACTCTTTAGTCCACCAATGTATATGAAAGTAAGGTTTTGCAGATTGTACTGGAAAGGTATTTTCACATATTTCTTGGATTTTTTTTTTTTTTTTTTTTTTTTTTTTTTTTTTTTATAAAATCTTCTGTAGCTTTATTTAGATCTTTTGTAGCACTTAGTTGAAAGGAAGAAGTCACTGGAAATGCGGATTGTTAAATTTGCTTAATAAAGTTCTTTTCTTTCTTTTTCAGTAATTTTAAAACGTTTCATTAAAACTGATTCTGAGTTCTCTTTGATTTCAAAAGTACTATATTTATGATCTGATTGGTAGTTGTCTTCTTCAATTTTGCGATTTGAAATTGAATTAATTAGGCGATGGGAAGTAACTACAAGATCTGGCCACACTCTCCCATACATTGTTTCGAAAGAAGGTAAATCCGAGGCATGGTTATGAATGACAAGATTATGTGAATTGAAGAATTCCTCAAGGGACCTTCCTCTTGGACTAGTGGAGTTGTAGCCCCAAAGCTGGTTGTGTTAATTGAAGTCTCCACAAATTATGTGTGGACCTCGAAAGGAAAACAAGATGGATTCTAAATCTTGAAGCAAAGGAGAAATATCCTCGGATGGAGATGCATAAATACTTGAAATGAAGTTGAGAGTTGGAACTACAGTCAAAAGTCTTTAATCCGGACTCGTCGGGACTCCGGCGATTCCGGATTATAGATCATCAGTTTAAATCTGGTAAGATGGCATGCAGAAATTATAAAATTAAAAATATGAAACCGTAATTTATGAAATAAAGAGCAATTATGATCTAAAGGGTATCAAAATTTACAAAAAAAGTTTAATTTTTATTTGTTTACTTTATTAAACATTTCTTTCAACGCGCACATGCCTAAAGCATACATTACGCATAGTCGAAATTAGAAAATTGCAACCAGAAAACTATTTGATGTGTATTCGTGATATTTATAATGATGAGGAATTTGATTTAAATCATATCAAAGACGGAGTACATTGAGATGAAATACTACAGGTAGTAACTTAGTAAGGAATTATAAGCGGAATAAAATAAAAACATCTGCTTTGAAGATAAGGATAGTGCTGACAGATCAACTTCCAGTTCATTGCGCCACCGCGACGTTTCTCCCCTTCGAGAGCAGCGTGAAATTGATAAACAGATTCGGAACGGTTAGAGAAACAAAGGATATGCCTTTATCGATTTTTTGCAGCAATTCCACTTTTTGTTTGATGGACATCGAAACATGCTTTCGCTTTGTAGATCCTTTGGCAGCTCCAGAATTGGAAATTCTTTTTGACATAATCGAAAGTTCAAGCTTAGTTTTATAAAATTGCTTTAACAGTCTGCAAAAAATAATAAGCCGGATCCAATCAGAAGATTAAGGAACAACGCAATCTGCAACATTAACTGAAATAGATAATTAGATAATTTTAGCTTAGCTTATACCGTCCGTTATACATTAAACGCGCATGCGTAAACGTATTATGCGCATGCGTAAACGTATATGCACATAATACCTTTGCGCAATTGCGTTTACGCATGCGCCTAAAGTTTGTAGCTTTGAGGTCCGGATTATAGATAATTCCGGATTAAAGACTTTTGACTGTATTAAGACTGATTGTAACTAGGTCTCGTTTGGCTGTAATTAGAATTGGGTGCCAGCTATGATTAAAACTGATGATAGCTGCTCTGGAATGTTGATTAGGGGACTGAGGAGAATATTGAAAGACATTCGAAGATGTTAGAATGCTACTTACTTTCCCTTCGATACAATAGGGTTCTTGGATTAAAACAAAGTGTTTATGGTTATGAGTTAAGAATTCTACTAGATGATCAGAAGTCGCTTTTGCTCTTTGTAAGTTGATTTGAAGAAAACGAATTGAAGAAAATGGCATAGAGTTTTTTTTAGCAAGGTTGGGGGTAGATTATTTTGTACATTACTGTCCACGTTATAGTCTGCAGTTGAAGTGTTGTTCTTTAAATTGCGCTCTTGTATGTTAATTGCAAGTGAAGAATTTTTAGTTATGGATGATGGCAACATGTGAGGTTGTGGCTTTGTCCAGGTACAATAATTTGTTGAGCTGACTCCTGTAAGTCTGACATGTTCTTTCATGAGCACCGTGATCAGTTGGCAACGAAGAACCAGTTACTTGGTTACTTCGCACACAATTTACACAGAGTTTTATGTTTGAGGTACACTCTCTATGCATTGTTTTGCACAGATGGAACAGCAGGGAGGATTTTGACAGCTTCGACTATTATGTCCAAGACCCTGGCAATGAAGGCAACGGGGAAGTGAAATGTAGGGACGGAAGGAAGACGAGTTGAATCCAATGAAGACTCTTGAAGAAGTAAAAAAGTCACTAGAATCAGAAGAAATTTCTACAATCCAATTATTTGTATTTTCAGATCGGTGAACTGGAGAACAAGAAATATCAAGATAATTATTTGATGTAATTTTCAGAGAAGCCAATTTGATATCTTCAGCAGCCGCTGAAGAGGGTACATTAAACACTATGAGTTTGGTACTTTTGGGTTTTGAAGTACGAACAGTTACGGAAGCTTGTAGTTGTGAATTTTCAACGATTGAGTAGTGTAACTGTTCTAAGTCTGCTTTCTTTTCGACACCGATTAAAAGCTCATTAGACTTAGTAGTACGAATATTATTGATATGAATACCCAGTTTTTGTGGATTAAGTGTCGAACTTAGTTGGTGTCTGATATCTTCAGGTGTTCTCTCTGAATCTTTAAATTTCAGGAGTAGAATATGAACTCTGATTTGACTTTTTGGAGTCTGTTTCAAAGAAATGTTTTTGGCGGCAGCAACAGCGTAAGAATTTGGGGTTTGTTCTAGAAACTTTGTTTCGAATAATTGTTTAACTTCATGTTGTTGTTGTTGCAAATGTTCCTTCACTTCAGAAATAACTTTAGTATTTGAACGCTGAAGAGATAGTTGTTCTCTCAGTTCCGAAATTGTACCTTCGTGCTTCGCTAGAGTAAGTTCTTGGTCGCCACTATTTGAAGAAGAGCTGTTAAATGGCCAGAAATATCTTTATGTTCTTGAGTATTAAGTTTTCTAATTTTGCCGATGTTTAGAAGATCTTTAATTTTATCAGTAATTCGTAGAATATCATTCAATCTGGAGGGGGTCAGCATTTTCAGGATTGCTAGTTAATGAATGGGAGATGTTTAACCCGGGAGAAGTCGCGCGGGGCACAGAGTCACCCCATGCATCAAAAATCAACAATCCTAACCGGAAATATTTCATTTTAATGAATCATCCTTTTAGTATCCTCCTGTTTGACACTCCCCTTGGAATGTGTATTGTCATTTTTGCTTGTTTTTCTTTTGTGCGAGAGAAGCAATCGTTTCTTGGAATCCATGAGGGAATGGGGTGACTATTCCAAGAAGTGTTGTTCTTTAAATTCTGCTACGACTTGTGTTCTTTAAATTCCATGCGACTGTTACTGTTTCGAAATTTTTCATTAGTAGAAGTTTAGCTTCGTGCTCTCGTGTGTTGCCGTTGTGGTTCTGTTGGATTATTGGACAGATAATGGTTTACAAATGTAAATTTACCGAACATGAAAAAGAGATGGAACGTTTGAGAACTGTATTACATGAAGTTGAGTCTTCTGAAGGAGAAATTGATCAAGATAGTAAAAATGAATCTGATAAAGAAATATACAGTTCTCACAACAGCGAAAAAGAATTTGAGCAGAATGATGAAGACGACGAAAATCCTGATTTAGTAAAAAGTATTTTTATTAGCAAAAATAAGAGTTTGGCGGAATGGAAAACCAAATCAAAAAGTGAAAAAGGTCTTCTCAAATTATAATAACTCATTTAGCAGGATTAAAAGAAACTGCACGCAATATAAAGAAGCTTCTAGAAAGTTGAGAATTGTTTTTCAATGCTAAAATGATACAATCCATTGTAGAGTGTACAAATATTTATATTGGAAAAATATTACGAGAAGTGATGTGGAAATTGGAGCACTTTTTGGGCTTTTACATCTGTACGGCTTGCATAAATCGTCACATAAAAATACGCAAGATTTGTGGGCTACTGAAAATTGAAACAGGCATTGCAATTTTACGGAACACAATGTCATATAAAAGATTTAAATTTCTTTTCAGGTGTCTACGGTTAGACAATGTGACTAATCGTGAAGCTCGGAAAAAAATTGGACATACTGGCGGCTGCGAGAGAATTTTTTACCGATTTCAATGAAAATTGCCAAAAGATATACCTTATTGGTAAATATGTTACTATCAAAGAAAAATTAGAGAAATTTCGAGGGCGGTGTTCCTTTTGTCAATATATACCCAGCAACCCATCGAAGTATGGAATCAAAATATTTGCCTTAATAGATTCAAGAACTTTCTGCAGCTATAACATGGAGATATACACAAGACAACAGTCTGAAGGTCCCTTTAGATTTGAAAATTCTTCATTTGAAATTACAAAATGCCTGTGCACCCCCCTTTGTTTGGGCAGAAATGTAACAATGGATAATTGGTATATGAGTTATCCTCTAGCAAAAGAACTTTTGTCAAAGAAGTTAACTATTGTAGGAACCCTGAACAGAAACAAGGCTGAAATTCCCACCAGTTCATCCAAACAAAAACTAGGAACGGTTATTTATCTATATTTGGGTTCTAAAAGAACGCAAAAATAGTATCGTATGTGCCTAAAAAATCAAAATGTGTAGTTTTGTTATCTACAATGCATTGCGATGATGCCATTGATAAAAGTGATGATACGAAGAAACCAGAAATAATTTACTTTCATAATGCAACAAAAGGTGGTGTAGATAAAGTTGATGAAATGTTATCGTTATATTCGACATCTCGAAAAATCAACAGATGGCCGATGGTCGTCTTTTACTGTGTTGAACGTCACTGCAATAAATACCCAAGTTGCTTTATTCCCAACATAGACCCCTCCCTTACAATACGGAAATAGTAGAAAATTCCTAAAAAAATTGGCTATATCTCTTATACAGTGCCTTACATAGAGATAACAAAAAATATGTCAATGTTTCCTAAAGTGGTTCACGAAAGCATCGATAATGCGACTTCTAGTTTATCAGAAGAACGCCCAACAAAGAAACCAAAACTCGACAAAGGCCGACGTGCTACGTGTCCAAGATCCAAAGACAATAAAACTACAATTTCTTGCAAAATATGTGATAATTTTTCATGTAAAATTCATTCTTCCTATGTTTGCCAGAAGTGTATGTTAGCTTCTGACTCCTGATTAGGTATATACAGTCAAAAGTCGTTAATCCGGACTCGTCGGGACTTCGGCGATTCCGGATTATAGATCGTCAGTTTAAATCTGGTAAGATCGCATGCAGAAATTACAAAATTAAAAATATGAAACCATAATTTATGAAATAAAGAACAATTATGATCTAAAGGGTATCAAAATTTACAAAAAGAAAAAGCTTAATATTTATTTGTTTAGTTTATTAAACATTTCCTTCAATGTAAATTGCTTCGTTTCATGTGATAATACTTTCTCTTTAATTCAATTAAACAGACATAATTTATTGTTTAGTTACAAAGTTCCGCTGTTCAAGTCCTATAATTGCTGTGTTGAGAATACCGACTAATCTGTCAATCGAAATGTTTTCGTTTTCAATAACCTCTGGGTCACTTTCTTCACTATCGGAAGCGAATTATAATCACGAGGAACTTAATTTAAATCATATCAAAGACCGAGTACATCGAGATGAAATACTACACTTAGTATGGATTTATAAACCAAATAAAATAAAAACACCTGCCCTGAAGATAAGGATAGTGCTGAGAGATCAACTTCCAATCCGCAGCGTGAAATTGATAAACAGATTTCGGATTTCAAAACATACTTTCACTTTGTAGATACAAATTACATATTAGTAAATATATATCGGAAATTCTATTTGACATAATCTTTCTAATCTATCATAATCTAATAATGACGTTTCTGCCCCCACCCCCCTCTGCCGCAGAGCAGCGTGAAATTGATAAACAGAGTTCGGATTTCAAAACATACTTTCGCTTTGTAGTAAATATATATCGGAAATTCTATTTGACATAATCGAAAGTTCAAGCTTACTTTTATAAAATTGGTCTAACAGTCTGCAAAAAATAATAAGCCGGATCAAATTCGAAGATTAAGGAACAACGCAATCTGCAACATTAACTGAATTAGATAACTTTAGCTTAGCGTATAACTCCGTTACACATTAAACGCGCATGCGCACAAACATATTCGCAGCCGTAAGGGTCTTACGAACTCTCATAAACGCCTGTGCGCATGCATAGACGCGACGCATGCGCAGAAAGTTTGTAGCTTTGAGGTCCGGATTATAGATCATTCCGGATTATGGGTGTCCGAATTAACGACTTTTGACTGTACTTATTTTGAATGGATTTTTTTCCTTAAATATTGAAATAAGTTTTTTAAGTAAAGAAGTATAGTTTCTAAATGAAATATTGCAATTATTGTTTATAATCAAATGATTTCTATAAAATATATAACACATTTTACTAATGAAACTGATTAGGGTGACACTCCAACGTCAGTGTTGGGAGCACGCCTTCTGCCAGGTTAATAATGATGGTGAGGAAGACCTATCTATAGAAGCCGTCGATAAGAGTTTACAATTTCATAGAGCACATAAAACAAAAATGACAATAAATCAGAAGCTATTCATAATCAGAGCAGAAAATTTCTAGTACATGAAGTTAACAAAAATAAATAAATAAGTGAATAATAGTGAATAATTGCTTATTAGAATAAATGTTATTACTCACATAAAGTCTGACAAAAATAATTCTAAATTCAGGTGTTATTCAGTTCCAATGTTTCTTAGGAAAAAGAATATATATATAAAGAAAGAAACACAAAATAAATAAAAATAAAGAATTATCTGTTGACAATACTATATTATGTCAAGTCTTAACCAAAGGTTAATTAATTAAATAAATGTGAGTTGTCGGACGTACATTATATTAAGTCATTAAGAGGAATTCTAAACCTTACTCAAGACAGGTATTTCTGCAAGTGAATGTTAAGTAATCAGTATTATACTTAGAAAACAGATACACCAGTATGTAGAAAATTTTCAGAATTATGCAAAACACACAAAACACAATGTGATAGGTTAGGGGAGTATAAATCAGTATGAAAAGACACACTAGTTACATTAACACATGTACATACAATTCTAAATACCAGATAATAATAATAACAATAATTGTAGTGAAAATAAAATAATATTAAAAAAGAATTTTTTAAAAAAAGTATATTCTTTCCTAAAGTCCAAGACTGCAGGAGTTAATAAATATACCGTGAAAAGTGGTTCAGAGTTCTGCTTGCAAGTGAATAAAAATAGTGATTCAAGAATTAATTAATTGAAAGATAAGCACATGGTATCAAACTAATAATGTGATGATCTGTGAAGATGCAGTATTTGAGCCCGTTTCATTCAGTGCTTTTATCCTTTTAGAACTTTGGTTAAAGATTTAAAATACAATTGTTGAAATTGGGCAAACATTCTCCGCCGATGAAACTGAGAAAGTCGTGTGCAATGAAAGGGCGCTGTTCTTCTTAGAGCTGTAACAATAGAGCACGGTCGTGGGCATACAGATACAGTTCAAGGTCGCCTCCCAACTGGTTTCAGGGGCAAGTATGTGGGAAAAAAAAAATATCTCTGTAGAAGATAATGGGGGACGTTAAATTGAGTAATAACACTTACGTTGAGTAATAACACTTGCACGTTAAATGCTCTTGAGTACGATTTCAGCGTTGATAGTCTTGTAAATAAGTTATAATCCAGGAAAAACTTGCATTAATTGAGCTGAATATGACACAATTTTAATGAGCTGTACTTCCTTAATTGCTTGAAATAATAACATCAAATGGCATCCATAGGTATCCTGGGAATGTGAATTAATCAAAAAGTTCAATGGTACTTACGTATTATCGCAACCAGGCCAAAATTTGCATAAATTGCCAAATTTGGCGACCCTACTTACGGCAACACTACGTGTTATACGTAGTTTTGTAAAAAGAACATGTGGAGATTCACAAAATTTTCCTGCATTTTCGTGCAAATTTTTGTAATTTATGAGAAAATAGCAGTGTACATGGATAAAGTCAAGAATATGCGCAACGCCATTTTTGTGCAATTCTGGGATGTTTTTTTAAGTAAAAATAAGTCGACATGTACATGGTTATGGCGAATACGGTTTTCAATTAGTGCTAAAAGCAATAGCCAAAAGATTTCCGCTGAAAAAATAATTCTGCAACTTATTCAAATTCGAAATTGGAAGGGTTTAATTGCTATTTTATATTTTAAAACAAAATAATATAAAAAACTGTATTAAAAATTATCTGTAATTAATAAATGTACATTTTCTTTCTATTCATACTTTTTTACTCAAACTTACAAATAGCGCCAACCTGGTTGCGATAATACGTAAGTACCAGTTCAATTAATTTTATAGACGGCAGCACTATTACACAGGAAGAGTTTTATAAATAACTTTTGATCCTTGGCACTTCGCTTAACCACTTTCACAAACAAAGGAATATCGGCCGCGTTTCACAAGAATAATAAAAACTAAGTATTTGCTGAAATAATGGTCATAGGAACTAAATCTTTGCAGCACTGTGTTCGCGGTATGTTGCTGAAACTTGTGCTATGCAATTGAAATCGACTTTTATTTTTTAAACAACACTTACAACAAAACAAGCGGAAGCACATGAAACTGCAGCCTACACAGCTGCTGGTACAACAACTGATACTAACTCTGAAGGAACAGGAATTTGTTACTAACAAGATGTCTTTAATGCAGAAGCAATTCGGTGTACATGCAAGTTTCTAATCATCTTCTATATGTTAAGGCCTTATGTTCGTTGAAGCGAAAATGTTCCGTATATAGTTAACAGGAAATAAAATTTCTTATAAAAAAACACTGCTTGACTAAAAATGTTTGTTCTTTGGCCAAAAAAAAAAAAAAAGAAGAAGAAGAAGCACTGAAATTTTTTTTTACTAATTTTCCACTTTTTTCTAATTTATCTTTTCCAGGCTTCCCATATTTAGCGATTTAAGCGAACTCAACACAAATTAAAGTGTTACTTCCAATTAGACAACATGCAGGAAAATTTGTAAGAAACGCAGTAACTTTCGAGGACGTTAGATCCGATCCGTAACATATCACTTTCTCATGATCAAATTGGCTGGACCCCTCTTAGTTTAACCCCAAGGGCTGTTTAGAGCTCCTAATGATTCCTGCAATTTAGTACAATATCTCAGTTCTATTTATCAACATGCCTTTGTTCTTAAACTGAAAAAAAGTGCAAAGAAAATGTGCCTACAGTTTGTTTTATTTTTAGATGCTTACTTTGTTGCTTAAAAATAAAGAAAAGCTTATTAACAGGAAAAAAAAAAAAAAAAAAAAAGCAGGTTTAAGAATTCTATAAGAAAAGATGTTTAAAAATGAATAACTATCATTTTAAAATTTTAGTCCATGAATCTATATTATTATGCAGTACAAAGTCTTTAATCCGGACGTCCATAATCCAGAATTGAAAGCTTCCGCATAATACCTTTACGCATGTGCCTTTAATGTATAACGGACGGCATAAGCTAGGCTAAAATTATCTAATTATTTATTTCAGTTAATGTTGCAGATTGCATTGTTCCTTAATCTTCTAATTGGATCCGGCTTATTATTTTTTGCAGACAGTTAGAGCAATTTTATAAAAAGTAAGCTTGAACTTTCGATTAAGTCAAAAAAGGTTTACGATTCTGGAACTCCGAAAGGATATACAAAGCGAAAGCATGTTTTGATGTCCATCAAACAAAAAGTGGAATTGCTGCAAAAAATGGATAAAGGCATGAAGAAAGTGACAGAGAGGTTGGTGGAAAAACAAAACAAAAAAAAAAAAAAATTCGATTGACAAGTTAGTGGGTATTCTCGGCACAGCAATTACAGGACTTGAACAAAGTTCCTTTGTTACTGAACAAGAAATTATGCCTGTTTATAGAACTAAAGAGAAAGTATTAACACATGAAACGAAGCAACTTAAACAACTTACATTGAAAGAAATGTTTAAAAAGTAAACAAATAAATATTAAGCTTTTGTAAATTTTGATACCCTTTAGATCATAATTGCTCTTTATTTCAAAAATTACTGTTTTATATTTTTAATTTTATCATGTCTGCATGCCATCTTACCAGATTTAAATTGATGATCTATAATCCGGAAAAACCCCTAATCCAGAATCGTGAAGTCCCGACAAGTCCAGATTAAAGACTTTGTGCTGTATAATGTATATAAACCAGAAGAAAATAAAAAATATTTTCACATTACCATCCGAGGACAATGGTGATACTTTTTAATATTATTATTGAAATTTTTCTGTTTTGCATTCTAATCAAAGGTACTATTCGGTTTCGATTCTAAAAAATCATCAAACTATTGCTGATGATAATGCTGCCAAAAATAATTGCAGCAACCCTAATAAGTGTGGCAAGAAAGGAATTTAGATGAAAGGCTAATTTCATATAATACTTTTTAATTATTATAATTTATATGAAAAAGGCTAAACATGACTGAATGGAAGCATAAGAGTAAATAACTATATCAAATCATTATTATAATTTATATAAAAATTGCTAAACGTAACTGAATGGATGCCTGCATCGCTATTTCCTACCGACTTATCGCTAAAGCATAATTTCATCTTGTTGGTTGTTCGGACATAATTTTCTATAATGAATGATGCCTTTTCTTTGAAAATATTCTCGGTAAAGTGCAGAATCGCTCACTTGTTTGCCGCTTTTTACAAGGGTAAAAACAATTGAATTTTTGTCAATTTGTTTTACTTTTTAAGTAAAAATAGGTCAATGTGTACATAAATAAAGTCAAGGGTGTGCACAGTGCCATTTTTATGCAGTTCTAGGATTTTTTTTTAACGTGAAAATAGGTCGATGTGCACATGGCTACTGAGTATGTGAAATTCTTAAAAACGCGTCAAGCAGTGGGTGATTCTGCACTTTACCCAAAATTCTGTTACCGACTTTTCATTATGGGCAATTCCCAAATTGTTAAATCCATACGATATCAAAAAAGGATTTAAAAATTAAACTAGTATTTCAATGGCGTCTTAAGAAATATAGAACTATATAAACTTACGCAATCTGAAAGCAGCAAGTACTCTAGATTTGGCGCTTTTGCGCATACATTTTCGCTGCAATTTTTTTACGGCCCTCAAAACGGAATAATACCTAATCAAAAAGTTAAGGTAGAGAAATAAAGCTAATCTTAAAATAATTACAGCAACATTTTTGCTTTTTCTCAATACTTCCATACTTTCCAAAGCACCTAGCTAGTGAGTATGACATTTATTAAATTGTTTATTCTTTTTTTAAATTCATATTTTATTACTTCATTTTATTTTTCAGAGCCAAAATATTTCCAAGTTCCCAAAATGGAAAATAATTTCACCTTATAATATGATAGCAGAAGATAAAAATGAATTAAGTTCTCAAAATAAATATCTATTATGCATAGATTTCTTACCTGCAGAGAAATATTTCCCAATTTCTTCTTATTACAAACTTGGGATTACTCAACTTAGTATGTCCAAGATTTGATTGAAAATATCAGAGATTTCATTTCGCTTTTCTAAAAGTGTTATGGAACACTGCACCGATTTTGTAAATTTTATACATTGACACATTTGATACTGGAGCCAAACAGGCATGGTCTTCAGAATTTGCTCAAGACGAGGAAAAATACCTAATATACTTTTCATGACAGGCACCAAGAATGGCATTGCTATCTGTAATAACACAGTTGTAATTCATAACTGTATGAAATTCAGAAATAGTTAATTTTAACATAAAACACAAATAATTTACAGCATACATATAGGATGATACATTTAGCCACCTTTTAGAATTTCAATTTTTGAAGTTCTTATCCAGACATTATGCAGCAGATATAAACACTGATTATCATGTAAAAGTATGTTGAAAAATATTTCATCTTATGAAAACAAATAAACAGTTTATAACTTATTTTCATCAAATGAGAATTTCTGTTTCTCCAACAGGGTCACCAGTATGCTTTATGCTTTTCAGATTTGCCTATCTAAATTCTCAGAAATTTGCTGCACCTAAATCTGTCAACTGCTGACAAAAATCAAAAGATGACCTCAAATGAGGTTATCGAGCTGCACAGACAAGCATTTTCTACAAAAGTATGTAAAAGTTGTTTCTAACATGTGTTCAAAACACTGGAGGCATTTCTTCGGTGAGGATAAGATATACATTTTCTTCATCGCTCTGCTAAATGGCTTCTTACATATGAACACATAACATTTTTCTCTTATGTTTATATCCATATTTAAATCCTCTTCATGAAAACAAATGAACATTTACGTACCACACCCACAAATTTTCTCTCCAGTGTGAATAAGTATATGAGGTTTCTCTGCTGTGTGAATACACATACGTATGTTTAAATAATTTTTTTGATTAAGTGGATTTCACACATAAAAGTTTTCTCTCCTACGTGAATAAACATATCTTTGTCCAAACTACCCTTTTCATAAAGGCTTTCTTACATATTTCACACATATAAGGTTTCTATCCTGTGTGAATATGCATATGCATGTGCAAATTACCTTTTTAATTAAATGATTTCTTACATATTTAACATATATAAGGTTTCTCTCCAGTGTGAATAAGTATATGCTTGTTTAAATTACCCTTTTGACTAAACATCTTCTTACATACTTCACATATATAAGGTTTTTCTCCAGTGTGAATACGCAGATGAATATTTAATTTACCCTTTTGACTAAACGTCTTTTTGCATACTTCACACAGATAAGGTTTCTCTCCAGTGTGAATACGCATATGTATGTTTAAACAAGATTTTTGATTAAATGATTTCTTGCATACTTCACACATATAAGTTTTCTCTCCTGTGTGAATACGCAAATGTACGTTTAAATGAAATTTCCGATTAAATGACTTCTTGCATACTTCACACATATAAGGTTTCTCTGCTGTGTGAATAAGCATATGCCTGTTTAAAATACTTTTTTGATTAAATGACTTCTTACATACTTCACACATATAAGGTTTCTCACCTGTGTGAATAAGCAGATGCTTATTTAAACTACTTTTGTCACTAAACGCCTTCTTACATGATTTGCACATATAAGATTTCTCACCTGTGTGAATATGCATATGCCGATTTAAATTAGCTTTTTGATAAAATGATTTCTTGCATACTTCACAAACGTGAAGTTTCTCTCCTATGATTTCTTGCATATTTTACACATACTAAGTTTCTTTCTTAGGTGAATGAGTGTATGCATATTTAAATGAACTTCTAGCTTAAATAAATTTAAATGACTTTTTATTGATTTAAATGAAATGATACTTCACACCTTGATGTTTGTTACATAAATCTATAATCTAAGGCACTATAAGCTTGTTACATAAATCAGGATGATGTTTATGCTCTGCAATGATGCAAAATAAGACAGTTAACTGAATTCCACCCCAAACTACTTCTGGATATTACACAATTATTTTCAGTGGCTTGCATAGTTACCTTGATTAAAATATTATGGCATATTGTTAATGAGACTTACCTAATATACTGCATGAGCTTGGCTCTGTTTCCAGGAGCACTTCAGTAAAAACCAATTTGTTAGATTACACAGAAACAAGAGTTCTGGCTCAAAAATATTTACATAATTTGGTGTTAATTTACGCAATTCATCATATATGCTTCATTATTATTATACATAAAGTTTTGATTCTCCTAGATTTCTTAGTGCTTAACAGTTGCTTATAAATGCTAAATAATGATCACAATTCACGTCATTGCGAAGTCCACATTGCTAAGTGTATGACTATAGCGAAACAAAACTTCATTTTAGTTTGCAACACATACAGCTGATTTATTTTTTCATATGTCAGATAGACACACAGAAAAATAAAAACTCCTTCCTCGCTTCGTTCATGTGGAAGTTTGGTACACGGGAAATGTTAAACACCGTTCTGACTCCTATAAGATTCATATTTATTTACATTTTCTGGATACACAATTAATTAAACACACACAATTCCACTCGCTCTTCTTTTTCTACTTAACGGCTTCATGTTGCCACTCTGTCGTGTGCGAAGAGTTTCACACATTAACGCCAAGGCCAACTTATACATAAGGCCTGCCAGCGTATTTCCAAACCCTACCCCACTTTTCGAATTTTTGACGTCACGGAAATATCGACTAGTTTCACCTGGCAAGACGCCTACCCCACTTTTGACTACTACCAAAGAATCTCTAAGGAGACGCAAAATCTTTAGTGAATGGTTATTGTTTATCGCCGTGGTGTATTTGAGGAAAGAGGAGAATAATTCGAAAAATCTGGAAAGTGATACTCAGCAATAAATGTGCTGCATTTCATCGCAAAATTTAGCGACGCCAGTAAAACAAACGAAAGTGTTCGAAAAACTTATCCACCCGAAGCGGTACAGCAATTTAAATAAATAATTAAAAAAAAAAAAAAAAAACGCAGAAAACTTCAGATCAAGGAATAAGAAAGAATTGCAGTGCCTCTATGTGCTTAAAAACTACGAAGTATTCTGCAGACTTTCGTGCCAAAATCAAGGTTGACAAATAGATTAATACATTTTATTATTTCTTTTAGTGTATATATTTCAAAATTATTAAAATAACTTGAACAGTTGTTTAATTGCTTAAAACAGCAATAAGGAACAGCTTTAGTATTGGTCCTTTTGGCGATTTTTTTATTTGGTGACAAACTTCGGTCGCCAAGGTAGACCCGGTTTTGAAGATCGGAAAAAAATGGCGGATTTTCAACAAAACCCGATCTAGACTAAATAACAATCCTAAAAAACAAGCTCTTAATCAGAATAAACAGTGTTTCTCTTGTGGTTGCTTGCTAAGTTCTTTTTATAATAATTTAAATAGCAAAAATCAAAAAGCAAGAATCACTATTTTCCATATATAACATCTTTATTATTCTTTGTAGCCCTCACTAACTCCTTACTGATTTTTATGGCATGACAACCTTCTGAAACTAAACTGAAACTAAAGGTGAAGTGAAAGTAGTAGTCATTGTCTAGTAGAAGTAGTTGTAGTTATTATGAGCAATAATAATTGTTGCCTACATCACTCCCCTACCAGTAACAAAGTTACGTTACTCTGAAAACATGGTGGGAGAGAAGATACAAATATCTATACAAATAACACTGATACAAATATATAAATTGAAATTATGTACACAAAAAAAAAACATAATTAAGTTTTAAATTAATATGAAAGAGTTATAAGTTCAAGAAGAGTCAATAACGTCATTGAAACGAACTGGAAGTTTTACTTGTCTTCCACATCGTGTTAATTTTTTAGGTTGTTCTAGTTGCTGACTTGGCACTGATGTTTGCTTACTTGGCACAGATGTATGATCACTTTTTGAAGTTGGAGACAAAAGTTCATTAGGTTGTAACACATAAGCTGGTTTTAACCTATCCACAGAGATACTAACTTGTTTATTTTTAATTGATAGAAGAAAATATTTCGGGGTCCTTTGCAGTACCAAAAAGGGTCCTTCATATGGGGGCTCCAAAGGTTTTTTTACTCTGTCAACCCGCAGAAACACGTGCGAGCATGTGTACAAATCTTTTGGGATGAAAATCTTTTGTTTACATTTGGATTTGGATTGATAGGGCTTTAAAAGGGCCATCTGATTTCGAAGATTACTTACAAAATTATCATTAGATATTGGCATGTTTGATTCTTCAAAGAATTCGCCAGGTAATTTAATAGTTTTGCCATAAACCATTTCAGCTATTGTATACTTGCAGTCCTCATGTAGAGCAGCTCGCAAACCCATAAGAACTGTTGGTAATGTTTCTGTCCAATGAAGAGAATTATGACATCTAATAGCTGCTTTTAAAGTACGGTGTAGACGTTCAATTTTCCCATTACTCTGAGGATGGTAAGAAGTTGTATGGTTTACTTTTACTCCACACAGCGAAGCCAAATTTCGAAACAGTTCCGAAATGAATGGAGTTCCTCTGTCAGTAATAACACAAGAAGGTACACCAAATCGTGTTATCCAATGTTCATAAAAGGCTCTTGCTATATTTTCTGCTGTGATATTTGATAACGGTACCACTTCCATCCAAGAGGTAAACCGATCAATACACGTCAAACAATAAGTGTATCCATTAGAAGGTGAATAAGGCCCAATTAAATCAATGTGCACAACACTAAATCTTTCGTCTGGGAAATTGAGAATATTCTGATTTTGTATGTTTAGTTACTTTATTTTTCTGACAATCGATACAAGTTTGAGCCCACTGTTTAACATCTTTTTTTATATCCGGCCAAATGAATCTTTTAGTAATCTCTTTTACAGTACTTCGGATTCCAGGGTGAGCTAAACCATGAATTGCATTAAATATTTTCATCCGAAAAGTTTGAGGTATGAATGGTCTGATATTAGTAGAGGTATCGCAATATAAGAGTTTTCCTGATGGTAATTGGTGCTGTTTAATATGCAATGATTTGGAATGTAATTTCAACTGTTGCAGTTCATCATCATTAATTTGTGCATCTGCTATCAGGTCAAAATCAACAACAGGTGAATCGATGTCCTCAATCCTAGATAGGCTGTCTGCAACCACATTGTTTTGACCACTTATATGGCGTAGGTTAGTAGAGAATTGTGAGATATATTGTAACTGTCTGAGTTGTCTGGGAGATGCTTTGTTATGATTCTGCTTAAAAGCAAACGTTAAGGGCTTATGATCCGTATAAATAGTAAAATCGCGGCCTTCAAGTAAATGTTTAAAGTGTTTAACGGATAAATATATACCCAAAAGCTCGCGATCGTAAGCGCTATAATTTTTCTGGGCATCATTAAGCTTTTTTGAAAAAAATGCAATAGGTTTCCATCCATTTGGTTCTTTTTGTTGAATAACTGACCCAATAGCCAAATCGGATGCATCTGTGAGAAGTGCCAGAGGGTAATCCGAATTGGGGTAGGCCATCAACGCTACTTGAGCAATATCTTGTTTACATTTTTCAAAACTTTTTCTGGTTTCATTGGTCCATAGTATTTTACGTCGATCTTTTTTTGTAGATCCTTTCAATAGTTCATGAAGAGGAGCTTGAGTTTCTGCGGCATTTTTAATGTAATTCCGATAGAAATTGATCAGTCCTAAGAAGGAACGAAGTTGGTGTATAGTTTCTGGAAACGGATATTCTGTGATAGCTTTAATTTTTTCAGGTAGAGGTTTTGAACCTTCAGCAGATATTTCATAGCCCAAAAAGTCTATTACAGGTACTCCCAAAACTGATTTGCTAATATTAATTCGGAAACCATATTTATCTAAACGCTGGAAAATTGTTTTAAGATGTAAACGATGTTCTTCCTCGCAAGAAGAGGCAATCAAAACATCATCCAAATATGGAAACACAAAGTCTAGGCCATAAAAAACTTCATTGATGAACCTCTGAAAGGTCGCGGGGGCATTTTTGAGACCAAAACTCATGACATTGAATTGGTAAAGACCAAAAGGTGTGATAATAGCAGTTTTTTCTTTATCTTCATCTGCTACTGGAATGTGAAAATACGCTTTAAAGAGATCAATTTTAGAAAATATAGTTTTATGAGTTAAAATATGTTGAAAATCTTGAATTCGAGGAATGGGATAACGATCAGGTACAGTTAAATCATTCAGTCTTCTGTAATCCCCACATGGGCGGAAAGAACCGTCTTTCTTTGTCACTATGTGTAGGGGACTTGCCCATTCTGAACTGGACGGACTAATGATGTTATTGTCCAGCATATATTTGAATTCTCTTTTAGCTATTTCCAACCGTTTAGAATCTAATGGTCTTGCTTTACAACTTACAGGTTGTCCTTGAGTTATAATGTGATGTTTCACATTATGCTTTACAGTAGAAATAAGAAAATTTGGTTTTGTTATACTAGGATACATAGCAAATAAATCAGAATATTTACAAAAGCTGCCCGTTGTATTTACAGTTTCATGAATAGAGATGGGTGCGATGTCACCATAAACTGCAAGGTTCGTCACACCATCAATTAGCCTTTTATGCTTTATATCAATCAATAAATTGAACTTATTTAAAAAATCTGCACCTAATATGGGTTTACTAATTTTTGCTACAATAAATGGGAATTGAAATTCTCGGCGTAAACCAAGATCAAGAATTAAAACTTCTGTACCAAAAGTATCAATTTCTGTATTATTTGCAGCATATAATTTATAGTCACTAATAAGTTTGTGTTTAGAAGTACGAGGAATAAGGCTTACCTCTGCTCCACTGTCAACCAGAAAATGTAAACCTGTTTTTTTGTCCGTGATAAATAAGCGGAATTTACGGATATTTTCTTTATTTACAGCAGCAGAGTCTGCCGCTAATTCTACTGCTGATTTTCGTTTTCCGAGGAGCTGTTTTTCCATGCACAGGGGGGTTTGCATCTATCAGGAAAACACTTTTCTCGAAAACGAAAGTGAAAATAACAGTACTTGCCATTAGGGTTATAACGGCTCCGAGATTTACTTCGATTATTAGATGATCGACTGCTATTTCTTGAGCGAGAACGAGAATTTCTTGTAACAGCTAGTTTTTCGACTTCATTATCCAAAGCTGCAATTTGTTGTCGTAATTCAGCAATAGCATCTGTTCCTGGAGAAACAATACTGCTGGCACAGTATAGTTCTTGTTTTGGTTGCATTTCGATGATACGATCCGCCATCAGAGCTAGTTTTTCGATATCTTCATCACTAACGATTAAAATATTGCGCACAGTATCTGGCATTTTCTGCAGAAATAGTGTTTTAAGAACTTTATCCGAAATGCCATCGGTAGCAAGATTTCGCATTTTTTGTAAAAGTTGACTAGGTTTACTGTCTCCCAAGTCTATGCCTGTTAGCAGTCTCTGTAAACGTTTATTTTCACTTTCTTTAAAAGTGTTCAAGAGACGTTCTTTAGCAGCAGTATATTTGGTTTTGCTATTGTCACTTATAATATCCCATAAACTTTCTACAAATTTTGCTTCCAATTGCGATACTAAGTAGTTGAATTTAGTTTCCTCGGCAGTTATTCCACAAATAGAAAACTGTGCTTCTACTTGATAAAACCATATCTCTGGCTTTTCAGCCCAAAAGGGAGGTATTTTAACACTTACCCGTGCTATTTCTTCTTTAATCGCGGATTCTTCACTTTCTGACATCTTTATCAATAATTCCGAGGTCACCAAGTATGTGGTTGCTTGCTAAGTTCTTTTTATAATAATTTAAATAGCAAAAATCAAAAAGCAAGAATCACTATTTTCCATATATAACATCTTTATTATTCTTTGTAGCCCTCACTAACTCCTTACTGATTTTTATGGCATGACAACCTTCTGAAACTAAACTGAAACTAAAGGTGAAGTGAAAGTAGTAGTCATTATCTAGTAGAAGTAGTTGTAGTTATTATGAGCAATAATAATTGTTGCCTACACTTTAATTTTTAATATTTCTAGTTCTGCTATGATAAATTCTTGAAACACTACTGTAAATGAATTTGTGACAATTATTATATTATGAGTAATGAAATTTACAAAATGTTAATATTTTTAATTACAAAATATAATGTATTAAACATTAATATTTTAAGTAGTTAGTTCATATTTATATTTTATTATATTAGTACTTAGCTAATATTTTAAATTTACAAAAGGTTAATTTTTATGTTTATGAATAATGAAATTTACAAAAGGTTAATAAATGCATTTCAAACTAGCATATGTTACTTTAGTTTCTTAGATTCTGTTATTAAAAGAAAATAAAAAAATAAAGCAATAATGAAACCTGATTTTGGTCCTGATTTGAACCTATGAATTCATGCAATTACACATCCCTATAGTTCTAATATGAGGTAAATAAGTATTTTTAGACCATGGTAATTTTGATCTCCTTAGCAAAGGAAACACCAAGAGTTTACCTCATGCTACTTAAAATGTGTTTTTTTTTCTCCTTGGGGGGGGGGGTGGAGCTTATAGTAATATGCAGAGTTGACATATGAAAAAATGTCAAGACTCATGTGATGTAATATTAAAAGCACCAGTTTTAACTATCAAAAATTTGGCTTTTTAAAAAATATTTTAAATGTTGTGCTTTCCTAACACAAAAGTAACTTCAAGAAAAACACACAATTTATCCCTCCTGCCATCAAAGCTCTGATACCTATCAAATTCGTTGAAGTTACGTGGACAGAAATGGCGGCATGTTTGAAGCTCAGTATTTAGGGTTACCAAGGTTATCATAATTTTTCCTTTATCGCTCCAAAATGTCTCCAAACAAATTTCTCGCCAAAAAAGGACTAATACTAAAGCTGTGCCTAAAGTTCATTTATAAAGATATACAAGGAACTTCATAATTCTTTGGTGAACAATTGAAATTTACTAAATTACCTAACTTTATAACATTAAACATCTTTGTAACTGTGTTATTATGCTCTGTTTTATAAAAGCTTAACTATTTCTAAAAGCTAACTACTAACTAAAAGCTTAGCTACTTACTATTCATTTGTTATACATTAAAATATTTTCTGATTTACTTACTAAATGCGTAATCAATTATCAGGATTACTAAAGGTATTAAGAATTTCCATACATGCTTGTGCAGTGTGAATGCATGTTTGTGTAATGAGCTTTGATTTTTATGAACGAAAAAGAAATACAATCTCCGAATAAGTACTTTTTTGTTTTCCAGTTCCTGTGTTTAGCTGTAAAAGTAAATTCACTTCAAGTATGTGTCTGTGCAATTTTGACGATGTAAATGCTGAAATGTATGTATAGTAAAAACTCAACATAAAAAAATATTAAGAAAGCTCTTGAAATTTTGGATAGCCGAGCATATAAAAAATGAAATATTGTAATAAGTGAATGGAAGAATAAACTATTAGTCTAAAATCATAAAAACAGTTCATCTTATTTGTATCAACTTGACTATCAAAAGCCAATATTTAATATTATGCACGATTTTGAAAAAAATGTATACTGCTGATCTTTGGAATATGATAACGGGTGATTTTTACAATGGTTGTTATGTGGATCAAGACTGCAAGTTGAGACTTTAAATATGAACAATAGTAATCTGAAAATTTGAAGTAGTAATTTCATATCCAACAATCTCTGCCAAATAACTTCTATGTTTTAAGTAATTAAAAAATATATTTTTAACCACTTATTATTAATTTTATAAAGTACATTCTATAATTTAAATTTTATTTACTTTCATCTATTTTTAATGTTTGCATCTATAAATTTCATACTATGTACTTTTTTAAGATTTCATAGTTGCTAATTAAACTTCCTTTACAATTTATTTAGTTATTCTATACATACATTTATATTTTATGTAAGAAAGGGATTTATGTGCAACAGATATACAGTGAAAATCATTTAACACAAAACTGCGGGGACTGAAATATTTTTTCGAGTTAAAGAATATTGAAAGGGAAAAAAAAAGTATATATTCAACAAAATTAAGCTTGTTAAAGTACATTTTGTTTACATAGATATGTATATATGCATGTATTTAATAAAAACCAATGAAACAAAAACATCCGCAACAACTTAATGGAATTTAATACAAATTTTTCAAGTTTTAAAAAAACAAAACATTTATTGAGTTTTGGGAAAATAATCTGATATTTTTCTTTGCATTGTCTTTTTTAGCATCAAATTGTTTAATGTCAAACATTTTGTTATTCATTTCACCGTTGGAATGTGCCTCTAAATAACTGTCCATACCTTTTATGATATTCCTCATTTCGGATGACGTGGGAACAGGAACTGCATTAATTTTATTTTCATCATCAGAATCTGCATCAATGATATCTTTTTAGCTTTGAACAAATTCCAAAATAACTTTGCCATAATTGGGGCTGTACACACATTATCATAAACTACTGCAACGAATTCTTCCGATAGTACAGTAGGACAATTCATTAATACAGAAATATTCTCAAACATTTCATTAAGTGTTTGAGAAAACAGTGTCAGCTCAGTTTCAATAGCCTACTTCTTCATTTCTTTTGGCGCCGAAGAATCTGATACTTTTGAGAATTGTGTGTAATGAAAATAATTTTCATTTATCCTTGGAGTCGCTGAATTCTATGCAGTGCAACATATGAGCCAAACTCACTAATTTTTACTCACACTGCCATGTACTCATCACTGAATTCCAAAGCTAACTGATGAGAGATGAGATGTTTTTGTGGTGCTTGTAGACGTGGAAGGCGAAAGTACCGTAGATAAACAAAACTGGCTTGTGTCACAGACCATTCCGAGGGTATTTCAAAGCCAAATTAGCCTCTTTTCTACGAAACATGTGAAACCACCTCTCTTTTATTTCACACCCCGCTTAAATCTCGCCAGCGATGCCAGTGTTTTCTGTATTTTGTTCATTTCCAGAAAGGATACCTTTTCGTGTTAAGAGAAACAAAATGCATGGAAATACATAATAGTTTGTCGGGACCATTGCATTATTTCGTGTTAACCGATATTTCGCATTAAACGTATTCCACTGTATACAGATATGTTTGGACTATGTATATACAAATAATTTTTTAAAAGGAAAATTTATAATCCTTCCAAAAATTTTTGTGCATTATGCTGCTAAAAATTGATCAGTAAATATATAAAGAAAGAAATTTAGAACCAATTTTTCAGAAAGAATAAAAATTGAAATTCAAATTTGATAAAATCCTGTTTAGACTAGTAAAATCTTTTTAAATTTGAAGATATTTTTAATGATTTTACTTCCCCCTCCCATTTTTCTTTGCTACTGCTGTTTGATAAGAAATTCTAGTAAAGTTTTGTGTTTAAATTTTGAACTTTCAAAGATTTTCCACTGCAGGATTTTAATTTTTTCTACATTTTTAAGGGTATATTTTCTTTCTTTTTAGATTAGAAAAATATTTTTAAATCGGAAGATATTTTCAATGATTTTCCTTCGCTTTGAGGAGGACTAGAATTTTTTGGCGAACTATTAAGATAAAAAATATATTGAAATGGTTCATCAGCTGATTCTGGATACAGAAAAGCAAGGATTTTGTTTTAGAAGGGGAAATGTAATTAAATTCGACATACCTCCTCTTGACGATATTATGTTAAAGTTGGTTGGATTCCTCACCTTTCTTGTTCTTTTATACTACTTTTTTGGTTTTTGTGATGGTTTATTTTAACATGTTGACTGCCGTGGTGGTCACCGGTGACCTGCACTCGACTTGGCTACAGCACCGTGGGTGCCACTGGCAACGCGACCAATAGTAAAATACATAATTAGAATAAATATTGATACTGATAAATTTTTAAATAGTACCATTGTTACTATAATGGTTTGAAGAATAATAAATAGTAAAAATTTAAATTATAAATCACAAAAATGGTCTGCAGATGTTTGGAGGTCGCTGGTGACCCTCAGCATGAAACACAATTATATACAGTGGATGGACAAAAATATGGAAACACCTTGTGAAATGCATCTTTGAAAAGAAAGATTGATTTTAATGAAATATGTAGGTGGCGCTGGCGTTTTTGACTACTGACGCCACCTATACAACTTCGTAAATGTGCTAAACAGTTCAGTTGTTGTCGGAGTACTGTTATGTGAGGTTGTCATTGCATTATGTCAGCGTTAACAGACTTCGAACGTGGGCAAATTGTTGGAGCACGTATGGTAGGTGCTTCCGTAAGCAAGGTAGCCGAGGTGTTTAGTGTTTCAAGAGGTACTGTATCGAAGATTTATTCCGCATATTTGAAAAGCGGAAAAACATCATCTGCTAAATCACAGCGCGGACGAAAGTGTGTTCTGAGTGATCGTGACAGACGATCATTAAGGGCAATTGTGACGAAAAATAAGAAGACCACAGCTGCAAAAGTTACTGCCAAAATGAATGTTGTGTTACCGAACCCTGTGAGTACCAAAACAATTAGAAGGGAGCTTCATAAACAGGGAATTGCTGGCCGTGCTGCAATTGAGAAGCCACTCATCAGTGATGCTAATGCCCGTAACAGGAAAAGGTGGTGTTTAAGTCATAAAGCCTGGACTATAGAGCAGTAGAAGCGAGTAATATGGTCTGACGAGTCTTCTTTCACATTGTTTCCCACTTCTGGCCGAGTTTACGTCTGGAGAACGCCATCTCAAGCCTATAATACAGACTGCTTGTTGCCAAGAGTGAAACATGGCGGGGGTTCTGTTATGGTTTGGGCAGCCATATCATGGTTCTCTGCTAGCCCCATGATAACTGTGATAACTGTGTCAGGGCACATGACTGCCAAGACTTATGTGAACATTTTGGCCGATCAAGTTCATCCCATGGTACAAACTTTGCTCCCCGATGGTGATGGTGTCTTCCAAGACGACAAAGCCCCTGTTCACACAGCTCACATTGTCCAGGACTGGTTTTCTGAGCAGGAGGATGAGTTGTCCCATCTTCCCTGGCCACCACAGTCACCAGACCTGAATATTATCGAACCTTTGTGGTCTACATTGGAACGGAAAGTGTGTTCTCGTTATCCACTGCCAACATCGTTATCTGAACTTGCCACCGTTTTGCAGGAAGAATGGTATAATATTCCCTTGGCAAACATACGTGAACTGTATTTATCTATTCCGAGAAGACTGCAAGCTGTTTTGGATGCCAACGGGTTTCCTACACCATATTAAGCAAAGAAACATGTTTTTTTAAAGGTGTTTCCATATTTTTGTCCAACCCCTGTAACATTATGTTCTGTAGATAATATTTCGACATAATATATATCGCATAATAAAAATTTCAAGTTGGCGTCATGCGCAAATCACGTAAAATGCACGCGGCAGTCAATGTGTTAATTTTTACATTTTAAATTATTCTTGTTCCACATTTATAGGATTTTATGAAGATCATTTGAACTTCAATTTTTTAGTCTTTGTGAAAAGTTGTTTCTAAATTTCTTTATATACTATATATAAGAACTCCTAGAAAAAACTTATTTATTTATCCCAAATTTTCATTTTGAAACATTTTAGTACATGCTTTTCCTCAATATTTTAAAAGTTGATTTTTTGTTGAATGCAATATGGAATATGGAAAAATTCTATCAAAAAACATAACTCAGAATCAAAACAGGAGATAAATAGAGATAATAATAATGTGGGATATTTGATTCTCTCCCCCTAATAGTCATTTGAAACATTTTAGCGTGTTTTTCCATTCCGCTGAAACAGTAAAAATATAGAAAATTTCCCCCAGAAACATAATTCAGCTGAGAAACAAAACAGGCAAAAAAATGGATTGGCGCCAGGAAACTGATTGGTCTAAAACAGGGCTTCTTAAACTTTTTTCAGTCATGAACCTTTTTTATCATAGATTTTTTTACGACCCCAAAATATTTATGAAAATTTTGTGGGACCCCATAAGCATTGCAAAAATCTGACACACACATGAGTGAAACTGTCAATTTTTTACTTGTATTGTAAGATAGTATTGCAGTTTTAGGTCATTATCTTTAATTTCTCATTTTAAGACATAGAACAATGTGAAAATTTTAATTAATTAACTGACGAAATGACAGCATCACGTGCAAAGCAAGTAAAATGAACATTTATATTATACACAGAATGCGTTGAAACATTTTTGTTTTTCTCTTTGTCTGTATTGTCTTATCTTTATCTATTTTCAGATACATTGTGTAAAATTATTATATTAAGTTTAAGAAATACCAAAACTACTGAAATTTTTTGCGACCCCCTGCTGTAGATGGGGATTGCGATCTACAGTTTAAGAAAGTCTGGTCTAAAATAACATTACAATATTTGATTTTGTTGGAACATTGGATAACTGAGGCCACAGCCAGTGCAGGTATGGAAATTTTGGAATTTACAGAAATATCAAGGAGCAAAATTTTTTGAATTTAGGAGTGGAAAAGTTTTTAGAATTTAGGACCCACAGAGATTACATAGCACAACAAAATGTACCTGCTGAAGCTAGGACTCCAGTGCATGGCTATATTCTTATAAAGAGTTTACACCCGAATGTAAAGATGCATTTTGAGTCATCATCGCTAGGTCACCAGCCTACACAGCATTGTGTGATACATCATTCAGGTAAATAAGAAATAAAATTGACTGCACTTTAGTTAAAAAACCTAACTCATTCCTTGTAAGTACAGTCAAAAGTCGTTAATTCGGTCACCCATAATCCGGACCTCAAAGCTACAAACTTTCTGCGCATGCGTCGCGTTCAAGCATGCGCACAGGCGTTTACGAAAGCATGTAAGACCCTTACGGCTGCGAATATGTTTGTGCGCATGCGCGTTTAAATTGTAACGGAGTTATACGCTAAGCTAAAGTTATCTAATTCAGTTAATGGTGCCGATTGCGTTGTTCCTTAATCTTCGAATTGGATCCGGCTTATTATTTTTTGCAGACTGTTAGAGCAATTTTATAAAAGTAATCTTGAACTTTCGATTATGTCAAATAGAATTTCCGATATATATTTACTACAAAGCAAAAGTATGTTTTGAAATCCGAAATCTGTTTATCAATTTCACGCTGCTCTGCGGCAGAGGGGGGGGCAGAAACGTCATTATTAGATTATGATAGATTAGAAAGATTATGTCAAATAGAATTTCCGATATATATTTACTAATATGTAATTTGTATCTACAAAGCGAAAGTATGTTTTGAGATCCGAAATCTGTTTATCAATTTCACGCGGCGGATTGGAAGTTGATTTGTCAGCACTATCCTTATCTTCAGGGCAGATGTTTTTATTTTATTTGGTTTATAATTCCATACTAAGTGTAGTATTTCATTCTGTCTTTGATATGATTTAAATCAAGTTCCTCGTCATTATAATTCGCTTCCGATAGTGAAGAAAGTGACCCAGAGGTTATTGAAAACGAAAACATTTCGATTGACAAATTAGTCGGTATTCTCAACACAGCAATTATAGGACTTGAACAGCGGAACTTTGTAACTAAACAAGAAATTATGTCTGTTTAATAGAATTAAAGAGAAAGTATTATCACATGAAACGAAGCAACTTACATTGAAGGAAATGTTTAATAAAGTAAACAAATAAATATTGAGCTTTTTCTTTTTGTAAATTTTGATACCCTTTAGATCATAATTGTTCTTTATTTCATAAATTACGGTTTCATATTTTTAATTTTGTAATTTTTGCATGCCATCTTCCTGATTTAAACTGATGATCTATAATCCGGAAAAATCGATAATCCGGAATCGCCGAAGTCCCGACGAGTCCGGATTAACGACTTTTGACTGTATTATGCAAGAGTATTGTAATTGTTGAATAAGAATACAACACTTGCTTTCTGTTCATCTGAAATGGGATAGATATTCTAGCAGTTATTCCAGCAGAAATTTGCAAGAACGGATCATTCTGTATTTAGTTAGATAATCAAAATATACAAGCTATGAACATAAAATATTAAACCGTAATTCACTTTTCACATTGGACAGTCTATGTTTATCAATTTTCACATAAGTCGTACTTTCCCGTAAATTTGAAAATACTCTATTATATGCTGTTCTGTTGAAGACAAGCCTGAAATCATTTTTTTTTTCCAAAATGGAATTGATAACTTGTTTTTTTACAAAATTTTAACCTGGGAGTCATGAACAAATTTGCGGGGGGGGGGGGTCACCAAATTCAAAGAAATTTATTTGACAATAAAAGATATACGGAATTTGAAGAGAATTTCGGATGTTTTTTAACATTTGCCACGAATTTTAAATTGAACATTTCCATATTTTAATTCTGATTTTATTGCTTTCCACTTGATTTATGTGTTATGTTTGATGATTTCCAAACAGCTCGAATCAAATTTCAAAACAACTGCATGTGTGCAGCTAAGATTTAGTTTTTTCGGCTTTAGTAGTGTCTTGCAGGCAATTTGTAATTGTAATACGCATCATTTATAAGCTATGTTTCTTATTTCTAATCAAATTTGTTGTCAAGTAAGCACATAACAATTCCTAAGCATTGGAAAATTCAGTAGTGTCTCAAAGGATAATAAAAACAATTTTGTTCATGATGGTTAAATGGCCCAAAATCTCTTGTAAGAGAAATGGGATGGATGCACCAACATCAAATAAACTTCAAGAAAAACTATTGATGTAAATGCAAACAAAAATGTAACCATTGGCTCTCTTTCTACTTCTAAAAAAAAAAAAAAAAAAAAAAAAAAAATCAAGTAAATATCAAGTAGTTTATTTTATACTGTTTTACATGTTGCATTATCAATGGAAAAAGAATATCCATTGTGTGTTAAATGCAGTGAAAACTTGGCACATGGAAAGCATGAAACCTGCGAAATTAAAAATATATTTAGAAACGGTACTTCTCCCATTTTGCCGTCGCAAACAATAAAGTCGCCAACAACGGTACTACTGATGCCAAACAGAATATCTTCGCTGCCAACGTTTTACGCCTCATATTCAAAACAAATTGCAGCCATTTCTTATCAGATTGTTTCTTTCAATATTGGCATACAACTACATAGAATTTTTACAAGATAATTAAAATTTATGCCCCAAGACCATTTGCAGTAATTAAGACAATTAGACTGCAATCACACCACTCACCCGAAGGCAAAAATATCGAAAAGGCAAAATCAAGTATTAAATTCATCAATTCTAATGAGAATGTAGTAGCGAAGTAAAGCACAGCGGTTTTACATAATTTTCTCAGTAATCTATTTGTACGAATTGAAATAATTCTTGCATTTAAACTTCTATTCCAAATTAAGATTTAACTTGAAATTAATGTAGATAACTACTGAGAGAATTAGATTTTTGTAGCGTAGTTTATGTGAGATGAGATCACGTGGTGTTACGTGATACGAACCGGCGAATCAGGATGTTGAACCATGAAAACATAGTAAATTCTTAATGTCTTTTTACAAATTTATTATCTTTATTTATTGGCTTTTTACAAAATTTTAAAAGATATTAAAATACTATAGTAGTACCGTGTGCCTTCAAAATAAAAAATTCTTAGAACTAACGTTTGTTAACATTTTTTATGTATGTGTATATTGTATGTTGTCGTCAACAAAGTCTGCTTGGCAAGATTTGCGCCAGTGAAACTGAAAAGTACCTCAGAAACTAAACATAAAGATTAAGTAAATAAATCTGAAGAATTTTTTTAAGGAATGAGCTGAGAGCATAAAAAATGAAAATGTATTTTTGAAAAAATATACAACAGTTCCTGAGAAGGATTTACAGGCATCCTTAAAGGTTTCATATTTAATTGCAAAAAATTTAAAATCTCATACAATTGGAGAATCGCTCATTCTTCCTTCAGCAATTAAAATGACATCATTTATGCATGCAGAAAAATATAGTAACGATTTAAAAACAATAGCATTAAAAAAAGATACTGTTTCTCACCAAATTTTTGTCATATCAGACACTATAGAATACAAAATCCAGTCTTTACTATAAAACTTGATGAAACTACCGAAATTACTAAAATGTTTCAATTCATCGTTTATGTGAGATATGTTTTTGAAAACGACGCAGTAGAATATTTTTTATGTTGTAATATTTGGGAAGGAAAAGCAACTGGAGAGAAAATATTTGAAATTATTAACAGACATTTTGAAACAAATAATCTTACCTAGACACACTGTGTCGCAGTTTGTACTAGCGTAAGCTTTTAAAACTAAGCCAATATTTTGGCAAGCAGAATTGAATTAAAAAAAAAAAAAAAATGCTTTTGACAATTTACTAAAGAAAATAATTCAGATTTCTTGTTTAAAACAACATATGATAAAATTGACAGGAGTGTTTTTGAAAAATTTCCAAATAAGGAATTAGGTTGGATCTGTGACCCATTTTGCCTTTGGTATTTTCAATTCCATTGTATCTCTAAATGAAAAAGAACAATTAATTGATATTTTAAGTGACGGAATACTGTGTGTTAAGTCTCTAACTTGCCAAAAATTTTAGTTGATTGGAAACTAATATGCCGATTTAAAAGGAATGAAAGTAAATTATTAAGTTTCTTACATAAAATTGTACAATAAACCTTTAGCTTATATTTAAAACTTCTAAAATGCTTATGTTATATTTTTCTGTTATATAAGTATTGAAAGTGGATTTCTCACTGAAATAGAAATAATTTTGCTATTGAATTAACATGGAGAACTTTTTTATTGAAATATTTTTTCTCTGTGACATTAGTTGCATCTACTACAAAATAAAGATTACAGAACTGTTTTTAAAACATTTTGAATTCGTTGTCATATTGATCTATGAAGCATTAGATTAGTGAGTTTTTATTATATTATTGACAAATATAGTTTTTAAACAATCAAAAAATTTTCAGCAGAGATAATTATTTGTCAAATATGAATGTGTTTTCAAAGAGGAAATAAATAATAAGTGATAAAAAGAAAATTCAGTTAGAACATTCACATCTCTAACAAAGTAATTTGCTTTGATTTAATCTTTATAATACAATTTATTTTAAAATGATAAGGCAAAATCCAATGTGAAAGGTTATGCGAAGATTACGATGTACCTAGAGTATTCAGCATTTCGTATAATCCTATAGCCAGATAATAATAATATTAAAATAAATTTTATCTGAATGAAGTTTTCTTATTACAGAAACAGTAAAATTATGCAATACACTCTCAGACAATATGCTTAATACTGTTTACAAGCGCAAGCCAAAGTTCTGTTTATGTTACTTCTCGCCCTTCAGCGCATGCTCAAGAATTACCATCCAGGCGAAACTAGTCGATTTGTCCATGACGTCAAAAATTCGAAAAGTGGGGTAGGGTTTGGAAATACGCGGCCTGCCAGACTGAACGAAATTCCAATTCCGTGGCTTTCGCGAAATTCATCACTAGGTGGCGCTTGCATTCTGCTACACTTTTGCTATATGTTCTCTATTTGTAATGTGGCTCGTTATTAATAAAAAGTGCATTTTATTAAAACGTGCCGCTGTAACTAAGATTAACATAGGATGGTATATTGTTGCGTGCTAAGTTTTCTTCCTTTAAAAAAATTTTTACGATTGTATTTAAATTATTATTCGCAACATATAACTTTTGGACGGATAGCATTTCAATCAGTTTCGTGTAATACAGATTTAATACAAATACATTATACAAAATTTCTTGAACAAAAGCCATCATCACGTAAAATTTGAAATGTTTAATATTCTTTTGATATGTTTCGTTCCCTCAGCGTGTGTACGTCTGTTCAGCTTCATGTCATTTTTTCGTCTTCCTGAAGTAAAAATATCAGAATTTTTTTATCATACTGGAGATAATCTGTTTTCTGCATAAATGATATTTCAACCTATCATATATATGTATATGTATGAATTTAATGCAATTAAACTTTTAGAATGCATCCACGTATATATTTTCTAAGAAATGCTAATCGCGTTAACTATTTTACGAAATTTATTACTTTTTACTTCTCGTATTTGTTATTTTTGATCCAGAAACATTTGAATGCCGTTTGTACTAGCTTCAAAATTTTAAAGCGCATATCTCATTTTAATTAGTGTGATGTATCAATATGCTGTGCATGAATTCTTGTCTACCTAGATGAGAGTTTTGTGGCTACATTTGAAGTAATAGAGATTCAAGTTGAATCTATGTATATATATACATATATTATATATACATATATTTCTATTAATATATGTAATTAATAGAAGAAAAACTTTTTGTTTTAGGGAATATTTTTATTTAAGGACTTTTTGTTTTAGGGCTTTATTTTTTAAAATATGCTGTCAATGATATTGAAATACTTGGTATTCAACACTAGCAGTCTCAAAATATTATATTCCCTCCGTCCAAAACTAGTTGCTACACTTAGGTTAAGTTTTCTTCCAAATTAGTTGCTTCATTTCAAGTAGGTGGAGTCATAAATAACTTTCGATGCAGTTTAGTAGATCGACATCAGTAAAATTATAGAATGTATTACAAGGAATGTAACGCTGTATACAAGATTTTCATTCTTAGTTTTTACTTTCCACGAATGTAGCACTTATTTTAGGACAATTTTATCAGCGCAAAATTAAAGGGTTCACACGCTCTTAAGCCACATCCCATTTTTTAAGGACTATACCGCCCGTATTTCAGAAAGATTGTGTTTATGTGATTAAGGCAAGACCTCGAAAGCTGTCTGCCTAAGGTGAGCCTTCGTGGAAGAATTTATAAGGTAAACTGGCTCGTATTGAATTTATATTTAATTAGCCTGGAGATTTTAAGCGATTATTGATGGCAGAGTCCTAACAAAATGGGGTGTGGCTTAAGGGTGGGCGAAAGCTGGATTTTTGAACCCAATTTGGTACTGATATAACGGGGAAATGCTTGGTAAGTAAAGTTGTTGCTGATTGATAACGCAGCTCCCTTAAATCTCTGGAAAATGTGCAAACATAATCATAAAGTCTTCAGTATCAATAATCAGTACTCAAATGTTGCAACTAATTTAAGACAGAGGGAGTATATGATTCATTGTGATTAATGTCATGCATGTTATTATTATATGCTGTAGATGATATTCAAATATATTCATCACTAACAGGCTAGATTCATTGTGATTAATGTTATGTATGTCATTATTATATGCTGCCAGTGATATTGAAATACTTGGTATTGTTTTGAATATCTGTACTGTTGCGTTTACTCTTCAGAGCTCTAAATCTGCATTATTTAAAATTTTATTTTTTGATATTTCCTAAAAAAGTATTTTATATTAATTAAAAAATAGAAAAATCTTCAGTACTTAAAACCAAAACTCTTTTAGAAATACTTTTCCTCTTATGTGTTAACAAATTTTAGATAGACTAGAATAGAAGAGAAACACGCTAATGTGACAATCAAAATTGTAAAAACAACCTTGTATTTAGCGTAGGTATAATGAAACACTCAATCGATTTCAAGGGCAGCTAAAGGTCCCTCCTCATCAGGAGGAAGAAATACCTAGAAAGAAGAAAATAAAGGAGTCACAGAAACACGTGGCCCTTATCAGCACTGCACGTGGTTATAACTAGATTTTTAATCAGAGTTGCACTGGCCGCCTACTTTTACTGAGCCAAGCTATCTGATCGAGCATGAAAAATTAGCGAAGTTAAAATAGGGAGCGAGGGAAAATGCACCTTACTCTCAAAATCTGAACTTCAAATAATGGATAGCAACCACAGAACGAATTTTTATACCCTCTGGTAGTACCAAATGCGAGGAGGTAACGCCATCTATTGGCAAAAATGACTGAATTAAGATAGTAGAATTTTAAAGGCATTAGGAAGGACTGGATTGGACTTCAAATCATTAACTAAACCTGCTAAATCTTTGTAAATGTGAAAAGCCTCAAGAAAATCCAATTCACCTATGGAAGAAGCCTTTTGGATAATTTTTGCAGATCCAAAATCAAAATTATGATTAAAAGTCCAACTATGATACGCTATTGAAGACTTGTTAATTTCGCCTTTTCTGACATAAGATTCATGTTCCTTGATACGAAACTTCAACGCTCTTTTCGTTTGGCCGATATATCTTAAACCACATTGACACGATATACTATAAATTCGCCAAGAATTCAAAATAGAAACGCAGTCTTTTAGAATCGAAGAATGAATTTTATTAATAGGGAAGAAACCGACTTGAAAATTGAATTTCTGGAGAATCCGTGCAATTTTATAGCTAAGAGAAGGATAAAATGGAAGCACGACAAGGCCATTAATATTATTTCTAACAGTGGAATGTCTTCTTTGATGGGAATCTGAAAATTTTTTAACGGCTTTATCAACAATCACGGGAGAAAATCCACGGTCAATCGCAACTGCTCTCAAATAATTAAGTTCATTTGTAAGCAAAGATTCAGAGGAACAAACTTTAAGCGCGCGGAATACATAATAGTAAAAGCCATTTTTTGCTTAACGTGGTGGCATGACTTGGCATGGGGTGGTAAACAAACTGCAAAGGGTTTACGGTACACAGTGGTGCTAAAATCAGTTTCATTGCGGATTATAAGAATATCAAGGAAGAGGAGGGAATTCTTGGATTCAATTTCAAGAGTGAATTGGATGGCTGGATCGATTGAATTCATAATAGATAGAATCTCGGATAAATCCTCTTTATAACCGTCAAAAAGTGTGAAAGTGTCGTGAACATACCGAATCCAAAGACGAAAAGATAGTTTATCAAATAATTTCATCTCAAAATAGTGCATATAAATGTCAGCAAGTACTGGACTGAGAGGATTACCCACAGCCAATCCTTCAACTTGACGAAAATATGCATTTTGGAAAACAAAGTGGGTTTGACTTAGAGAAACTTTAGTAAGCGATACCAACTCATTAATTTCAGTATGTGTGAAGTGAAATTCCCGAAGTCTAGTTTCAAGACAATTTAGTGCTCCTTCGACCGGAACATTAGTAAACAGTGATTTGACATCAAATGAAACCATAATGGAACGAAGTGGAGAAATATTTTTAAGTTTATCAATGACTTCAACAGAATTTCTTACAGTGTCAATATTGTTAGCAAGTAGAGGAGAAAATCTGGAAACTAAATATTTGGCCAAAGGATATGAAGCAGTACCTATGTTGGAAACAATTGGTCGAAAAGGAATACCGGTTTTGTGGACTTTTGGAAGAGCATAAAGTCTCGCGCAATTAGTAATAGGAGGAATAAGTGATTTTTTCAACTGAGTTGGCAGAATATGGGAAGATGTAATGGCACGTTTTACTTTCGTGAGGTCCGAAGTTGAAGGATCTTTAGGGATCGAGCAGTATGGGCCTTCATTTATCAGTTTAGAGACTCCAGTAATATAAGTGTGTTTGTCCATAACAACGATCTGTCCGCCCTTATCAGCTTTAGAGATAATGATATTAGTATCAGAATGAATTTCACGCAGGATCTCATTTTCCTTTTTGCTAAGATTCGAACGCAAAGATTTGTTGTTAAAATTAACGTTATGAGTAATTAGGTGGCGGATTGTATCCTTCTGCGTTTCCGAAATTTTGGAGAATTTAAAGGCTATCTCTATAGGGGCTATGATTTGAGGAATTGAAGGTTTAGATGTCTTTGAAAAGTTGAAATTATATTTTAATACTTTTAACTGATCCTACGAAAGATTCCTATTGGAGATACGAGGGCCATCCAGGAAGTAGATTACGTTTCCGTCTGTGTCCGCTAGGGGCGGGGCTAGCGCGGCCATCTTGGGGTCAGAGCGTTGCGCAGCTCAGTCTGCATCTAGCCGTGCTAGTGAGAGGTTCGTGCTGTGCTCCGTTCAGATACTGTGACGGTTTGAAATGTCTGCGTTAATTGAAAATCCCGCGAGCTGCGAGGTGCGCTCAGTAATAAGGTTTCTGACTGCAAAAAACTGTAAACCGATAGAAATCTATCGGCAGCTTCGTGAAGTGTATGGGGACAACATTATCACTGAAGGTGGAGTGCGTCAGTGGGTCATAAGATTTCAAAATGGCCGAACCAATGTTCACGACGAAGATCGAAGTGGGAGACCCAGCATAGTGACCGCCGAACTTCTCGAAAAAGTCGATGCTAAAGTCCGTGAAAATCGAAATTTCACAATAACGGAACTTTCTTTGAGTTTTCCACAAATTTCGCGAAGTTTGTTGCACGAAATCATCAGCGAAAAGCTTGGTTACCACAAGTTTTGTGCAAGATGGAAGGCAAGAAGAGGTAACGAAGTGGTTGAAGGCGCAGGCGGCCGAATTTTTCGACGAAGGAATTTCCAAGCTCGTACATCGCTACGATAAATGCCTTAATTTGTATGGTGACTATGTAGAAAAGTAGTATTTGAGTGTGGCTTTCATCTGTATATAATAAAATTTGTTTCCTATACTTTGTTTATTTTTTTTATTCCAAAACGTAATCTACTTTCTGGATAGCCCTCGTATTAACGATGAGGTTAACGTTTACAGTGGGAAGATCAGCTAGATAGTTGGGACTATCCGACTGGTGTGTGAGTTTAAGGAATTTGGAAATAAGCACATTTTTATGCCGTTGACAAACGGTATCGGTTCTAGACCAGGGTGTATGTTCAAATGAGGAAAACTTTTCAGTGGAATTAGCAATTTTTAAATGGAGGTAATATAATTCAAATTCAATTTTAGATAAACGTTTGCGTGTGTCCCTTATAATGTGACGAAGAAGTGCCAATTTAAATTTATGCAAAATTTTTTAAACGTGAACGGAAGCTTTAAGGCTACATTTCACATGTATAAATTTGGGAATGATATTTTGATGTTTGCATTTAAGTAGAAACTGTAGGTGATTCAAGAATTTCGTACGCTTAAGGCGTAACTTACAAAATCGGTCCCTGTCAGTGGACATATTGTGAAATTTTAGATAATCATTTATTAATTTCTTAACCCCTAGCCTGTCGAGTTATTTTCTACAAATGCCTTTAAAACTGTCACTAATTTTGAACCGAGCTTCCCTTAAAATGTCGGGAAAATAACCCTAAACCTCTGAAAAATGCCAGCTACTGCTATTGTTATTTCTTTTCCCTACCTGAACACTAGATCAAGGTTTCCGACTGTAAGTAAGATGGATTACTACCATAAATATTAGTACCTGTAGATGTGAGTTGTGAAGAAAGTTGCAAATGACTATAATAGCTTTCCGCGAAGACCGTCCGAATGCCGCAGGGTACAGGTGCGAATACTATCTTAAAAGTTTTCTTTCTTAAAAGACTCTTATTTTGAAATAACTTGATTTTAAAATTTACCCGCTTTTCTTTTATTATTATTATTCATGTTTAATCTAAGTTACCTAAATCTCTGGGTCATTGATAATCATCTGAATTTCAATGCAGATTGGTTAAACTGCTATTAATAAAATCCATATTAAAAATATCTGGTGCAATATTCATTCCTTCTACGAAATTTCTGAAACATTTGAAAAGCAATGTTTGTTCCATTGCATTTGATATTATTTCTGATTTTCCATATTTTTGTCATAAATTAGAAATGCATTTACATGCAGATAATAATTATTTTAAATAATTTCTTTTTACTTAAATATTACCTATAATATAAAACACTTAGCATAATATTTGAATAATTACTATGAAAAATATCTGTTTTATTATTTCTGAAAATTTAACTTAACTTGATGTGACTTTTAAACTTGCTTTTAAAGAAACTCTAGTTAAATATTAAGGAGATTTCAAACTTTAAACTTTTAAGGCATATTTAATGCTGAAATTTACTTAGTTTTTAAAACGGATGTTATTTTCTGAAAAGATTTCGCTTTTGAACGAACAATATATACTTAATTATGAGGAAATAATAATGCACCTTTTGCCACACCTATTAGTTCTGAATAGACCACATTTTATAGGTAAAAGAAATTTCTGGAAATTAAATTACCCGCAAAAAAAAAACTACCTATGATTATAGTTAACATTTCACTAAATAGATCGCTACTGGTAGCGTTTTCCGACTGAGATCAGCTCTATGTTGTGTCCTTAGATAAATTTTCAAAGAAACGCGGCTTAGCTTTCTTTTAATATTCGTCACGTGCTGCACTGAGCGAGAAATAAAATCATTTAATTTATAATTGAACTAACATTAGCTTTTTAAATACCAAATTCGTAACACTGCCCCCTTCCCAAGGACTGCACGTCCCGGGCAGTACAATCCCTGGACAGGAAGCCAAACTTACAACTGAGGCATAAATGCAACTGAGGCATAAATGCAACTGAGGCATAAATGCAACTGAGGCATAAACATTACATTACAATATCAAACAACATGAACAATAAATGCAATAACTAACTTAAACAAATCTAATCAAATACACACTTAAAAACAAAAAGGACCATGGTCTTATACTATTTACAATTATTTACATTACGTAGTATGGCCATAGTAATGAGCTAACCTGTCGTAATGAACGACTTTAGGTTTAGAGTTCGAAGACTTACGAATCCGAACCACGACGTCATTCAGCCTTTTTAGGACTGTGTACGGGCCATCCCAAGGTGACTGTAATTTAGGACAAAGTCCTTTCCGTCGAGTCGGATTCCACAACCACACTTTGTGTCCTTCGTGGAATTGATGTTCAGTAGCTCTTGTGTCGTATCGGGTCTTCATCTTCTCCGTCGTCAAGTTGACTCGCTCTCGTGCAAAGTTGTGCATCACTTCAAACCGGGCCTGGAGATCTTGAATATATTCCTCAGGTGATGAAGGAGCATCCGGAGGGCGACCAAACAAGAGATCACAAGGCAGACGAAGGTCACGACCGAAGAGCATCTGTGATGGGGAATAGTCGGTAGTCTCGAGGACAGCACTGCGGTAAGCCAGTAAAAACAGTGGTAATTTCTTGTCCCATTCCTGTTGGTTTCTGGAAACCACTAATGAGAGGTTATTAAGGATGGTTCGATTGAACCTCTCTACCATGCCGTCCGACTAAGGATGTAATGGCGTCGTTTGGGTTTTGTCAATGAAGAGTAGTTTACATAGTTCTTTAATTACTGCCGAGGTAAAATTCCTTTCCTGATCTGAATGTAACTGAAGAGGCACTCCGAACCTGGAAATCCAGTGCTGTATCATCACCTCAGCTACTGTGACAGCCTCTTGATCAGGAATAGAATACGCTTCAGGCCACTTGGTGAAGTAATCAATGACAACGAATATGTATTTGTTGCTATCAGCAGTTCGTGGCAGAGGTCCCAGGATGTCAAAGGCGATACGTTCAAAAGGCGCCCCTACGTTGTAACGTTGCAGCTTACCTCGGCTGCGTCTCCTCGGTGCTTTCCGACCTGCACAGGCATCGCAAGATCGGCACCACTTTTGCACGTCATCCTTTGCATTATTCCAATAAAAGCGCTCACGAACTCTCTGTAAGGTCTTCATTATTGACCTCCCGTAGGGCTGTTATGTAGTTCTTTAAGGACATCAGGAATGCGGGATCTTGGAAGTATCAGCTGCCATCGGAACGTCTTCCCATCATCCGATTCGAATTTCCGGTATAAGACGCCGTTTCGAATGTGAAGTGAATCCCAGAGTGCCCAATACTGTTTGGTTGTAGGACTACAGATAGAAATGTTTTGCCAGGTAGGTTTTCTGGTTGATGACTCCATTAAATCAATTATGGGTTTAATGTCGCGGTCTGTCAGCTGGTCTTTCCTGACTTCATCATCACTCCACGGTTCTCGATCAGCCGATGTTGATGTTGTAATTTGTCTTGCGACCGGAGTCAGCAGCTCGTATTTCGCTTCCACCCTGGAACAATATCGGCAGCTTTCTTGGCAAGGTCTTCTAGACAGGGCGTCGGCGCTTCCGTGTGATGATCCCTTACGATGACGGATAGTGATGTCATATTCTTGGAGTCTCTGTATCCACCTGGCTATTTGACCCTCAGGATTCTTGAAATTTAAAAGCCAAGTCAATGATGCATGATCGGTGCGGAGCAGGAATTTTCTGCCGTATAGATAGTGATGGAACTGTTCTACAGCTTTAACTATGGCGAGCAACTCTTTCCTGGTCACACAATAATTCCTCTCCGGTTTAGACAGGCATTTGCTCCAGTACGCCACTACACGTTCTTGGCGGTCTATTTCTTGGGACAAAACAGCACCGACACTTTCATTGCTCGCGTCGGTGTCTAGAATAAATGGTCGGTCGAGCTGAGGATACGTCAGGATTGGAGCAGATGTTAAAGCCTCCTTTAAGTTGTTAAATGCATCCTCGCATTCTTTTGTCCACAAGAACTTTTGGTTGCTCTCTGTCAGCTTGTGAAGGGGTCTTGCGATGGAAGAAAAGTCCTTCACGAATCTCCTATAGTAGGTGCAAAGCCCTAGGAAGCTTCTCAGCTGATGGACATTTTCGGGACGTTTCCAGGATTTAACCGCTGATACCTTTTCAGGATCCGTGCGCACACCTTCTTGAGATGACATGTCCCAGGTAAGTCACTTTCGGAACAATTTGCATTTAGCGGGACTCAGCTTCAGATTGGCTTCTTTCAGTTTCTGAAGCACCTTCCTAAGATTTTCTAATTGTTCTTCAAAACTCTTTCCGACGATGATGATGTCGTCCAGGTATATCAGGCAGGCTTCGTAGGAAAGGCGTTTCAAAACAGTCTCCATAAGACGTTCGAATGTTGCCGGCGCATTACACAGTCCAAACGGCATTACCTTGAATTGCCAAAGCCCTTGTCCCGTAGTAAATGCCGTCTTTTCTCGGTCTTCAGGCTGTATTTCTATCTACCAATACCCACTCTTTAAATCAAGTGTTGAAATCAAGCTACGAATTTCTTTGAAGTATCGACTTCTTTCGCAACGGCTGAAACCCTAAAAATTTATTATTATCACAACAAAAAGGCTTAAATTTTCTCAAATAATCGTGCAGTATTACAATATCTCACAGTAGTTATCTTCTAACTACTCAAATGTCCAATAGAACGTAATTCAAAACAGCTAAAGAACGCTAATCCGCGAATTCGCTACAATCAACAAGAGCAATTTTCTAAACAACAACAAACTAAGCAACTACTACAAACTGAGATGTTTTCCTCCTTTTATAACATTTTAAAATCACGCACTAGAATTTTCCAGTACTTTCTCGAAATGAAAAAGAGTTATTTATTATTTAATGCACGCGCTCTTGTATTTTCAATTTTCCGGCTTAGCTTTCTTTTAATATTCGTCAAGTGCTGCACTGCGCGAGAAATAAAATCATTTAATTTATAATTGAACTAACATTAGCTTTTTAAATACCAAATTCGTAACAATATTAACAGCTGGTGGTGTAGTTGTATCTGCTTTTCTTTTAACACCTCGTTTAGCCTTTGTTGGTCCTTTTTGGTTCATGACTGCAGTCTGAGGCGTAATACTAGGTATTTGTGGAGGAGGATGAGTTTCATTAGAATGTATAGAGTTCACTTTGGTATTGGTAAGAACTTTATCTACAGAATTGACATTCTTTTTCGCTGCTTCTGTTGCTGCGCTTGCAGCGTAGCTATTTGATGTAAGATTCTGACTGATACCTGTTGAACTAACTGCTGAGGCAGATAATGTTGTAGTAGAGTTCGTACTTCCAGGGACAGTTGTGGGAGACACAGTACTGCTGGATGTAGACATTGGCGATTTCTGTGAGGACTGGACGGCCGGAACTGAATTTGTAGAAGCATCTTTTGCAGATTTTGAGTCCACAGGATTAACACGACTGTCTTTTCCTTTCTTCCCCTTTCCTTTTAAACAGAAGGAGTTGATAAAGGGTATAACGCCAACTAAGGGCATTACAATAATTTCTAAGCTCCGGACCTCTGTCCGTGAAAAGACGGAGAAACTACTGATGGTGTAGGTGAGAGAGAAGCAGCTTCAAGGACGAACCTTAACACAAAGCATCATATGTGAGAAGGCACGAGCAATTTACGGTTATTTGCTAAAGAAGATCCCACACACTTCTACAAACGAGGAATCGGAAGACTCGTTTAAAGCCAGTCGGGGCTGGTTTGACAACTTTAGGAAAAGGACCGGCATTCACTCCGTCGTCAGGCATGGTGAGGCAGCAAGTTCGCATGTGAAGGCAGCTGAGGTTTACATCAAAATGTTTTCCGAAGTGATAGTAGTCAAAGGATACATTCCCCCCAGCAAGTCTTCAACTGTGTCAAATTTTCTGGAAAAGGATGCCGAATAGAACTTACATAACGGCAGAGGAGAAGACGATTCCAGGTCACAAACCCGTGAAGGATAGATTAAATCTAGCAATTTGCGCCAATGCGAGTGGCGACTGTAAAATCAAGCCTCTGCTAGTATACTATTCGGAAAATCCCAGAGGCTTTAAGTCATATAATATTTTAAAAGAAAAACTGCTAGTTATGTGGAGGGCAAGTCCGAAGGCGTGGGTCACCAGGAAATTCTTTGTGGAGTGGATAAACCTGGTGTTCTGCCCTTCGGTTAAAAAATATCTACAGAAAAACAACGTACCCATGCAAACCCTTCTCTTCCTCGACAATGCCCCTACTCACCCACCAAATCTCGAAGATGATTTACTCGAAGAGGGTAAGTTATAAAAGTTCCCTACCTACCACCCAACACCACTCCTATCCTGCAGCCCATGGATCAGCAGGTGATTTCTAAATTTAAGAAGTTGTACACCAAGCACATTTTTCGGTGCTGCTTTGAGGTGACGGAGAACACAAACCTTACCTTTCAAGAGTTCTGGAAAGACCACTTTAACATCGTGATATGCTAAGAATTATTGATTAGGCTTGGCTGGGTGTTACAACGAGGACCTTAACCTCTGCATGGAAGAAGCTGTGGCCAAAGGCTGTAGCTGAAAGGGCCTTCGAAGGATTGGAACCCAAAGTGTCAGTGGTAGAGGAGCTTGTTTCTCTGGGAAAATCCATGAGTCTGGAGGTGGATGAGAGAGATGTGAACGAACTCGTCGAGGAACAGTCTCAGGAGCTGACAACCGAGGAGTTACACGATCTGCATTTGAAGCAGCATACGGTGGTTCAACGAAAAATTAGTTTTGAAGAAGAGCCAGAGATGGAGGAGGTTATCTCTTCAAGAGATATAAAAGAGATCTTGGGAATAGGGGAGAAAGTTGCGGAGTTCGTGGATAAAAATCACCGCGAAAAAGTTGCAACTATTTGTGCATCGGAGTTGTACAACGAAACTTGCCTAACTCATAACCTTGACAGGGAGGAAGAAACAAACCTCCTTGGAGAGTTTTTTTAAACGATCTGCGAGGGCCCACCAGCGGCCGAGCGGTAAAGTCGCTGAACACTGGTAGTTCGGTCCGAGGTTCGAATCCCGCGAACGGGCTGGCTGCATGGGCGTTTTCGTGGTTTTCCCCATGTGTAACGTGTATACGAGCCAGTTTCCCTTAGAAAGTCCTCCACGAAGGCATCCCTCCCCTTAGGCAGATAGCCCTCGAGGCTTTGCCATAATCACACACACACACATTAAACGATCTGCGGGTGAAAATGAGCAGAGCATGACGAAAAACGCGAAGACCAGTGACAAAAATTAAGCGCTTCCGTAGGCAATTCACATTTTCTTTTAATTATGTTTTTATAGAATATGTATTTGTTATTTATAAATAAATGTTTCTTCTTGTTTTCTTTCTTATTTAAAAACAGTTTAAAAAAACAACTGAGGTAATGTTTTGGAAGCTGGAACGGATTAATGGCATTTCGATTAATTTCAATGGGGAAAATTGCTTTGAGATACGAGCAATTTGACATACGAGCAAGGTTACGAAACGAATTAAACTCGTATGTCGAGGTACCACTGTAATTAATTATATAATCGATAGCAAGCAGATAGTAATAAATAATTTTAAATGTCTGCTGCTATCAATATATAAATTATGTTGACTAGTATAATTCATTTAGAATTATGCGCCTGCATATAATAAGATGATGTATGTTACTACAGATACGTATTAATATAAACATATATAAGTCTGTGCATGTATATGAAATCATAATTCTATTTAAGCCAGTTAACAGTTAGAATTACTGAACAACCATGAAAGATTCACCAAGAATGAAATATAGTGTAACAATGAACACTTAGTTTAGAAATTCGATTCTATTTTATATTGTTGTAAAAGTCATTGTAAGAGTGAAAATTCTTCATTCTGCCTTAATGCGATTTTTTGCGTTTAATGCGTTGTTTGGAGATTTTATGATCCCGAATTATATTGATGTGATATATTAATACTGCATTTGTAGATATACGTTTTTTGAGAAACTAGTCAAAGCGATTGAGTTTTTGAAAAATTTGGATTTATCCTTATTTTATTGACGTGCACTAGCATTGAATTGAGAATGGCTTGTGCTATGCTTCGATGGATGAGAAAGCGTTTGTAAGTAATGAATACTATGAAAGTTTCAGCATATTTAAATGAATAGTATTAAAAGTATATATTTACTAAAGTCATATATTAATGGTTTATGGTAAATTTTTCATTATAAATCTCATTATAGTTTTCATTTCTCATTCTATTGCATTTCTATAGCGGTACATAAATTTTTTGGTTTTCATATTGTAGATTGCATCAGTTTTGCCGCGCAATTTATTCCTCGGTATGTTACCTGTAGTGTTGTTAGAAATTCCATTATTTTTGTATTTCTTCTGCAATTGGTAGTATCTGATTAGGAAATTTATGTTTTATTTCAAGATATATATGAAGTTGGTTATATCAAGTGTTAAATAAACGTTGTTATTCGGGCAATAGGTTAGCTTTATCGAGATAGATAAATGCATTTCTTATTTCTTAAATACTCAAGATGTAAAGACACACTCGGATAGTAGATTCACTGACTTTACGTTTTTTAAGGGGTTATATATATACATTAAGGGCGTCTTCAAAAACACCATTGACGGGTAGTCTTGGCGTAATTCGGATTCATACCAAGATTATCCATTTCTCAAGGCAATAATGTTTGTTACTTTTGCTAAACCGTTTACGAAAATACAATTTTCCGAATGCTGAACTCTTATGCATGACAGGCAGATTTTAAGATATTTGTTTTGCAGTTTGATGCAAAATTCGTATTTTTAAAACACTGATGTATATGTTCTTATTTTAAACCTCTGCCACTATATAACATTATATGACATACTTGTGTTATCACTATTTATAGATGTCGCTTGCTGTACAGCCTGCTGAATACATTTTACTTTCTAGCTATCTACAATTACATCGTTTTTTTTTTCGGTATGAACAGGGGCGAAGTATTCATCACTTATATACATTTAAAGATAATTAATCTTCGAACCGAAATTGTCCGTAATTTGCAGCGTCTTTAGATGTTTATGCAGGTTCTTGAGCTCTTCTGGTATTTCCTATCGAATCTGACGATGACGCGGAGAGTGTTGTATCCTTCGTTTACTTGAAACTTCTCTTCATCGCGCATATTCTGTTGACGTTCCACTTGCTTAATGGGCTTCCGTTTCGCTTCTGCTTCCCTTTCCGGAGCACGCAGTGTTTCTTGGTTTTCTGAATGTCTTTTGTGTCTTCTACTAGTTTCTGATACAGGTTGAGCACGCGAAGTTTCTTGAGTTGCTGCTTGTCTGCTGGAACTCCTATTCGTTTCTTCTTCAGTTTCTTGAATGCGTAAGCTTTCTTGTCACTATGCTGTATAAAAATTGTCACGTTTTGATCACGAATTCACGATTCTATTTTTCACGAGTTGGGAGAGCATCAAATTAATCAAGAATATACTAGTATAATCAAGAGTCAATATACCATTTTCACGTAAAGACTCAACTTGAAAATGAGAACTTCCAGTTGAAACACAGAAATATTTAATGAAGAGCTTATGTACATTATTTACATTATTGAAAGCACAATCATACATATATTATAAATTTTCCCATCATAGGGCCAATATTCGTTTATCAAGAACAATTACCGCTATGCGGCCAAGATCAGATCATTTCAAGGCGTCGCCCTCAAGCTTAACTAAAAAAGTATTACATTCCTTCTCTGCCGCCAGTCACGTGACCTAGTCGGCGACAGACGATAAAAAATAAAAGAAAAACTGAATCCATCGGAGGGAAAAGAAATAATTTCAACATGCTTGCCTGCTGAGTTTCTAGTTGTATCTTCATTCATTTTTGAAGTACGCAAGTTTTCTTGTACTTGCCTGCTGAGTCTCCTAGTGTTTTTTACTTCATTTTTTCTGTAGCTCGCTGTAACATTTGTGCTGTCTTCTTGCATTCAGACATTTTAGTAAATTAAAAAAAATTATGTAACTGTAGTAAAGTAACATTGCATCTAAAATACGTTAAATACCTACAGAAGTTTAAACTTCTACTCAGAAAGAAACTATAAAATAAAAGAAATTAAATTTTTAGAAATAAAATTAGAATAGCATAAAATGCATAGAAACATTTCATTATGAAGAAAATGTATTCATTCTTTCCAAGCAAGCAGCGATTGGTAAATAAATTTTTCTTGCCAAGTCAGGAAACAAAGACCTGTGACACTTCAGGTAATACATTTGAGGTTATGATTTAAATTTATTTTAATATAACAAATTTTCAAAATCTCAATAAAAGAATTAACGTAGAGATAGCATATCGTGTCACGTATCTAAAGGTGAAACATAAAAGTTGCCAAAAGCAGCTATCCATTTACAATACTGACATTAACGAAAGATTTTCGACATACAATGACGTTATATGGAATCACGTGCTTTCTGCAACTTCAGAATATAACCGTAAATAATAATAACAATAAGTTTCACGTTTGGCAATACTTTTATTTAATATTTTTTTTTAACTTAAAAATTTCTCTTAAACAAACTGTACGATTTGAAAGTGAGAAGGGCCAACATTTTTCCAAATAAAGCATTTTGATCTCCAGCGCGCTAGACTTCAGCCACTTGGAAAAATGATGGCGAAAAATTAGCGTTTTGAGAAATTTTATATAATATCTCGAGTGATAGTCGTAGGAAGATAACAATAGTCGAAAAGTTTTACCATGAATTTTTGATATCCGAGGGTACTTCCTTCCAAACTCAAATTCCCCCACCCGTTCCGAAGGATATGATGTTACGAAGAAAAAAAACAAAGAGGCAAAAACCCCACATATATTTATATTGTTGATTCCTGTTTACAATATTCAATTTCCTTTAAAAATATTAAGCTTCATTTAAATAAAAGGAAATTAAATACAGACATTTTCCCTAGCTTTCAAGCTTTTATTGTATTTTTAAATATTCTTTTTGTCACTGTTGCGCAAGTTTTCCGCGGCGTCATTAGGAGCCGTAGGTCGAAATCATTTAAGAATCATTGCTGTAAATAATGATCATATGATAAATTGCAATACATATTCGATTCTTTTGATTAGAATTTGAGTACAATTCTTTATAGATCAGCTACTGTGCCCCTTTATGTAATGATAAAGATTATTTTCAATGATTATCCCATGAAAATGATTCTTTACAATGATTATTAGATGACAATGATTATTTGCAACGAATATTAAAAGCTGATGACTATGATTACTTAAATAGAATATGCGATGACAACGATTATTTCCAAAGAATCTTCGATCTTCGTTTGGGAATTGTACTACGGCCTTGTAATTAAACGTTTTAAATGACGTCAAAAAAGGCACTGATCCAGATATTTTACTAGTAACTGCTGCGTATTGTGATCGAAACCGTTATTTAAATCTTCTGAATAAAAATTGGGATAATTCCTTCTACATCAGAGAATAAAGCAATTTGTAACACGAATTTCAACAAAATTACATGCATCGAATAACATAATTACTTAAACGGAAAGATCAGTACAACAAATCTCTCTTTGCAGCTCCGCTTTTGTCCGACACTTGTTTTTCAGCTATCGTATCTACCCATTTGAAGATACCATGTGAAGAATACTTTTTTTAGTGTGTAAATTAATTACATGTATGTTATGTATATATATGGAGATCTTTTTTTTTTTTTTTTTTGAATAAGGAAAGCACCAACTTCTTTTAACGAAAACAACCGAGACATTATCTCCAGTCCAATTTAATTTTTCATCTAAATCAATTCTTAATTACAAAAGTTAATATTAATTTTCTTTGCAAAGGAGACTAGGTGTTGCTGGAAACAAATGAAATACCAAACATCATAAATTTATTGAAGTCAACAGCAGAAAACTGTTAAACAATTAATAGATCACTTCAATGAAATGTAATTGCATTTAAACGTATTAAATTGTTTTCAGCAGATGTAATAATCAGGAACATAGGAAGATCCGAAGAGATATTGTGCGTTTAAATACTTCTTTTGTTTTCGATAATTTTTTATACATTTCAGTTAACGTGTAAATCTGTGTTTTGAACGCATGGCCCGTTAAGTGAAGAAGTCTGTAGGAAGGCAATTTTAATCCTGTGCGGAAATTGTCCAAACGATTGATCAGTCATCGACTCAGCATACGCAGCCATCAGGTTGAGATCCCAAACATTGATTAATTGCGCTCGACTGGAAATTTGATCAGCATGATCAACGGATGCCACCGTTTAAAAAATTTTCTTGTTCTTAAATATATGCTTATTCACTTTTCTAATATGATTAGATACTTATAATCACAGTTCCTTCACTTTCAATAATATATTTCATAAATTGTTGAAGTGCAGACACACACTTCATATTGTAGAAAAAGGTTTCCCTGGAATTTTTGATGCAAATCCTGGTTATTTTTTCTAAGAAGGGAAAGTAAGGAAGAGTGCCATTTATAAAGCTTAGGTTTTGCTAGATTTGCAGGTTTTTCGCGCTCGCATTTTACGTGCTTCATAAGAATCTCTGGAAATAAAATGGGAACTTTCCATGACTTGTTGCCAATCTAATTGGAGAGAAAAATGTATTCTTTATAGGGATACTTGCGAGAGGTAACATTCAAGCAATCTTCTTGTATCTGCCTCGTCCCATCCTGTTTCTTATTTTATTAAAACGTGTTTGGAAATTTTTTCCTCATTGCAAGGTTTGATTTGAGATGATAGATGTCAATCAGACCTTTTAATATGGCATCCTGAGCTGCTGGTGCCAGCAGCTTCATTTCCTATTATACCTGTATATCCTCATAATGGAATTTAGGCTAATAAGACGAATATTCATTTCCATATTTATTGTTTTTTAAAGATTTTGAATAAGTAAAGATATTTTCTTCGTGGAACATAGAGCGTTTAAAAATCTTTGACAATCTGTAAAAATGCTCGCAAACTGTAACTTACAACTTTTGACAAAAAAGTATAAGTAATCATTTATTAAATTAATTAATTCAAACATATGAACATATATATTTAATAAAATAAAAATATTTCAGCGCAAATAATTATCGACGTATATTTGAAGAAGAAGAAGGAGAACCAGAAATATACTACAGCGAACAATTACTAGAAGAATTGGATCCCCAATGTTTAAGATTGGAATACGTGTCGGAGACGTAAGTAATTTCGGAAAAAATAATAAAACAAAGCATAATGTCTGGTAATGGTCTGGAAAATAATACGTTTTCAGATTTATAATGCTTAATGTTTTTTCATTCCTTCATTACAAAAATAGATTATAAATGTTTAAGTTGGAAAATTACATGGTGAAGAATTCAAATTTATTGTAATACCTTTTGATTATGAGGAAATTTTATCGCATTAACTAATGAAATATCTAAACAGAAAGCTAATATACAAAATATACGTGTTTAAACGGCCAGCTTGTAAAATTTGTGAATGAGAAGTAAATGTCAAATAGTTGATATAATTAGAGTAACAAAGACAAAAAAGATTTTATGTTTATAAATAATATGCATATATATATATATATATGTAAAACAAATTAAGTAAACACTTAAATCCATCCCATACTCTATTCGGAACAAATCTAATATAAATTGTTCTCTTCACCTCTTTCTGTTAGACTATATATTTCTAGATTTACAGAGATTTATGATATTATTTAGCTCGAGTTTTGAGAATGTACTCATCAAACATAATAAAATTTTCGAGATTCTAACTTTTCATTGCAATTATTTTTTTAATATATAATATTAAATGATTTTGAATTAATAGCAAATTAAAAAATAAAAATTAATTAATTAAAATATATGTTTATGTAAATATATATATCCCCATCACATGGTTTTTACATAAAGATGATGACTTAGCTAAATGGGAATATAAAATTTGCTGAATCAAATATTTCTCTTACTAAACCACAATATTGTCGAACTATGCACATTTTTTCTACCTCTGTCACCGCTGACACGGCGTCGTGCTACTTTCTTCCTATTCCAACAATATGAGAAATATAAATATTCTAGAAATAGGTAAGATTAGAATTTCAATTGAATTGGGGACGCAAATGTGAATTGAAATATATCTGAATATTTTATCTTATTCATCTGCCAAATTTGCTCTGTATTATAGATCAACATGTGCGATCAGAATTCCTAACATTAATTCACACACACACACACATATACATATATATCTATATATATATATACGTTTATCGTATATATGTTACGGTGAAACACCGAAATCTGGAGAATGTCGACTTTGACAGGTGAATGTCAACATTCACATAGTCGCTTGTTGTATGTCCCAAATATTTTCAAATACTCTTATTTCTGACTTACACCGGTAAATGTCGACATTCATCATCTACTAATGGTATATATATATATATATATATAATCCTTTATTGCAATGCATTGTCGGAAACGCTTTCCTGGCGCCATAGTGTCGAGAGACAACACAAGAAAAATAGGGTACGAACAGTGTAAAGATATTTGTTTATTATTCTTAGCGCGGCGGAAACTAAAAAATAAGAACAAAAACATTGGATCGTCATCAAAGAAAGTATTCGAAAGTTCCTTCGGAAAGTATCCTAAACATGGGTTTCCTAGGGGTAGTCTAGTGCATTATTCAGCAAGATCACGAGCCCTCACTTGCATTATCACTTCCTCTAGGGTACGTCAACACATTAGTGCACGAAACCCCCGTTAGAAGTCCAACAGGAACTTGTGGCACATATCGTGGCAGCTGCTGGGAAAGTCCTGGGGGTGCACGGTATTTTCCAGAACATCTTATGTTCGATGTGCGAGAGATGTGATACCTGCATCAGGGTGCAAGTCGTAATTTCGAAGACCTTCTTTGAGGTCCATAAGTGTCTAATTTTGTTCCTATTTTTTAATTTCTCTTGTGCTAAGCATAACTGGTGTCCGTTCATTCTTGTGTTTTTTGTTGTTTGTACCGGCCAGGAAAGTATTTTTGGCCATGTTTTGCCATTTCATTTTTCCTCGTCGTCGTCTCTCTCATATATGTGCATAATTACTTATGACTCAAGTGTTGCTACTATATCATGAAATTTACAAACATAGTGTTTAAAATGCTACATATTCCCATCCGGAAATATCTTTTTTTTTTCTCTTGCCCTTCAAATAAGAAATGTGTGTCCTTCATTGTAAAATCTCTTGGAACTTTAATTTTTCTTTTTTCGAGGACTATGGAGAAAATATTTCAGTATAGGCAGCTGTCAATATTCAAACATTACATTTTAAAAGTAATTAAATTGTAGCCGAAACGCTCAGAAAGGCTTAATTCGCTTAGGATTTAGGAAATACATTTCGTAAGACTTAGCAAATTTTCCTTCAATAAATTTAATGAACCAGGCAAAAGAAATTACAGGGAACAATAAATATAAGAGAAAACAGATATATCTTTTCGTAATTTGTTTTGCTTTGTTTGATTTCTTTCATTCTTCCTGTATAAATAATTAAAACTTTAAGAATGCAATGAGAATAAAATTTTCAATTGAAAACGAATGGTGGCAAAAATAGTGCTGCTCTGCTGTACCACGAAATAGACCAGAAATATATTCCGAATTTGGAATAACGAGAAAAAATTTGAAACCTGTGCAGCCAGCGATGCAAAGAAATTGATCTGAGAGGAAGATAACTTAAATGAGGAAACTCGGAGATAATTTAATGAGGTGTCAGGTTACCTCTACTGGGATAATAATAAGAAAAGTTTAAAATAGAAAATACGTAAGTAAATTATACAAAAATTGAAGAAATTTAAAATATCTGGCATGCGTAAGAAATAGTAATTGATTCAAAAAAATAAATGACTCCAAAGCTCTCAAACTTATACTCGTTTAAATACAGATTTTGCTGATTCAGAAAGAACGTTACGTGTATACCTTTTAAAATGCTTTGCTGAAACTTTGCAAATTATTACGCTCTACGTGAAATTCATAGTGGTCGCTTATTGCATACAAATCATGCCAAATGCTTTAACTCTTTCGCATCGAGAGACGACCAAATCTGTTTTCAACCAACATCGAAAACGCCCGTGTTTACGAATTTGTCTTGGAATAGTTTTCCTTTCCCCTCTGCGGTTTCATCCATTGTGTCCAGTTTCAACTTAGGGCCGGTTTACACCTGCGAACGTCAATAGCTTTCCGTATTTCTCCTTTATTTGCTTCAAAAGAATGATTGACATGTCTTTTAACAACTCGAAAATCAATGAGCCATACACACTAACGTGGAGGGGAAAGAACTAGGTAGAAAATAAACGAGGCGTTGGGGCGGTTTGCTGTTGCCTGAATGAACGGGCGTTACGGGCAACTTCGATGCGAAAGAGTTAATTTCTCTGCTTGGCTTTAGGTCCTAACAACGAAAACTACAAATTCGGCCTTTGTAGAAAAATATTCTGTCAGGCAATGAATCTACGGGGAGATTTTTCCCTATGAAACTGAGCCAAAAATGTTATATAGTATCTAAATATGGAAGTGTTGTACATGTTAAAAGTGATCGTCGTTGCATTACTTTCACTTTTTTACTACTGAAATAAAGATATACTGATTATTTTGTAGATTGGAAAACACTCCTTGTGATCATGAAAAGGAGCAAAAACTGGAAAACGAGAAAGAACTAGAAAAGAAGCGAGAACAGGAAAAGATGCAAGAACTGAAAAAGAATCAAGAGCTGAATAAAAAGGAAGAACAGGAAAAGAAGGAGAAACTGGAAAAGAAGCAAGAACTGAAAAGCAAGAAAAAACTGGAATTGACACAAAAACGAGAAAAGAAGCAAGAACTGAAAAAGAAGCAAAAGCTGGAAAAGATACAAAAACGAGAAAAGAAGCAAGAACCGGAAAAGATACAAGAATTGGAAAAGATACAAGAATTGGAAAATAAGCAAGAACTGAAAAAGAAGCAAAAACTTGAAAAGAAGCAAGAAAGAACTGGAAAAGATACAAAAACAAGTAAACAAAGAAGAAACTGGAAAAAATGCAAAAACTAAAAAACAAAGAACTGAAAAAGAAGAAGAAACTGGAAAAAATGCAAAAAATAAAAACAAAGAAGAACTGAAAAAGAAGAAGAAACTGGATAAAATGCAAATACAGGAAACGAAGCAAGAGGCGGAAAAGATGCCAGAACTGGAAAATATAGACAAGTCAGAAAAGACGCAATACCTGGAAAAGAAGCAAAAGACGGAAAAGAATCCAAATCTAAAAAACAAGCTGGAACCGGAAAAGAACTGTCAAATCCGAAAAGGAAACCGGATGAACTGCGAAAAGAGCCAGAACTGGATAACGACTGTAGAACGATTGATTTAATGACCAAACGAAGCAAGACCCGGGAAAGAAAAATAGAACAAATAAATCATATACCACTGCAAACATTAAATATCAACGTCAAAAAAGTAAACACCCTTCTTCAAGGGGGCCTTGCAATACACTGTCATAATCCAGAAGATATAGGAAAAAATCAGCTATAACCTCATTGCCAAAACAGTTGCAAAAGATATAGTTAATATAAAATTTCCTGAAGCCAGAATACCAAAATGCACAATTCATAATATTCCAAAAAATTTCAACTCTGATGAACTTATTCAAATTATAGCCCAAGAAACATAATATTTCTGAGCTAAGACCTTTATTTAAACTGAATGATCAAAATAATGCTGTCATCCGCTTTCTCAAAATAAATCTTCAAAGAGCAAAGACCGCCACCGACCAACTAAGTCAGTATCAAGTAGATTATCTGGCAGATTTTATTATAACACAAGAACCTTATTGCATCACTGGCAAAGTAGGAAGAATTCCAAATAACTGGACAATTATTCAACGTCATGCTTCAACTGGTGTTTTATCTCCTCGTACAGTCATATTCATTCCAAACAATAAATGGAATTCTACAATAATGATTAATACTCGAGATATAATCACAATTTCAATCAATACTAATGCATCTCAGCTTCTTATTACTAGTATCAATATATATCTCCGTCAAAAATCCAAATCAAACCTTATCCATACTAAATGACATCTTAGAACAATAATAATAGTCCGCATGTTATTAGTGGAGACTTTAACTCTCAAAGTACTTAATGGGGATACTTACAAACCTCTCACAGAGGAGAAATACTTGAAGAATTTTTAAATGCAAACAATCTCATTCTGCATAATCATTTTACTGATCGACCTACCTTTGATAATACCCACAATAAAGATTGGACTGATCTTCTTATTTCTACAACAGATCTTGATAATAAAATTAACAATAGATCAATACTAGATAAACACCGAATCTGATAACAATAATCTCTTTTGATATAACTGAATATACGTCCTTTACTGCAATTACAAGATTTAAAATCAATAATAACAAAGAAAAGAAATTTCAACAAAAGTTTAATCCAATTTCAAATGACTTTCTAAATTCTATTATTCTGTGTACAACCAAAACAGAACTTAATAATATTACCAAGGAACTTATCAGAAAGTTTCAAGATATCTAAGAACGTACCTTCTTCAAAAGATCATCAATTCCCATTATAAAAATCAACTGGTGACGAAAGAACTCCGCAAATAAACACACAAAACACGAGCATTACGAAGAAAATTCAAATCATCGCAAACTGATGAAGAACGACTCAACCTACTTCAAAAATACAAGAAACGAAAAGCCTCATATAAAAAGCAAATAATATCTGCAAAACGTTAAGCATGGTGCAACTATTGTTCAAACAACCAGGATACGTATGGCTCATTCTACAAAATTGAAACCAACAAAATCTTCCACCCAACGCAACTTACAGTCACTAATACGGGAAATAATAATAAAAATGTTACAAAGATCACTTTAGAAAACATCCTAAATGTTATTCTACCAAACGAAAACATATATGATGATTCAACTGAAAGATTAATTCGTTTTAATCTACTTCCACGAAAATGATATCCCATTTACATCCATGGAACTCAATCGAATTATTAAAAACTCATTAACAAAAGTGCTCCTGGACCAGATAGAATCTGCTATCAAATTATACATAAAACTAATCGTAAGCTAATTCTAGTCTGCAATAAATGTCTTCAACTTGGTATTTTTCAAAACTGCTTAAAAACAGGACAAATCACACTCTTCCTCGAAAAGAAAAAAGCTCCTGATAATCCTAATTCCTATCGGCCAATTAATCTTCTTCAAGCTCTTGGAGAAATTCTTGAACGTTGTATTATAGGAAGACTTGAATACTATTTTCACCATCAAAAATTCATCAAGGAAAATCAGTATGGATTTAGGCAGAAAAAATCTACCATTCATGCAACCAGTGCAGTCCTAAGTCAAATCGATGTTAATAAAATCAATAACCTACACTCCGCAATAATCAGCTTAGATCTTAAATCAGCCTTTGATTCAATATGGCGGCCTTCAATTAAAGAAGCACTTAGAAATATTGAATGTCCTAATAATATCTATCAAATTATCAATAATTTCCTTGATAATCGCCATAGTCTCATTTTATATAATAATACTTTAATCAGAAGAAAACAAGTTCGTGGATGTTCACAAGGCGCATGTATGAGCGCAGAATTATGGAATATTACATTTAAAAAATTATAAAAAGTGCCTGGCTTCCTTTTGCTAAAATTACTGCTTTCGCCGATGATGTCGCATTTCTTATCAGTGGAAGGTCCCTTTAATCCTTCGAAGAAATTGTCAAGAAATAATAGCCATATTCCAGCAAGAATGCAAGAAAATTAAACTTGAAATTTAATCCTCCAAATCTAGAATCATGATAAATCATAAACCCGGATAAAATCTTACTAAGCAACTTTCTGTTAAAATAAATGGCGAAAAAAATCAAGCATACTAAATAAATCAAATACCTAGGAAATTATAATACATGAAAACAACATCTTATCGAATATCTCAAAGAACTTAAAATTCGTACACATCCCATAAGTCAAAATCTTCGACATGTGCATGGCACAAACTGGGGTTTAAATCGCCATATCACCAAATTACTATATCGTACAGTAATAACCAAAATGATTATCTACGGCTCTGCCATCTGGACATTCCCTATAACCACAAGAAAAGAAAAAATTCTTACCTCAACACAACGACAATTCACGCTTAATATTACCAGAGGCTTTCGAACTACCTCCAGTACTGCTCTTAATATCTTAGCTGGAACTATTCCACTCCATGTCGAATCCATTCAGGAAGCAATTTGTTATACAATATATAAACTTTGCCATAATATTACTTATAACAAAACCATATACATCACAGAGGATTACGAAATGTGCCCTGCTCCTTACAATAAACATCTCCTGCTGTATCACACACAAAAATAAAAACAGCAATAAACACTAAAACTAAAAACAATTCAATTGAAGTATTTAATTATAGAATCAAATATTAATACTGACCATCAATCTGCCATCTATGCTATCTCTAACCCAGAAAATCAGTCTTCTATTGCTTATGACATCAATAACCTCTCTAAAAAACACATAATTTAAAAATTCATATATCCATGGATAAGAGGCCATAGTAGAAATGCCGGTAACTTAACATTCGACAAACTTGCAAAGAAGCTGTTCCTAATCAAGAAAGCAATTTTCTATATACGAAATTTCCCAAATCTTATCTTCGACTCCCCATAAAAGAACAAATTACCCAAATATGCCAAGAATAATGTAATAACGCATCTACAGGTCGACGAAATTACTAGTTCTACCCCTATTGCAATACTGACACCAAGAGTACAAAATCCTTTTTAACATGTAATATTACTGGCCATGGGCCATATCGTGTTTATTTTCATCAAAGAAACTTAATAGACACTGACTTCTGTATATGCTTCTAGAAAGGAGACAGTGATCACTATCTTTTCTCATGTCCTCTCAAGAAAACTTTTCATATTCGCGCACCCAGAAATATTGATATATCATTCAAAAGAACGATCAGCAAACTTCAACATCTTCATTTAATATGAAACAAATTCACCAAAACTTAACACAAATGGATTAAATCTATGCAGAGTAACCCCATCTACAACAGACGAAATATAACAAAATATTTCATTTTCACCCTTGTAGAATTTTAAAATAATTATCGATTTTTGTCACAAATACTTATTTGTACTGATCGTAATAAAAAAATCCTTGCAAAATCCATAATAAACAGAATGAAATATAAAAATTGAGTCGTGAGAGTAAACTAGAACTGAAAAGGTGAGTCATGATATTGATTTGATGTGTCATGACAAAAATGAGCTATGAATATTGTATGAGTAATGTAAAATATATGAACTTAAACGAGAAACTTTTTATGATCTATGTAATCATGAACACTTTAGTGACTTATGAACTCTGCCTAATGAATACTGAAAACTATTTGTGATCATGAACTCTAAAATACAATTTTATTCTCTTCTACATGTTATACTTCTATTTTATTAATTTTATAATATGATACATCATGTATTATCCTATATTTTAGCACTTTATTCAAAATTATAATTTTATTATATGATATATTATGTACTATTCTATACTTTATGTATTAAGCTATCTTTTATTTCACATATTTAAAGAAATTTTCTGTATTTGTCATGATATATTCTGTTTTAGCATTTTATACCAAATTTGGAAAATTCAAAATTTTGTTATAATGGCACATTATGTATTATTGTATATATTTTTTTCTATTTTAAAAATTATTCCAAATTTGCATATGATATCTCTACATATAATAAAAGGAAGAGTCTGTCTGTGTGTTGTGTGTGTTTCTTCCGTTTGCGCTGCGCGTAAGCTAATAGACTGTTGCATCAGGTTCTTCTATTTACAATAAAATTAATGTAAAATTCCTTACCTGCTGCATCTTCAGTGTTCTCGACGCCAGGCTTCTAATAATCACGTTTTCCAGTAAGAGTTTCTATTACAATTAGCAGGCCATCTTGTCTTTTAATTATTTATTGGAATAAAAAGCTAATATACACTATTTACAAGGTAGGTGATAATTATTTTAAAACAGTACATTTTTAGTTCTGAGTCTTTACGCTCCTCAGAGCGGTTCCAATCTCGACTGCTTCTCGGAACTTAATTACAGCAAAAGTAAAGGAAGAGATGCCCGCCACCTAGTGGCAAGAATGTGACATCCTCCCACCTTTTGATTTTACCTCGATAAAATGGGAAAATCAAAACAAAATTTATCAATAATCAAACAAAAATTCAAGTACAACTTTCACAAATATGAAAAGTAACTAATGCTCTAAAATTAATACTTACAAAGAAGGATTACACATCTAAACATTTTCTGCATTACATTCATACCATATCCAGATAACATGTTCCAATTGACTACTGTTAGGACAATTAAATTTCTAAAATACTGAAAAGAAACAAAAATTAGTATAGCAATTTAAAAATATGTAACAGGTTTTACAGTTTTATGTCCATATCTAGTTTGATAGTTCATATCACTGTCACACTTATTGGCAGAGTTTTTTCTGTTCATGGTGAAGTCACTAAACAAGTTAGGTCTATCAAGTTCGAGAGGATAAATACGTTTCACAGGTCTTAGGAGTTCACCCGTTGCAGTTTTCACTTTGACAACACGTACTTCGTTGTCTTTCCCAGGATATAGTTCTACAACACGACCTATTGGCCAATCTATTCTCTTCTTGTTGTCGCTGCCGACAAACACCAAGTCATTTTTGTTGATAGTCCGAGTAGATCGTTTACATGGTTTTTGCACTAGGATAGCTAAATATTCATCACGAAATCTTTTGCGAAAATGTTCTCTTAAGTTCTGCAAGAACTTGTATCTTTTTGTCAGATTGATGGTATCCAGGTAGTCTAAGTCTGGTACTCCGACTTCGTGCACATCTTGTAGAAACATTGAAGGAGTTAGTGCCGTAAGATCATTTGGATCTTCTGAAAGGTACGTAAGGGGTCTTGAGTTAATCACTGATTCGATATCACAAAGTATAGTCAACATTTCCTCGTAAGAGACACAGGACTTTCCGAGAACATTTCTCAACATCTTCTTGACTGTTTGTACCAACCTCTCCCACCAACCGCCCCACCATGAAGCAGTTGGGGGATTAAACTTCCACTGTATTCTCATACTAGTTGAATTACATTCTATTTCTTTCCAATCTATCGATCTTAAAAGATTTTCAGTTCCAACGAAATTAGTGCCATTGTCGCTGTAAATAATACCTGGACGACCTCTTCTGGCAATAAATCTCCTTAATCCTAAGATGAACGCATTTGTTGATAAACTTTCTATCAGCTCAAGATGTATCGCGCGATAGACCGCGCAAGTAAAGAGCAAGATCCATGCCTTTTTTCCTTTTCGTAAATAAAGAGGACCGGCTACATCGACTCCGGTCACTTCAAACACCAGAGCATCTCGAACTCGATCTTCAGGAAGAGGTGCTGGAACAGTCTCTATATTCTTTGCGCTATATCTTCTACAGCAAACACACTTCATAAGAACTTTACGTACTGTTTTTCTTCCTCTCAGGACCCAGAATTTCTGTCGAATATTGGCTAGTACGAATTGCACACCAGCGTGGGATAGTCGCAAATGGTAATCTAAAATTAACCTATGAACTAAATCATGATTTGAGGGCAATACAATTGGACAGAGAAAATTTTCTTCTTCTACAGTTTCTATTTCAGGGACCGTGAGTTCTCCTGATTGTTTAGAATCTGGTCTTCTGCAGTTGTTGATAAATCTGCATATCCAAGCAGTTATTCTTAACATTTTATGGTAAGATGAATATTTCTCAAAAAAATGTTCTACCCTTTGCGTATTTAGTGCAGAAATGACTGATTTCCTTTTTTCTGAATTCACTATTTCCATGTCCGGTATTTCCCTTTGTATAGGCCATTCTTCCTGATTTTTCTTCAGCCAGTCGGGGCCCTCCCACCATCTAACTACTAAAAGTTGTTTAGCGGTGCAACCTCTTGATGGGAGGTCAGCTGGATTTTTTGTTCCAGCAATATGTTTCCACGTTTTTGGATCCGTCAGTTTCCTAATCTCCCTGACTATTTTTTCCACAAAGACAGCCCAGAAAATCTCTTCCCTTTGAATCCATGTCAAAACTGTTGTAGAATCCGTCCAAAAATGCGTTTCCATATTTTGCCATTGCAAACCATTTAAAACAGAAGAGCATAGTCTGGCACATATCGTGGCAGCTATCAATTCCAGACGAGGGATCGTAATAGATTTTACGGGAGCTACCCTAGACTTCGATGCTAACAGATGAACTTCAACTCCAGAATTCGTCACAGTTCTCAAGAAAACTGCAGCAGCATACGCATTACTACTGGCATCACAGAATGTGTGAATGCTGCAGAACTTCCTATTGTCCTTGCTGGAATGTATCCAACGTAGGAGGGATATTTCTTTTAAGAGAAAAAGGCTTTTATACCAATTCACAAAATTTTGTTTTGTACTCTCGTCGACTTCAGTATCCCAAGAAATTCCTGTTTTCCACAGGTTCTGCAACAATACTTTAGGATACAAGAGAACAGGACTCACAATTCCCATAGAATCAAATATTTTGTGTTCTACAGCGAGAATTGTTCTCTTCGTTATTATACCCATTTCAAAATCTTCTAGCCAATTCAGATTCAAAGTTAAATTATCTTTCTGAGAGTTCCATAACAGACCCAATACGGGTGAAATAGTTTCATGTTTCAAGTTATCTCCGTTATGTAACCAACCTCGAAGATTAAACTTTCCTTCATACATTATTTCTCGAGATTTTTCGATGAACTGGATCATCTCGGATTCTTTGTCAAAACTGGCAACAACGTTATCTACGTAGAAGCTACGCAAGAATTTAGCTATCATCTCCGTATCATATGAAGAATTTTTCATGTACTTTTGTAGATGGAATTCTATAACAGCTGCCAAAAGGAAAGGACTACTCTTAACCCCAAATACTACCCTAGTATGACGAAATATTTTCGTTTTCCTTTCTTCCACATCATTCCACCAGAAAAACCGAAGCCAGTCTCTATCTTGAGGCCTTACACTGATCTGTAAGAAAGCCTTTTCAATGTCTGCTATAGCAGCAAACTTGCCTTCCCGAAATCTCCACAAAAGAGATGGAATTAGTTCTATCAAATTTGGTCCACACTCCAAACACTGATTTAGAGAAGTAGACGATTGTTTCCTCGCAGACGCATCAAACACCGGTCGAATTGGTGTTGAGCTATTTTCTTTGATCACCGGTCTATGCGGTAAATAATGTCCATAGTCAACCGCAATATTTTCTTTAACTTCTTCGATCACTCCTAAGTTACACCAGTCATTAAAAACTGCATTGTATGAAGAAAATAAATTTTGAGATAAAAGTTTCTGGGTGGTAGATTGTAGACGTTTCAACGCTAAATCCTTGTGGGTGGAGAGTGGTACATGATTCTCCGCCCACGGAAGTGCGACTTCATAACGCCCTTCTTCGTTTAGAGATACAGAATTTTCGAATTGCGATTTTGCTTGCAAATCCCTTTCCTCTCTAGCCTTTTTTGTAACTGGATCTGTTATTCCGATAACATCAAGCCTCCACAGTTCTGACAACGTGGCATCAGAAATATGTAAAGATAACGAAAGCGTGGAAAAGGAATTTTCTATTTCATAATTGTCAGTGTTCGCTTTTCCCATGACTGTCCACCCAAGTCTTGTACTTACAGCAACTAATCTTCCCCAAGGAAGAACTTCGATTTTACCTGTAAATAAATTTGCAGCAACATCTGCCCCTAACAACAAATGAATCTCTTGGGGGTTCTCCTGGAATAATCTGCAATTTCCATTTTCAAAAACATCACTGACGTAAATTCCTCTTCTTCTAAGTTCCCCAATCCAGTGTATATTTTTGATTTTAGGGACCGAAGAACATATTTTTCTTTCATCCAATACATTGATTTCGCAATTATACCGTTTGTCTACGCTACCCAATTTTATTCTATAACGTTTATGTTTTTCCGAAAATTCTATGCCACCGAAAAGTCCGTGGGTTACACTTTGTTCACCTAAGCTTCTTAATTGTAACCTTTCTGCTGCATACCTGCTTATGTATGAGTTTTGACTTCCGGTGTCAATTATCGCTCGAACAAATTGGTTATTCCCTCTTCCATATATGCGAACAATTAAAGTTTGCAAATATACTTCTGAACATCCTGCTTGATTTGAAAGTACTTTATTTTCTATCTGTTCGTCTTTTTTAATTTCCGAAACTTCGACAGAAGGATTTTGTTTATTACACATAATAGTTGCATGTTGTTTTTTACAAATAGAACAAGTTATTTTTGTTCTGCAGTTTTGAGCCAAATGGTGTAATTTTAGGCATTTATAGCAAGCACATTTTCTTTTTAAAATGTCCCTTTTTTCTTGTAATGATAAGAAGGAAACGAAACTACAGTCATGAATCTTGTGGAATTGATTACAGAATACGCAGTTCATATCTTCCTCCCTGCATTCAGATTTTGTAAACAAATCTGTAGCGGTCGGAATCTTTGGTTTATTATGTCTATTTGAGAAACCATATGCGCTTTTCGTTGCAGGGGGGAAAGAAGACTGTCGCCGATCGGATACTTTTTGCTGTTGCGAAACCGTTGACCTCGTGCGTTCACGGGATGAAAGTTCTGCGTGTAAAAATGACATTAAATCTTTTATGTTATAATCTGTGCCAACATTTTGTGTTCTATGAAATTCAAGCGTTAATTCTGAAGGCAATAACTTTAAAATCATCGGACACAGCAAAGCGCTGTAAGATTCCGATACAACATCTAACGCTTCGAGACATCTAATCTGTGTTTGTACTTTATCATACAAATTACGAAATGTTTTTATGTCATTCGCATTTTTTAATGATTCAATATTCAGCAAATTATTCATGTGCGCATTAATAAGAATGTCTCTCCTTCCAAAACGGTCGTGTAAGATTTGAATTGCTGAATCATAATGTTTCGGCGATAACGGAAGTCCTTGAACGCAACTAGCAGCTGTTCCTCTTAAATATGCTTTCAGGTAATTAAATTTGTCTACTTTGTTCAATGATTCGTTATTATGTATTGAGGACTCAAAACTATTCCAAAAAGTAAGCCATTGACTACTGTTCCCATAAAATACGGGAATCGAAAGTTTTGGTAATTTAACATTAGGTGTATCTTTTATATTTTGCTGTGTGTTCGGTGCATTTAAGTCATGATTAAGTTCCTTAATCCGTTTCTTAAGCCTGAATTTCCATAACGTTATCCTCTCGCGATATTGTTCTGTAATTTCGAATTCATTTTCGAATTCATCTACACTCAGAATTGGTTCAACTTCCACATCGGCATTAGATAGCGTTTCGGTTTTAGCATTAAGCTGTTCTAACAATTCTTCGAGCTCATTAATACTACCTTCAGATTTATTTAATTCACTTTCGATTTTCTTAAATAGTTTTGTAACGGCAGTTCTTAAGATACTTCTTTTCTTTTTTAATTTATCTACTTCAGCCATTATCTTTCTTAGATTCAAACATTTACACAAAAAATATACGTCTCATGAAAAACAAATATTTAACTCTTACTTAGAAAACAAAATTATTCTTTTGCTGAATACTTCAAGAACAAGTATTAAAATCTTCAATTTTAATATTCAGCTTTTGAATTCACTTTATTAGAACTTTTCAAAAAACCTGGCGTCCCTGTTCGGGCGCCATAAAAATGTTGCATCAGGTTCTTCTATTTACAATAAAATTAATGTAAAATTCCTTACCTGCTGCATCTTCAGTGTTCTCGACGCCAGGCTTCTAATAATCACGTTTTCCAGTAAGAGTTTCTATTACAATTAGCAGGCCATCTTGTCTTTTAATTATTTATTGGAATAAAAAGCTAATATACACTATTTACAAGGTAGGTGATAATTATTTTAAAACAGTACATTTTTAGTTCTGAGTCTTTACGCTCCTCAAAGCGGTTCCAATCTCGACTGCTTCTCGGAACTTAATTACAGCAAAAGTAAAGGAAGAGATGCCCGCCACCTAGTGGCAAGAATGTGACATAGACACACGGCTACAAATTTTGCTACATAGATGTATCTAGACAAGAGCCAGTGCACCTCGAAGCGATTTTTTCGAAATTCGAATTCGAATTTTTTTTAATTTTATGTTTTGTGACTAAATCGCGTCATTTTGAGACATAATGGGCTATCGGAAAGCGAGATTTTACTCTACACAATCCATTTTCAAATCGTCATGAAACGTAAGCACTTAGATATTTTACAAACTTTAAATAAATTTCTTGTTTCAATAAATCGATTAAATACGAATTTATTTAACAAAGAGAGCTTAATACCTTTTCAACGGGATATTTTCTAAAAACGTTTATTTTTAAAAATGTACTGTTTATTTTTCTTTGATTTTTGGACACGTTAAACTTTCATCCTTGCGACTGCTTTTACAAAAAGAATTTTGGAAAACTGATAATATTTTGTACTTTTAAAAAAATTTTTAAATGAAGCTTCCGAGTACACTTCGCACATCTCACATCTTTAAAAATGTGATTTTGGCAACAATTTTCCTGTCTTTTTGTTGTTGATAGATTTTTGATGAAATCGCATCATTTTGAATAGTTTCATTCTTTTAGAAATATGGGTTTGGCAACAAGTTTTCATCGTATTTCTTATGTCACTGTTTTTAAGAGATTGCCATATTTCGTTGTCATTTATATATATGTAATAATAAAATTCCATAATCAAGAATACACTTAAAATTCTAACTGTATGTATTTTTATTTTTAATGGCGACGTGCTCTTATTTGAAAGTACGCGGAATTAAATCCACAGCCCCGTAGTCAAGTTGTTTTTCCCGCCTTTTCTACACGTACAGTTATAGAATGTTCTCGAAATATTTAAAGCGAACTGGATTGGCTAAGAGGCTGATGTCATTTTTGGAAGCTCCGCCTTTCCAGAGGCTATAAAAAGACTCGCAAAAGGAATATCGGGGCTTTTTGTTAAATGTTACGATGCAGTAAACTTCATACAAAAAGTTATTAGTAATTCTTTTTTATTTACTCCGCATATCTGATTTTTGTAACTGCTATTTCGCCTGAATAATAATAAATGGATCCTGTTTTTTAAACTTATCGTCTGATAATTTAAGCTACGACTACATTTATGATTCTTCAAAAAAAATAATAATAATTTCTTAAAATATGTTCTTACTTGGCTGTTGAGTACACTATTTAATCCTGCTCGTTTGTGTGCTGTTAAAAGAAAACACAGCATAAATGATTGAAATTCTTCACACATATATATATAATACATTTTTATTGATAAAGTTGTTCTGTAGAGTAAAATTCTGCGCGGAATTTTATGTTTTTTGAGTTGTTTTCATGTTATTTTTTGCTTATTTCACTGTTTGTAAGATACTGAAAAGTTTTGCATATTTTTTTTTCTTAAACGCAAAGTTGGTTAATTTTTTATTAGGTTAATAATTATTTGCATTAAGGGATATAGCTTATTTCATTGTAATTTTTTTCTCTTGAAAATATAAGATAAAATATCATTAATTATACTTTGCTTTCCAGAATTTTTTTGTTTTTTGTATTCTTTTGTGTTATTTATTGCTCATTTCACTGTTTTTAAGATTTTGAAATGTTCTGAATGATTTTTTTTAGGAAACAAAGTTCTTAATCTCCTTTATACCATTTGAGTTCTTAAGATTTTGCAAAGAGAAGTTGGTTAATTTATTTATTAGGATAATTAATATTTGTATTAAGGGATATTGCTTATTTCATTGTAATTTTGTTATACGTAATAACTTTTTTATGAAGTTGTTCTGCAGAGTAAAAATCTACGCTGCTTTTAAATTTAACGTTTGGTGTTTCTTTCAGCCATTTTTCCGGTACATTTAAAAGCCAGACGAAGGCTGGCAGCAAAGCTGCTAGTATTCTATACAAGCTTGATGTAAAACCTGTTTTATTAGATTTCCCTCCTTTCCCAACAGCACAAAATTTCGAGATCTGGTCTCATCCGGTGGGCTAATAATTGATTTACCCATTACAATATTACTACTGCCTTCTAATGACCCTTTTTCTAGTTTTCTTCATTTCTTCTATTAACTATTGTTATTTTTTTTTTAATTTTGTCCTCCTCACTTAAAAACTAACTTCTAAATCTCTCTTTAAAGAACTATCAGCAGGTTTATTCTTCTTCTGGCCTTCCGTCCGTGCTCTATTCGGTTAGTGATTGGGAGCTATAGATGTGCAATCTTTAATGAAGCTCCAACACATTTACCTGTACATGTATGTATCTAAATGAAAGTGGCTCGTTTTGATGTTATACTAGCGAAACACCAAAAAAAAAAAAAAAAAAAAAAAAAAAAAAAAAAAAAAAAACCTTGATTTAAATGATGATGATTTAAATAATATAGCTGGTATTTTAAGGATTAGGATTTACACTAACTGCTGATGATATTTTATTTAAGTTATCGTGATTATATGTTATAGTGATGAAGAATATGATTAATTGAGCATGATGGTAATAAATGTTTAGGTGATAGTACTTTGTATTTAGGTTATTTTTTTTTATTTGACGACTTCAATGATGATGGTGTAGATGATATATAGTTTCGTTTGATTAGTATGGGAATGATGATGGGATTTGTGTGATGGTGGTTTATTTTATTCTGACGATGGTGATAGTGATACGATGGTTTAAAATGATGATATGTTTTGTGTGGTGAGGAATATTTAGATGATTTTGATGATGATATAGATTTGACTAATGAGGATTTTATAGCTGATATGATAGTGATTTATAGAATAGTTTAGAGGGTTTCGGCAGTGAAGACGATGGTTAAATGACTATGAAGAAGAAGATGGTTTGGGTTACATTGCTTTCTATTTAGGTGAACTGGAGGATTATAATTTAACTATCTCGACGATGAGGTTAGTGACGATGATATATCCGACGGTTTAAACTGATGATATGTTTTGGATGATGGGGATAATTTAAATGATTTAGATGATGATTTTGATTTATCTGGTGCTAATTTTATAATCTATATTCTGGTGATTTAGATAAAAATTTAGGTGATCATTTACATGGTTGAGATGAGGAAGATACTGATCAAATGAGAATGATGTTCTTGATGATGAAGATTTAGATTATACTGATTTTTTAGTTGATTTGAACGATGATGATTTATCTTAATTTGGCGATGTTTTCAATGATGATGAAATGATATATATATGATGGTTTGAAATGATGATGTCTTTTGGGTAGTTATGATTATTTAGCTGACTTAGATGCTGATTTAAATTTAGCGGATGAATTTGATTGGATTTTGGAGGTTTATATTTAGATGATGATTTCAATGGGTTAGATACTGATTTAGATAATGATTATTTAAACAATACTAGGGTAATCTGAAAAATCAATTTCCCGCACACCATAAAAAAAACAAAGCACTATAACTTTTAAAGACCTACTGCAAAAGATACAGCTATATTTCAGCTGCTTCTCAGTATAACAAGCATCGGAACTGTACCAATTGTTATATCGTCGGTTAAGTATATGCAGTCCAGTCTCATAGAAGTCTGCCGCATGGGAAGGAAGGCAGCCTGTCATAGTTGCCTGCAACATTTCTCTTGTGGTAAAGTGATGCTCGGACAGGAAAGTCTTCAGATGCAAGAACAAGTGAAAATAATGAAAGCAACATGGGAGCTATAGGATGGAGGCTCAGACATCTATGGAATTCGCCGTATGCGTTAGATGTTGTCGGGGTACAACACAATACCAGCACTGATCACGTAGTGAAAACATAAAAATTGAGAAATACCGTAGCCGGGACTCGAACCAGGATCTCTCGAATACGCTCCGAGTATGCTATCGTTACATCACGAAGGCATGCAGAAAGTCAAAATCACGAAAACGCCCTTGCAGCTGGCCCGTTCATTCGCGTGGATTGGAACTAGTACCCAGGGACTTTAACGCTCTATCGCTAGTGGAACCCCTACATGCTGAGCGTATAGAAATAGCTTCTAAAATTGTATATAACAGTGCAAACAAAATTTCAGAGCAGTTTAAATCCGTATGTACTGATGCTACAGGTATTTCCAAATAATTTTCATATTTAATGCAATTTTATAATAGAAATGAATTTGCCTTAATATATATCTTTACAGTTCTATTGCTTTTATTTCCGTGATTGCAAATTATTATAATTAATGTACTGGTGCGCAATATGGTAATCAAACCCAATATGGTAATCTGAGTAAAGCGTTCATCAACATCTGTAGATTCATACCCAACAACACATAGCTGTAAACAGCAACAAAGAGAATTCTGGAAACAGGCATCCACATGCAAACGCAATATACACTCATTGCCATAAAAATTTGCACACCAAGAAGTAACTGTGAGATCGTAACGAGATTTGACATGAACATACATGTCGGGTAGATATGCAAATGCTTAGAAATGCAGCGTGATTGCCAATTGCGTAATGCCACTTGATGGCGTTGAACTTGGTTCTTCTTGGAGTATAAAACAGGTAAGCAGAGATTGTTTGAGTGTCTTCGCAATGATAGAGAAAAATTCCAGAGTGGACCTGAAGAAGAAAAACTTATTTATACTTTAACCTTTAGGCCCATCCTAATTTACGCCTCATCTGCTTGCGCTGTGGTTACGGATAAGAGCATCTGTAAACTCAAAATTTTACAATCTAAATTTCTCCGTCTGGTAATTAATGCACACTATTACGTGCGTAACGACCAGCTGCATTAAGACCTCAAATTGGATGTAAAAATATCTCAATCGAAGAAATGAAGGTTTTTTACGAAAGCCCTTGAGTGCGATACTCTGAGCTATTTCGCTACCTTCCATTATGAACTGTTAGACGAAAATCGAACACTAAGATACTTTGCAGCTCATATGATTGATACAAATTTTCCTACCTAATTTGCGAATATTGAAATGCTATCGTGACCTGTATATAGTGTAAATAAATTTATCTTATCCATCTTAAGTTTCATATTGTATTACTGTTTGTAAAAAAATGCTGTATAATATCCTCAAAACAAATCAGCAGACATTATGAACTCACGAGACACAGGACAGCAAATCAAAACTCTTCCAGACCAATGAGTTGAAACTTCCCCACCCACGTGGCAATGGTCACACACCTTACCAAACCCTCAGCCTCCTTCAACCACGACAGCAGTTAGTCAAGAAATGCCACACCCAGGCTTCGAACGGCACTACTTCAGAGAGACGGGTCACGTTACTCAGGTTCGCACGATAATTCTGGCATATCAGCGGAACTAGGAACTGTTTGAGTGTACTTAATATTTTACTCAGGAAACGCTGAGGTAGACATGCCGTTACGCTGCCATCGAAGCCAATATCAGCAGCTGTCACAGTTCGAGAGGTGGAGAATCATCGGGATGATGGAAGCTGGGTGGTTAGCTCGGCGAGCAGCTCGTCAGGCCGTTCTGATTTTTCTTTGAGGAGGTGTTCGACCCAGTGGACATGCGACATGCGACGGAGGACGTGGGCACCACCCCTCCACCATAGGTTAATTGGTGTAGCACCACGTCCACCTTTATCTAAAACAAACCCTGAAGCCACACAAGGGCCCCACACTGGCGCCCAAACCCAACGCCTAATTCACCCCGGTGGCGGTCCTACTGACCAAAACTGCCCCCGGGAGTTCACTCCATCCTACCGCCCGGCCAGTATTTATTAACTCTTAGAAATAATATAAAGATGGCCTTACAAGGGCTACTCATATGATTACATGCATTTTTTTGGTTTTACATACAGATTTTGCTTTCTGGCACATTATATTGCTTTCTAGTACATTATAATTCTGTTTGTTACATTGTTATTCGATTATTACATATGATTGTCTGTAATTACTAATACATATAGTACAGTCATTGGATTTCTGTTTATTAGTTCGGTTCATTGGTAGTAGTTCATGTGTTATAAGCTTTGAGACATTCATAGTGTCGGCCATCCTCGGGTTCCTGCTAAACTTATTTGCTGCAGTTTATATTCACATCCCTTATTTGCTGCAGTTTTATATTCATATCCTGTTGTGAACGTTTGCTTTTGCACCTGTAATGGTGCTTGCTATCAATAGAAACTTATTTACATATTTACACCATTACATAACTTTCTTTCCACATTGAGGCAACACTTATAATGTTGCTTGCTAGACTGAGGAGGCTTAATTACATATTTGCACTATTTGTGCTGAAATCAATTTGCGACGCACTTGATTAATACTTTTGCATCAATCATATTTACATATTTACATACGCGGAGCATATTACATATTACAAGCGATGCTTATGAAATCTATTTACATATTTACATTCTTGAGTATTCTCTTAAATACTAGATGTATAATCTTTACTGATACCATTGGGTCTTATGATTGCATAAGATTTCTTATATTAAGGATGGCCTATATGCACTATATGCACATTTTCGAGTACATATGTGATAAAGCTGTGTGCCAGTAAATTGGAGTACACTTGAAAACACACTTGATTAACACGCTTGCTTAATAAACACATTTGCACTGAGCATATTTACATGTATATAGCGTTGTACTTTGAGGGTGATGCACTGTACATTGCTTGCTTGCACCACTCTACATTTCTGTTTGCATTGCTTGTTGAAGGTATGACTCATGCACATTATATAGTATTACTCGCGAGCTTATTATATTTATTTACATATTTACTTTCTTAATACTCTCATTGATTCTGGGTCTATAATTTTTACTGCTGACATTAAATCTTATAATTGCATAGGGTATTTTATTTTGAGGATAACATACGCTTTATGTTACGGAGCTCAATTTGGCACAAATACAAATTAAGTTCCGCTAATTTGTCCATTAGCTGCACAATCTTTTTAATTAGGTGCCGTTGCTTAATCAGATATTTACAGAACGGCTGTCTGTTATTATCTGGTAGTCTAATGTGGAGACCCTCAGTCAGCGGGCATGTCTCCAAGTAATGATCTGGCGATCGCGGTCCTCCACATGCGCACTGACTTGTATTGCTGAAACCACGTTTGTAGAAATAGTCAGGAAAGGGACCGTGCCCTGAGATAAACCTTGCGAGCTGCGTGTTTGCTATGTTTCTGTCTGTGTCCACATAACCACAGAAGTAATGGGTCCTCGTCCCTGTGTTGCTCTCGTCCCATTCACATTGCCACTTCCCCATGGCTTTCAATCTCAACGTACGCTTGAAGTAAGAACGCGGCCATGGTATAACTGTCTCTGCTATTGCTGTTTCTGTGGTGGCCTCCTTGGCAAGCTGATCTGCCATTTCATTCCCTTCATGGCTCGCGTGTGCTTTTATCCATTCTAATGTGATCTTAAAATTTGGATTATTTCTAAGGGCCTTTTGTATCTCTTGAATAATTTCAGAGGGATGGTCGGGGTTCCAAATAGCATGTAATGTTGACAAGCTGTCAGTTTTTACTGTGGCCTGCCTGCATCTTATGGAATGTACATAGTGGATTGCTTGCAATATGGCCAAGGCTTCACTTTGGAAAACGCTGTTGTTTTGTCTGAGCCGGCCCTTCCATTTTTCTATGATGATCCCCTGCCTCATGGCGGCGTAGGCACAGCCCACTTTCTCCTCCACTTTCTCCTCTACTCCGTCCGTGTAAGCTGTCAGGCCAAGTGGCTGGTTATTATCCTTAGGCGTCACCGAGACGTATACCCCTCTTCCTTTAGCCGCTGGGTGTACATCCAACGGGTTGCAGCTTTCCTCATACTCCTCAGGGGAGTAAATTTCTTCATCAAATGTGACCATTTTTTTGAGTTGCAAGACTTGCTGTCGTGCCGCCTCCTCCTCAGCACGGATGTGCAGGGGGAGTAAACCTGCCAGCACATTAATTTCTTCGCTTTAAGTGGTGCGATAGGCCCGGGTAATACCAAATGCAAAGGGTCATTGAATGACATTAAGGTGTTTAACCTTTCTCCCTTGCACTGGGTAAGCCCATACTGCAGCAGCATACGTGACTATTCTTTCTACCACTGTGGAATACAGCACCTTTTGTATGTGGGGGTTCAGACCCCATTTATATCCATAGAACATCTTCATTTGTCGAGCTATTGCAGTTGTCCTTATTTTAAGGCTTTGCACGTGGGGGATCCAATTCATTTTTTCGTCAAAAATGACGCCAAGGTATCTGAGTTCTGACACTATCTTTATCCGCTCCCCATTAATTTTTATTGTGGACCTGCGTGATGTCATTTACAGGGCGACGACCTGGTCAGACCAGTCGTCGAGACGACCGTCACATCATACAACATGCACGCGTAGAGCCAACTGCCTCATTGGCCGCTATCCAGACACAGGCAGCTGCTTCAATACGGAATCCTGTGTCTTCCCGAACCATCGCGAAGCTCCTGGTTTGAGGAACATCCAGTATAGTAGCACCCATTACGTGTGCTGCCAGCTACACCCACCCGACGACGTCTCCGCTTGGAGTGATTTCGCGCACAACAGGATTGGACTTTAACGGAATGGAACCAGGTCACCTTCAGCGACGAATCTAGATTCAATTTGACCAGTGATGACAATCGCTTTCGTGTGTGGAGCACTCGTGGTGAACGCCTCAATCCTGGCTCCGCTTTACAGCGACAGATCGTTCCCACAGTTGGTGTGACGGTAAGGGGTGCCGTTGCTTACGATACACGGTCACTCCTAATATTGATCCATGGCACAACGGCAGGCCAGCGGTACGTCCATGACATTCTTCAGCCACATGTGTTGCCACTCATGGCAGGGCACCCAAGAGCCTGTTTTCAACAAGACAATGCTCGGCCACACACAGCACGGATCTCACAAGACTGCCTTCGGCACACTACCACCCTTATCTGGCCTGCTCGATCCCCAGATTTGTCACCAAGCGGGCACATCTGGGATCATTTGGGATGGCGAGTTGGACAGCCTACGAGATTAGCCGAAGTAGAGGCACATTTGCTGCAACTGTGTAACGATATGTCTCAGGACACCGTACGGAACTTGTATGCCACAATGCGCGCTCGTATTGCGTCGTGCATTCGCGCTACAGGTGGTTTAACAGAGTACTAAAACTTCCGTTCATGTGTACTTTTTTCTACAATAAATTATCCTTTTTTCTTTGATTTTCTAATCACTTACTTATATCAAAGTAGTAATTATATATGTAAAATTTGTTTAATTCTGACAACTCTTTCTTGGTACACAAATTTTTATGGCAATGGTTGTATTTTAATATTAACAAAACGAATCCTGTACTTTCGATTAAAAAATATTGCCCGTTTTTTGCATATCAGTTTTCGCGTATACTTTATACGGGATAAAACTTTAGATACTCTTCTTTATTTCGTATCAAGAAATGTTCTATTTCTCATTTTTTGAATGGAACTGCATTGTCTCTTAGAGATGAAGCGGTGGTTTTCTAATGTTATCTGTCACAGCTGGAAAATTTTTCTGCATGTTTATTACTTCTATGCGTTGCAGCAACGTAATTCCGAACGTAGATTGGAAATTTCAGTGCCAACAATTCTGCATTTAATGTATAGTGTGCGATTATATAGGAAAATTCCAAAATTATTTTATAGTAATAATTTTCACAGCAGTATGGCAATCCAGACTTGTTTCTTTAACTAAAAGAACTCAAAGGCAAAAGTTAGCAATTTGAACATTTTATTGTGAAAGGGGTTTTCCTGGAATATAGCTCCAGTTTCTATTTTTTCCATTCACTAGGATCTAACAGGCTAAAAATGAGCACCTAACCCAGGGATGTTTCATATAATTTCTTTAAATATAGTACAGGGCGATAATATCGTGTGTGATCAATATAGTAATACAACGCATATAAGTGCTTCGACAAAAATGCTGTTTCGAGTCTAATGTCCCATCAGGGACAAACGTCCGTTTCTGCTCATTAATAACCAAATGCGAAAGGAATACAAAAAAATAAAAACTATTGTAGAGACGTAAAATGATAAAAAAGAGGAAAAGATGATACTAAAATAAGTGTAATCTCAGAGGAAGTCAGTAGGCTATGGTCGGGGGAGGAGAATCTTAGGACTTTCATATTTGAAACGGTAAAATTCCTTTATTAACCCATTAATCGCCAAAACTACAAGGAATGTTTCTTTTCTCATGAAAATAATAACAAATATCAAATTAAGCATTTATAACATAAATTTACATTGAAAATTAAAAAAAAAAAATGCTCTCACCTGTGGAAAACGCGAGTGTTGCGTTCGCGCAACGTCAGCGGAATAAGACTACGGATGTTTAGTGAGTAGGATTGTACTCGTGTGATGTTTCTTTTGAGTGGAGAGCAGGATTACTTTTTTGCTGTATAACGTTTTATAAAACTACCAAATCACTTTACTTTTAATTAATTTAATATTAAAATATACATTGTATTTCTTTTACAAATACAGATTATTTCAATTGAAAGATTCAAGCATGACAAACTTGATTACAATCATGATGTAAAGCTACATTACATACTTCGCATCTATAAACAGTCTGGCTATGGTACTTTTTACAACAAAGTCTTTTGTTATCAACGGACTTTATGATAAAGTGTCTACCATCTCCATACAATGGTTTTTGAATGCTGAATTTACTAGGTCTTCCTGTTGCTGATCTATTTCTGGCTGATTCTACACTCTGAATAGGAGTTTGCAAAAGGAATAATGCATTCTCGCGTCTGAAATCTAAAAGAGACTTTATATTTTAAGTAGTAAAAAGTGATGATATTTAGTAAGTTTAGATACGGTCTCACCTCATATAATTTATCAATATTGTCAATTTGACTATTGTCAAATACAAATTCTGCTTCATATTCCTGTACTGCAAACGTGATATCGATTCTCGTACAACAGGAACAGAAATGTCCTTATCAAAAGACCAATACATTTTTTCTTGAGCTAAAGAATGATATCCTGTAAGCAATAATATTCCAATAAATCATCTCATATAGGTTTCAGATGCAATAAATTCTGGGCATTTTTTTTCCTCGCTGAGCGTATATATTTGTCTGTTCAACGAGAAGAGAGTAAATGTCTAAACCAAAATGAAAATCGAAAATCTGCGCACTAGTTTTGCCTTGTATTTCGACTTTTATAATTTCTCTTCTACCTCTTTCTTCATGTTGTTCCTGAGACATAACTAACAGTTCCTTTTTTATCCACTTCAAGGTTTCAGTCTTCTGCTTTTTAAACTTTTTAGTATGACTATAACTGCTTTTAGAAGGCTGAAACTTACTTCTTACGTGAATTTCAACTTCCCCAGCAGTATCATTTGGTAAAATATCATTATCATTATTTAAAACATTGCCATTCCTTTCTTCTTCGTCACTAGCCTCTGCAATTTCTGGGGAAACAACAACAATATCAGTTTCATTCTGGTCATTATTAACATTATCATCATTTGTTTTTTAATTAAAAAAATCTTTGAATGGCTTCTTCTAATTTAAGATACCTCGTTCTAGGCATTTTTAAACAACCAGAACATGAACCAGAACATCGAAAGGAATGAGTGAAAAAGGAGATCGACTACCCGTTTCCTGCTGACGTTGCGTCAGCGCAACACTTGTTTTCCTTTCCTTTCCAACTCAAATTTAAACATATGACTGATGTAATGTTCTGATAAACGGTGACCTTGACTAAAAATAGATCACTCATAAAGACGGCGATTCTTTCTTTAAATATTTTCAGCAAAAATACCCGGTCGAAAATTTTGCTTAAATTTTGCTTAAAGCATGAGATTAATTATTATAAACAAAATGATTGTTGAAGGCAAATATTTTTTACAGATATAATCCTCATAATATTCCCTACACAAAATCATCTGCTGGTATAAAATATCTTAGGTAGTTATATTTATATACGCATTTATTTTGAGCGTTGCGTGAACGCAACACCAGCGGTTAATGGGTTAACAAAAATAAATTGTTGTATGTTCCATTCAGTCTGTAAAAGCAGGATTTGTAAACATTGCAAGAATACGATTAATCATTTAAAGTGTCAATTGTTTCAAACAACTAGTAAATGTTTTCCCACAAAGCTAAGCATAAAATTAATTTCGGTAATATAAGAAAACATTTTTGAATGAAAGTGATTCTGAAGCGCATTTGTCAGTTATATTCGAGTATTTCGTAAATTGTATATCTGATATTCGAACTAAAATTGGTTTGGTAATCGCGAATAAATATGTCACTGCGCAGTTAGGGAGGAGCCTTGCAAAAAGTTAGCATCTTTCAGAGACGATATTTTGTCACCATACAGAATCTGAAGTGTAACACAGGATGGCGTCTAATGAGGTTATCTCTAAATTTTTGATTTAAATTTTTCCCTGGTGCTGGTGAAATTGGCTGGTATGTCGAGGGTCATACTCCAAGGAATCCTTTGATACTGCCCGTTGATGATACGTGTTCTCTGCTTGGCAAAAGAAATCGAATTTACCCATTATCGAAGTAGAACAGTCTTCACATTTGTTAATTTTCTTGAAATTATCACAACGAAATTGTTGCTCACTCGCCTGAAGGTCATTGGATTGAGGTAAATTATAGTAATGCAACAGAGAACCGATATTATCCTTAAGAGCGAAAGCGTATGCTTCAATGCCGATACGTTTCAAATTTTCGATGAGCAAGTCAACACGTGCACAATGCGAAGTATCACATTTTGAAACATCCAGAGATAATAATTTATCCAAATAATTATGGTCGAATATCTTATTATTCAGGAATAGCCAAAATGTCAGAAGTGTCACACGAAAAAAAATTAGTAGAAGATTACACATCCAGGGACATAGTATCTGTATACGAAGAGCACAAGGTATCGGCTTACGAACTAGGTCTGGTGCCATTTTAGCTCGTAAAATTCGAAGAATGTCCCAGCGGGAAAATTCAATATCTATGGCCGAAATAATATTCATAGTAATCCAAAAATATCGCAGCAATTAAACACAGCAAAACGATCACTCACAAAAATGCAAAACAGCAAGGATCGCAACAGGCATAAATACCCAGGGGACGGTGGGGAGCTATATAGCGAAATGCGGCATTAATCTTCGAACGCGCACGTGAAAGAAATCTTGAAACCAAGCGTATGCTCTGACCGTCTTATAGGGCCACATAAAAAGCGGTCCTCAACTAAACATAATTCAGCTTTTGAAGGCATAAATCAATTTTTATCCAAAAATATTAAAATCTTCAACACGCTGCAAATCAAACATGTGCTTTACATTTTTATTAGCTTTTGTGGTGGACATAAAACTGTAGAAATAATTTAAGGACAGAACCTAGCACACAAATTAATACAAAAATAGAATTTATTCGTAAGCCACCGCTCTGCCTTAAAAAGACAAAGCAGTTTCATTTAAAACAAAGTGCTTATTTATTGTTATTGGTTGTAGTTCGCAATTTTAATAATGTATGTACCTCAAGAATGTACGAAAAAACCGCTGAGTAAGAAATTGGTAATAATTTTTCTCATAATAATAATAATTTCAAATTTGAAATAAACTTTTAAAAATCCATAGCAATATCGTATCGAAACCTGTTTCCATGTCACATGTATTGCATGAAGAAATGTGAAATTTGAAGAACTAATTTTCCTAAATATTTATTACTCGAATCCGTATAAGTTGCATGCATTTGTTTTAGTAAAGTGTTATGACAGATTTTTTTAAAAGCTGTCGGAGACAAATGATAATATTCCTCGACAGTAATGAACGAGAATACCATGCATTTGTTTAAAAACAGAAACGAAGTATTTGTGAGATTTATTCAACATCCAAGTCTTAATTTTAATAGTTTTATATTATGTTTCTCTACTAGCCAGGTATAGTTTAAGTGTCTGAATTGGGTATCAAAACGTGTGTGTGAAAACACTGATCCGCACTTTGTTACTAGATATTTTTTCCTTAAATTTAGTTTTTTTTATATCAACGTGTCTGTAGTCAATGTGTATATTGTATTAATTCGAGAAGTTCCCTGATTCTTTAAACATGAGTATACAAGCAGCAGTGAAAGTAAAAAATAATTATGAAAACAAAATATTCTATAACGATTTTAATGCCAAGTCATAAATAATCAAATGAATAACTTCAAATTTTTGAATTTGTTTAATATCACAATTTTCAGTTCCGGTTTTGGTGAGAATCGAAATAATATAAATTTGGATTCAAAATCATGAAAATCCTCAGGATTTTCACGATTTTGTTCTTACAAATCCTTGACATGATAAATAGTATCATAATAATGCTAAATAACTGACGAAAAATGCATTTGCTGGCTCTGTAAGATTACTTGGATGGCCTCTAGGTTCAGACCTATAGCTTTTAAGATTAGTGTTTTTGAGCAGAATAAAACATTAATTTTTAACAGAGTTTTGGTCTAATAGATCATGGTATCGATCTATTAGGCTTTGCTGTATTTTCAGCACAAAGACCATATTCATTTTGTTAATCTGTCACAGCTTAAACAGCACGGTAACCTAATCTGCAAACTATGTTCGCTTGAGATGAGTAAACCTTTTTAGAAAGCTAAACTATTTGTGAAAACTGCATCTAACGTCTATCATTCAAATTTACTTTAACTTGTTGACGAATTTCTGGCCTTAAAAGCTATGTAACTGGAATCAGAAAACAAGTTTGATGAAAAAACAAATAACCCACATAGCACAAAAACATGCCTGGGATATCCCGAAGATGTTGCTCGCGGGATATGCGCACATCCTCAGGATATCGCGAAATATCTCTCGAACCTCCTAAACACCTCCTCCAGAGTTCTTAGTGTCACATCCCAGTATATCCTCAGGACATCCTAACTAAGTCCCATCGACAGCGTACGGCATGTTATTAGGATATGAACTCCTACTTACTACATCCTCAGGACATCCCACTCACCTTCTAAACACATCCCATTATATCCTAAAAACATCCTATCTATGTCCCATCAACAGCGTATGGGATGTTGTTAGGATTTAAAGTCCTACTTACTACATCCTCAGGACATCCCGCAATATCCCAGTTTCCTCCTAAACTCATCCTCCCGAGTGCTTAATGTCACATCCCAGTATATCCTTAGGACATCCTATCTAGGTCCCACCGACAGCGTATTTGATGTTATTAGGATATGAACTCCTACTTACTACATCCTCAGGACATCCCACTCACCTCCTAAACACATCCCATTATATCCTAAAAACATCCTATCTATGTCCCATCAACAGCGTATGGGATGTTGTTAGGATTTAAAGTCCTACTTACTACATCCTCAGGACATCCCGCAATATCCCAGTTTCCTCCTAAACTCATCCTCCCGAGTGCTTAATGTCACATCCCAGTATATCCTTTGGACATCCTATCTAGGTCCCACCGACAGTGTATGGGATGTTATCAGGATTTTAAATACTAATTACAATATATATTTGACCTCTTAAATACATACTGTCAACTGCTTAGTGTCACATCCCAGTATATATACAGAGTAAACTTCCAGTGAAAGTATGTGAAGGCGTTGTGATGATCTAAAACCTAATTATTTTACACATATAGTCTCAAATCCTTCTCCTATGGTTACTATCGAAAAATCAGAAATGTTGAAAATATTTATACAACTTATTTTGTTTTCAAATCTGAATTTGTGAATATATTAAAACTGAGCAAGGAAATTAAAATGAATTATTAATACAAAATATTATAACTGAAAATTTTGCTATTATTTTCAAGATATTAAAAATCTTTCGATCATTTTTAAACATCCAATAGCCCTCAAATTGAAGTATTCATAATTAAATTATTTTACAAAATCAGTTTCTAATTTCAGTTAATTGGAATTAAAAATTAAGTAATAAATTAGCCATTTAATAATCTTTACATAAATGAATCATCTTTTTTAAAACATGGAAGGAATTTTTAGTGTTTTGATGAGACTGTTGGGATTGTTAAAAGGAGTAAATTGTATTTTTAAAACTAAATCAATTCCTAGCCACAGCATAAATAAATATGTTTTCGTAACATGAGAATGCTGCAGGCTTCTTTATATATTTAATATTTAATTGTAAAAATTATGTTCTTGACATTATGTTAACAGTTCTTTACATCATTCAAAAGGTAACTCAAGGAGCTCATCTAAAATTTTATCTTTCTGTTCACACAATTAAAAAAAAAAATCTGAAAAGCCTCAGATTTTAGCAGGCACTCAAAAAGGCTCAAAGTTTATAAGTGCATAGATTATCAATACAGATGGGGCAGTGAAAACACCAAAACATTTTATAAGATATTGACACCAGAAAGTTATATATCTTCTATATATTTGAAAAGTGAAGAAATATATCATGTAATTATATAAAAATATTAAATGTTTCTAATTAGATATATCGTGAATTAAATGCATTTTAAATCAATCAGATTAAAAAGTAAAAAAAGTACATTGTTAAGAACCGTGTGTATTACTTTTAAACAGATTGGCTTGTTAATCGACAGTAGAGTAGAGTTTAAAGGTAAATATGTTAAATTTTTCCAAATGGCAAGACTTGAATGAAAAGCGAAACAAATTTACAATTGACGACATGAACACAGAAACACAGAAAAACTCCAAAAGAAGATCTACTGTTCACTATGCAATTAAGGCACTTTATTATGCAATCAACTCTACCAATTATTCATTTTTCTAAGTATATTAAGTTCACTCTTTCTGCTCAATATGTGCTGTGAAAAATTTTCCATAAATTTATTAAATTATTTTATTTCGAGGTGAGCTGTTATCCCAACTTCCAATATCAACGAGAATGTTTACTTCATTTTTTATTCGGTCTCAAAAGAGAAATCAAAATACGCGGATTTATGTACGTGTATTTATGAATCAAAATACATGAGAAATCGCAGTGAGAAAAAGCACTGCTACCTTAATCTGTGATTATATATAACAAATTCAGTGAATTATAGTTAACAAATAGTGAAAATATTTATATTTCTGAAATATTTCATATATAACATTTTCAGTTTCGCATATGTGGCAGTTTGAGATTTTTTTACGTATACCAATTTTTTTAAATGTCTAAAAATTTTTGTATTTTCAAGGAAAGCTTATTCTTTCACCTTTAGTATAAAAGTAATGGTAATTTACCAGATAAAATTACTTAATGGGGAATACAGAAAAATATCTAACCACTTACCTTTGTGACTTCATCTGCAGAGAGACTAAAAATGTAGTTCAGCTAAATCTGTTATAATAAATATTTATAATAATGCTAAATCCTGCAATAAGTATTAATATGACAAATTTTTGTAAACCTATTTATTTGGATGAAAAATAAACACATTCAGAAATTTATGGCACTATATTATGGTTAACAGAGGAAAAACACTTTTCAGAATTCAAAATAGTTTTTATAAATCCAATTTATCACATTTTCATTAAATTCCTGAAAAATAACCTTATATCCATTTAAAAGAGGAATATGTATTCATATGTACATAAAAACTCTAAATACTGGTGATAAACTGGATCCTTGCCATTGGCAAAAATAAATAAAACGCAATTACTACATGTGAATATAATTCATAATTAAATTTAAACAAATGACTATTAGAATGCAAATTAAAGGAAGCTTTTAAAATATTTTAACACATAGTACCTATAAACAGAGTAGCCATTATTTGACTATTCGATTATAGTAAAATAAACATGGGAGATGCCTTTTAAAATTTTTTATGTCAGAAATTAAACTCAACCTACCAGCTGAACCATATGAGCAGTTTTATCAGTCAGCCACTGGTAGGTAACCTAGATAACGAATCAACATATAAAGTTGCCAAAATAAGGAGAGAAACAAAATTATGATAATCACATCTTACCTAATCATAAAATTTAATGTGTACTCAAGTCTAAAAAGAGTGAGAAGGAATTTATTTTGCAACACAAAGTAAAACTGTCTTGCAGGAGCAAAAAAACTTGTCTCATGAGATAGTAAAAAATAATTAACTGCATTTGGTAACATTTATCTGACAACACATAAGTAATTGTTAGCTACGTGCAGAAAATAAAATCTGGTCATGATAAGCAAAATGCAATTTTAAACTTTTGAGTTTAACTGCAGAAATCTACGAAAGACGTATATTTTATGTTGTAGCAGTAGTAAATGAAGATGCGGCTAATCTTTACTGTATGGTACACCTTGTTTTTTGTCTGAAAATATCGCCAAGTGGTATTGGTTGTTCGTGAAATCTGGAATCCCATTGCGACAAATAAGTTTTTCCGTAACCGTAATGTTGATAATGTTGGCGAACATAGCCTTTGGGAAAAAAGTAAGTTTTTGTCAATATAAAGGGGTTATTTCTGGAAATATCGCCAACGTGTTGTGATAAATTTAGTTTTGGACTACATTTTGTAATAGTAACCCTTTTGTACGAACCCGTGTTTTTGGTTCTTACCATTCTTTTCAATTGCTATGTTTGGTTGCACGTAAGTGGTATGGTTTTGTATTTTGAACTTGCTATTATTTTGGTGTGGCTACCATCGTTTGAGTATGTCTGAGGTGAATAACAGACGATGAATTTAATTGAATTGCTTACCTGGAGGATAGAGGAAATGGTGGTGGGAAGCCTAAACGTATGCATGTGAAAAAAAAGGTATGTTAAAAAAATGACGCTTCATTTATTTATTCGTCTCTGTGTGTTAATTTTTCTTAAAAGATTTGTTGTTTAATATTTTTATGTTAGAAAATATGTATTTTTGGTAACTTATTCCTCTCTGTTTTTGTATTTTTGGTTGTCTCTGTGTGTTAAGACAGTGGCGAATTTTTTCTTGTAAACATGATATTTTTAACTTTCTGGTTTTCTTAAAGTGAAAATAGATCAATGTGTACATGTGCAAAGTTAAGGCAGTGCACAATACCTAGTTTGTGCAGTTTTCTTCTTCTTCTTCTTCTTTTTTTTTTTTTTTTTTTTTAATAGGTTGATGTGTACATGGACACCAAGTTTGTGTATGTCTTTGACTTCTTATTTTGGTTTTGTGTAACGGCCATCTTGAAATTGGTGCCGATTCTTCCAGGTGATGATCTTGATATAAAAGAAGAAACGATTCACCAAGGGTTACCGTAGAGTAAATTTTTACCAAAGACGCCATTTCAGTGGTTTAAACACTAGTGGAACAGTATGCAGAGATGAAGATTTGAGTTTTGTTTACACAGCATGATGGTTTAGGCACTCCAGCCGTTACGGTGAACAAGATTGTCTGGATTGTAATAAACATAGCCAAAACAATTATCTATAAATATCAACGTATAAAACTGCAGTAACTAATATATTTCTTATGCTAGTATGTACAGAATCCTTAATCGAAGTGAAAATGAGAAGACTGTGCCTGACTTACGTGATTACAAACTTACTCTGAGCCGTTTTTCTGTGACTCTTTTACTGTATAGAGCTTTATAGAGATTTAGAATTAATCAGTAAAGGCTTGCAACGTAATAACGTCACAAGAGGCTTTTTTCTCGACAAAGCTAAGACTTTCGATCGTGTTTGGCTGGGTGTTCTTATTTACAATTTACACATTTCGGGGCTCCAGGAGTACATTAAACACATAATTAAATTCTGCCTGACAGGTAGACACTTTGTCTTTCGTGTCACAGGAATTCTCTCTACACCTAAACATTTCCTTGCAGGCGTCCCCCAGGGAAGTCTTCGCGGACCTTTACTTTTTAATATATACGTGAACGACATACCCACTCTGAACAACACAAGACTCGCAATGTATGCTGATGACACTGCGATCCTTACACAAAGCCGGCTATACAACGGCTACAAAACCACATAGATGCATTAGAGACTTGGCTCATCAGATGGAAAATTAAGGTTAATGTGGAAAAGACTCAGGCAATCCTGTTAACAAAAAAGGAGAAGTTCAATAAAAACCTACATTTCTACGGAGTGTCAATTCCCTGGTACAGGCAAGTCCGACCAGGCCCGGTCGTTACAAAAACATAATACAAAAATTTCACCCTTTGGTGAAATTTATCGAACTTCTTAGTAGCTGAGTTTAAGGTCATGTACGTGTCATTCACAATCATTTCCGGAATTTATCCCTCCATATTTTCTCAGAAACTGTGTAGCCGGGCTTCCCAGGCCCGAGACGCTCGCTAGCATTGTCATTTAAAAATGTGAAAGATGTCAGGCAGTTGCAAAAATGTCACGCTATTTGATTTATGACGATGAAATGAAAAGATTACAGAAACTATTAGCCGAAATGTTGACTGATGAAGATTCAGTTAATGAAGAAGACGAAGAAATAATTGATGAAGAACAGTTTAGTGATCACCAAACGAATTCTGAAGAGACATTAGATTCAAGCGATGAATCTAGTAATGAATTCAGCATTTCTGTTTCCGTGAATTGATATCTTGTCTAAGATAGCCATCAAATTTGAAAGGTAGAGAGCTGCTCGACACAAGAATATTACAGAAATCAGATCATTTATCTGTCTTCTTTATTTTGGAGAATTTTGTTTTAAAATACAAGGCTTCTCACGTAAATGTTGCGAAGTTTGGGCGACTGACGGGACAGGGCTTGACATTTTTCATCGAACAGTGTCTCATAAACGTTTTTTAATTCTAATGAGATGTTTGGGATTTGATGACCTAAGAGATCGTCCTTCTAGAAGAGAAATGGATAAAATGGCTCCGATAAGAAATGATTTTGAAACGTTCGTTAAAAATGCTGGCGAATACATCACAACTGACGAAAAATTAGAACCTTTTATAAGAAGATGCTCCTTTCTTCAATACAGTCCAAGTAAACCTGCAAAATATGGAATTAAAGTTTTTGCTGTTTTTGATGCAAGGACATTTTGTACTTAAAATCTTGAAATTCATGCAGGAACACAACCCAAACGGTAGTGCAGCTCAGAAAATGGTCTTGATAAAGTAGTCAAGAGGTTTAGAGAGCCTATTTTGAATCCAGGGCGCAACCTTACCGTGTACAACTGGTTTACCAGTTATACCTTGGCAAAGGATCACTTTGAAAAGAAAATTACGCTCGTGGGAACTATCAGAAAAAATAAAAAAGAACTGCCAATATATCTTACTTGTGGCAGAAAAAGAGAAGTTTGATCATCATTATTTGGATTTCAAAGAAATATGACATTAGTTTCCTACACACCAAACAAAAATAAATGCGTTGTTCTATTGTCCACCATGCATAATGACAGAGCCATCGATGTTTCGACTGGAGAAGCAAATAAAAAAAAACAGAAATTATGACTTTTTATGATTTAACAAAGGGTGCTATAGATGTAGTAACCATTTATAGTACTGCTAGAATTAGCAACAGATGACCAATGGCAGTATTCTTCAGTATGTTCAACATTGCAGCTATGAATGCTAGAATATTATTGTTATCTTCGAGGACGCCAGTAGTGCAATATAGAAAACGAAGTTTATTTATCAAAGAATTTGCATTAGAACTTTTCAAGGATCACATTCAAGAAAGCAGCTCGTAGCAAAATTTCCACGCGAATTGAGTGAAAAATTAAATTGCAGATATGGGGAAGACTGGGAAGGACACTCGCCAAAAAAACAGGAGTGTTCCAGGGAAAGGTGCCATATATGTCCTAGCGTAAAGGACCGAACCACAAATTTGCTGCGCTAAGTGAGAGAAAAATGTTTGCGGTAAACACAGCGCGATTTTTTGCAAAAAAATGTGAAATGTAAGCTTTTTTTTTTTTGAAAATATTTCTGTAAAAATATAATATTACATAAATTAGTACTAAATTTCGTTTGCGCACAAAAAGAAATCAGTCTGATTTTTTCTGTTAATGATAAATAATTGCAATCTTAAAAGTGTATTAAAATACAATTTTTTTAGAATTATTAAATTCAAAGTATATTTTTATATTTTATATACTTTTTATTATTTAATTTTTTTTCTTCGATTACACAAACAATTTTATTTTTATTTCGTTAAGAAATAACGCTTCGGGCCTACGGAGCCCGACGCGCGTCCTCGCATAGCTAAAAGCAGCGCGCGTCTTCGCGGGTTAACAGCTTGAAATAGCATTCTTTCTATAGACAACAAGTTACTCATTTAACAAGTCCCTTCTACGTCCAATATTGAGTTATGCTTGCCCTGTTTGGGCTTATTCTAGTAGATCCTTAAGGAAGAAATTGCAAACTGCACAAAACGGAGTTTTGAGACAAATTACTAATGTTTCATGGTAGCTTCGGATTTACAGATTTGCATGCTGAACTGAAAATTGACCACATTGGAACCTTTTACTATCGCCTTGCTAAGAAATTCTATAAAGACATAGAGTTTATTAACAACACTGCAATTAAAATTTATGATTACGACGCAAATGATCAATGTAATATCAAAAGGCCTATGGCCGTTCTTAGTTACACTCTTGATTAAGCTTAACTGCACCATGGCTACCTTATATATAGTATGATTTTGTATTGTATGTAACTGCTTACTTTTAACTTGAGCTCCTTACTTAATTTATTCTATGATTATGATCACATTTTAAATAATGCTGACTGGGTCTTGCATTTACCAAATGTTTGCTTGACAATTTTCATGTGTTCAATTATTATTGTTCCCACTGGCTCGACGGAGTTTGCAGCTTTTCTGGACGGCATTTTCATCACCTAATTTTCAGGCTTATTTGAGCTCGAGTACTCTAAGGAATTAACCCTAATAGTGAGTTTATTTATCACTGAGAGCATTTCATATCTGCATTTCATATACATTGAACAGGAAGCAGGTGTGCACTAATGATGGTCAGAGGTCAGTTTGATGTCCCATATTGTGCACTACTACATATTTGAAATGATAAAATTATTTTATTAACAAAGGCAAATATTGTGTGTAATATATCCAATTTGTACAGAGTAGAATTTGTAAAGTGCAGGACTATGTACAAAGCAGAATGTTTTAAACAGTGTAAGAATACAAGTAATCCTTTAAACTGTCCTGAGTCACAAACCACTAATAAACCTTTTCCCGCTAATCTGATAAAATTAATTTCTAAAATATAGGAAAACTCATACGCATGAAAGTGTTTGTGGAGATGATATTTTTCAATTATATGCTATTTTGTAAAGTATAAGTCTGATACCCGAATTAATATTGGTTTGGTAATCGCGAGTAAATATTTTTACAGTCACGGCGGAGTTAGGGAGGGGCCTCGCAAAATGAATATTAGAATTATGCGTATACTCTTGAGAAATTTCAGACAACATTCAGAGATGATATATTATGAAGGTTTGTCACAAGGGGTGATTAATAGTTATTAAATTCATTTTATCGCTTAGGCTCTGAAGCAGATATTTTAATTTTTTCCGTTTAATTAAGATATTGTTAAAATGTTTGCATATCAGTTTAAACTTGTGTTCATTTCTCATATTAAGCAGTATCATGAATGAATAACTTTATTTACCAGTCGACAATGCAAGTTTTTAATTTTCTGCGTTCTTTTTTCAACGTTTTTATTGGAACGTTTTTATTTGAACGTTTTTATTATGTAAGAAAAGGCTAAAACACTTGTCTGATGCCTACACTTCACTGAAGATTAACATTTATTTGCATTCTTTCCCATCGGGTTTCACAAACAGATAATGAGTCACTGTTCTTTTTAATTTCACGGTGGTTTAATTCTTCTACTCCAACTTAACGTTTATCAAAACTACGTGATGACGCAATAAATCGAATCGATGCGATCGAAGCAACTCTACATCAATAGTATTCCTTTAAAAGAAATCATCAATTATTAAACCTATGATTATATGCCCGGATTTACATCAACATGCTCTCGTTTGATATTTTATTACAAATATTTAATTTTCACTTGCAATTAATAATTAAAATTTTGCCTCAATGTATAGCTTAATGCCTTAATGTTTAACTATCATATGGGAGTGTCTACTCTAGATTATGTATCCTGACGGGTTTCCAACTATCAACCACCTGCCTTTTAAACTGGTAGTTTTCATCTATCACATTTATCTCGCATTTAGTTCTCAATCTTTCGCACTACTTATAAAACTCGGAATTAAAGCATGTTTACTTTCATTATTGGAATTCGAACATTCGTCAGTTGTCTCGTACCATCTTTCAAGCTTGTTATTTAAACTACAATTAAATTCCTGTGTTTACTTCCACCAAGCCTAATCATCCTATAAGCCACGCCTCTCCGCTATGTTGGGTTACCAGCCCGAACATAACTTTGCATTACGCTGTGTCGGCGAAGCGGTTATCGCTTGTAATTTCAATTTTACACCATCGCCTAAGCTGCAGAGGGCAACACAGAGATCTGTGATATAGCTCGACCGACTCATCCGCGACCATGATCGCAAACACGCATGCGCATTTCGGACCGAATTATTCTCAAAATAGGGTGAAAGGATGGGGACTTTCTTTCCCTCCAGCATAGCTTTTTCCGGAGATGAGAAGACCTTTCACGTCGCAGCAAGTAATACCACCCCTTTTGGACGAGTCTATGTGTTCTGGCACAATGCCAACCAGGGTTGCGCTTGAGAGGGTGATCGATTTATAACAGGCATCCTAGATTTATTATTACGTTAACGAAACTAGTAGTCTCTACAAAACATTACTACTTGTTTATTACTCACCAGATTTCTCGTACACTTTTACGTTAGAACAATTCAGCTAGTGTTACGATTTTAATATTACGTGGCCGTATCTTCTCTTTTTTAATCTCAAGTCCGTATCTCAAGTGCGTTGCCTCTTGAGGCGAAGCGGTGGTTATATAAAATGTGGCATTACAGCACTCCTGTCTACATCTCGAAACGGCAGTATACATGTGAAGCGGTTCTATAACTTTCATCCAAGAAGAGGGAAGCTAGAACTCTTGCACATGCGATTTTCCCGTTTATTTTTCCATCGCTAAAGTCTAAATAAACTGTCAGCACTCACGTCTACATCTCAAAACGTCAACATACTAGAGAAGCGGTTTTATAGCTTTCATGTAAGAACAGGGAAGTTAGAATTCGTTCACATGCGATTTTCCCGTTATTTTTCCATCGCTAACGTTTAAAAAATTTTCAATGCTACGACAATTTTCCGAAGAATATACACAGACGTCTTTGCCTTTTCAGGGCCAACTCAACAGCTCTTCTCGAAACAATCGGATACACTAGCCCGTATCGGATTGTTTGTGGAAAGAACCAAACAATGTTTACCCAGCGAAAACGTTTGTACTCGTTTTCGTAAAACATACATACACACAAAGACACTACTTGTGTTTTTTTCTTTTCCCTCTGCTGAAGATTTACTTGAAACATATGATTTAAAGTTTCCAATAATAAATGCTTTTTATGTTTATAACAACTTTTAGATGTTTAATGTAGATGGGATGTATCTGATTTTAAACTGCTGTAACTGTTGATATAATTTTACGGATGTCAATTTACTAAACTGCTTAGAAAGTTATTTATAAGTCCACCGACTTGAAATGTAACAACTAATTTGGGACAAAATTTTCGACCTAAACGTAACAACTAATTTGGGACGGATGGAGTATAATTCAACATTTAGTTTTAATTCCTTTTAAGAAATTTCATGATCACGAATTAAAAAGCTATTCTATTAAAAAATCACTGTTTTCAAAAAGGCTTTTAACGTAATAACATTAAGAATAATAAATAGAAAAACGATTGGGATGAGAAACCAAATCTTCTTTCCAAGAATTTTGAATATAAATATATTAGTTTCAATTAAAATACTTTTAATGTATTTTAAAAGTGTAAAATGAGGTTAAATATTTTGAAATACTTTTGTTTCCTCTAAAATTGCCTTTAGTAAAATCCTACTATTAGCTCACCCTCTCTCTATATCTTGTTCAAATTTCCAATCGTTCATAAAATACTCAAGTTTATCCACACGAGTTCAAATACAATTTTTTAAACTTGTAATGTATGATACTTGATATTAATATGATGATATTAGGTTTTTTTAAATATGTTTTCACATATAAAAAATGTTTAATGTAATTTTTTTTTGTATTTTTAAGTTTTAAAATTTTTTCTTTGTTGACTTAAGTAGAAATTGACTTTTAAAAAATGTTTATAATTTTTGTTTTAATTGATTTAATTTCATTATTTCAGAAGTGATTATTTTCATAATTTTGTTTCATTAAAAACAAAAAAAATTAGACTAAAATCTAATTTTTTAAAAACCTTTTAGCACTCTGATTACTAGCTCAGTTTTTTTTTTTTAATAACTAAACGTCTTAATTAATCAGAATAATAGTCAGTTTCTTTTCTATGTTTTAAATTAAAAACATAAATTAATTAAACTATGGAATTTTTTCTGTTATTAAATAATTCACATCAATTTTATTATAAATGCTTACATTTATTTTTATCCAACTAAAAATTTTCCAGCAATTAGCAATTTATTTTTCAAATAAGTATTTCTTGCATGAAGGCAGTTATGCAAGAGGTTTCCATCAAGAACGTCAGCGTAGTTTTTTGACTCTATTCTTTTTGTCTAAATTAAAAAAAAAGAGTTATGATTAGTGTAATTCTTAGCAAATTTATCTGTGTTTCAAAAATATCCTTCTGAAATTTTTCTTTTCATTAGTTTTTACTATTTATCTTTATTTTTTCTATCTTAAAAAGTGTATGATTGTTAGTTTAATAGTTTAATGAATTTTGTTTGAATCATCATAATAACAGCCTTTCTACGTGAGCCTAGAGCGAAAATACTTCCAATTTACTCATATCTATGTAGGGCGGATGTATACTCAAAATGTGTTGAAAATAGCTATCAATGTGTGTCTGAGTTTGACTGAACTTAAATTAAATAAAAAGTGTTGTTTTGACAAATAAAAAACAATATACAATAAAAAGCCTCATAACTGGGTCTATTTAACCACGCACAAAAACTTATTTATTTTATTTATTTTACTTAAAAGTAAACAGAGACAAACGGGGATTTGTAGATGTAAATTGCCCACCTGCTCTAACTCGCAAACAGAAAAACTGCTTATTACTTCACTTTGCAAATTTCTGAACTTCCAAATGTAAACGAAGACCGTCCGTTTCCGGTGCCTTCTTCACAAAACCTGGCTTATTCTTCCCTACCCATGGGCAAGAATTTTAACTTTCCAACTCCCCAATGAAAATTATAGTATCGCTTCCCTCGTAGACTGCGTTTTGGGATGTAGGCGTTAGAGGTAGGATATTTTTCTGGATGCGTATTAATTCTATATGTTTCTGCAACAGATTTCCAATCTTAGATTAGAAATCTGTGTGCCGACAATTCTCCATTTACTGTAAAGAGTGCGAATTTATAAGAAAATTCCAAAATTCTTTTACAGGAACAATTTTCGCAGCAATATGGGTAAACCAAACTAGTTTCCTCTCCTACAAAATCAAAATTAGCAATCTGAACATTTTATTGTGATATGGTTTTCCGGAAAACTTTGCACTAAGCTTCAATTCTTATTTTCTCCGTTCATTGGGATCTAACACGCTAAAAATGAGGTCCTAACCTGCATTCCGGGATTTGTCTGAGCTGTTGAGTGTAAAGTTGTGCTTGCCCTTCGCTCATCTAGGCAGACCAACTTTCGCAATTTTACATTTGATCTCATCGGAGGTGTAGGTATGTAATCCTACAATGGCTCTCAAGCATTTTCCGATTAATGTTGCTCATGCAAGAAACGTTTTATTGCAATTAAGTGTCAACGAAGAAGGTAGTTTAGTGCATTTACATACCGCACTGAATAATGTTCCTAGTATGTAGAGAAGATTTAGCGATGGCAGGGTCAGTGCTTACGAGCTGTAAGACGTAAAGCTAGACTTCTATACTTCTGGACGCGACGAATTTCTCCATCTTCGGACTGTTCAGAGATCCTGAGGGAAAACTTCTAGTTTGGACTTTTACTTCAGATGCTTCTATTTCTCAATATGGCAGGAAGAATTATGCACCTGAGGCGAAAGAAAAAGAAACTATCTGGGCTTCCCCAAAAAATCTAACCCTGCCTACTTCTACCCAGGAAGGTACTCCAGTGATTTCGAAACCTACAATTCAAAATTGTTAAAACCAGCCTTTCGTGTTTGTGAAAATCAAGTGTGAAAGAACGTGCCCGTAAAAAAAAGAAATTGTTCCTGTGGTAAAGCCTGCCGAAATGAAAAACAATAAAGAAAGATTACCTCCGATCATCTGCCACATACCGCTGGCCATCTGGAAGATTATTAGATGCCTTTCCTCTAACCATAATGTCCATGGCTTTACGTGACGCATCTTAGCAAAATTTACTGTTAGAGCAACGCCTTGAATTTGGCCAATGACAGTCCAGATGAATATCACCGTTAACTCCACTCACATGAATGATGTCACATGAGTTTTGTGTACATTCTGCTGTTGCGCGCTGCGAAGAGCGTTCTTTGAATGTATATTTAGTTTTTCGGAATGAAAGTGTTTATATGTGTATATAAATATATAATGTTTGTTTCAGAATAATTAGGATTACTCTATTGATCCATAACAAAATTATATCCAGTCAGATGGTGAGAATGGGCTATATGTGGTGAAGTGCAGCAACTAATTAACACCGTTTTGTTCGAAAAGATCCTTCCCAAACAGGCTTACTAATGTTTTTCCAGGCAGATTATTGCGTAGACGTTATTGTACGAAATATACACTTATACACACATATATGTAACTATATACTCACGTACACTCACACAATTGAATGTATGCATGTATTTTACAAGTAAACAAAGCACAAATTATAAAACAACTGATTTTCATGTGCGTACAACTATAGTAAGATAATGTAGGTTAATAAAAATTTAAGTAGTACGTAAGCTATTATATCAAATGTAGCAGAAACAAGCAGGACCTTTTTCAGAAGTAAAACGTTTTTGCTTTTCGAAAACACAAGACTGTTGGAGCACTCTTGGAGTTCAGTAGTTCAGTAATTTTCTTAAAAATGTATACCAAATTAAGGTAATTTTTTACCTTGATTTTAATTATTATTTTTCATTTGTCGCCTGGCTGTGGATGAGAGAAACTTAATAATTACAGACAGTATTTTCATGCTTACAAACGTAAATATGCTTTGAAAAATTTATGCTTGAAGCTTACGTATATATTTTTCGTAATATATGTTCGTAATATATGTCACATATATATTTGGTTATATTTTTCGTAATCATTATTTTCACAATAGATTTTTTGAGATACTCGTTCCGCTCATTTTTCTATTAACTTTCCTGTGAAAACTATGATGGCATGCCAATTGTTTTTGAAAATATTGGGATTATCAATATTAGTTTTCTGCATTTTCTTCAATTCCCAGTGATCCGTAATGTTAATTAAAGAAAAAATACAGATTTTTATATTAATTTAATTAAGCTAAAATATTAATATATTATATATAATTATTATAAATTTTTGCTAACACACAATGTATTGTACGTAATAATAATTAATTAATAATGATTTTGTTATTAACCATTATTAATATGCATAATTATAATATTTATAATATTATATTTAATCATAATTGCTAGTAATAAAATTTTCATATATATATATATATTATATGTAAGATATAACAAAATACGATGGCTGCTTTAAGAATAATTGGGGACCTCAAAATTAATAATTCTAGACATGAAGTTCTCGTCCCCTAAATTTATCTGTTCTCCGAAATGCGGGATCTTCCCTGTTACATATCAGTCTAAAATTAACCAATCCCCCAGTTTAGAGTACTTTCTGCATCTACTAGGTATAACCGCTTACAAGTAACTACGTCATGTTCCTTTCCTAACTTCTGCTCTGCCAACACCGCGGCTTACAAAAATGCCTATGTCATACCTTTAAAACCCAGCGTATGTGAAATCATGATAACTGCTTGTGATCAAAAAGTACATTTTTGAGAACATTCCAGCTTATTACGTAACTCGCTTCTATAAATAACGAATTCGCGCCTTTAGTGTCAGAGAGACCACTTTCTCGCTCTGCTGCTAAGACCTGTACTGCTGCTCTTCTGCATTTTTTTGTTCGAGTTATGACGCAGTGAATTTAAAGTTAATCTTATTTAGTAAATCATTATCGAATATGTCGAATTTGGAGAATTTAATCTAGAATAATAATAATCTGCCGTTTGAATGGAATAAAGATATGGAGCTATAAATCCTTCTGTGTCATCATTCTGCTGTATTCCACTCAGTCAAACAAAGCCCGGACTCTGATGCCAAGCTTCGACATTCCTATGTCTATCCGCAAAATCATCCCATATATATATATATATATGGTGTTAGCTGAGTTCGACATTCAACTATTTTTCCCTTGAAAAGCCTGGTTGGAAGTCCAATTGGGTTAATTTACCATTTTCCGCTTTGTAATTTTTATAATTTTGCAATTTATGTTTTAATTATAATTTTTATAATTTTTGCAATTTATGTTTTAATTATTATGTTTTAATTTTGTTTTAACTTGTTCCATCGATCTGTTTTTATATGTATTAACTTTTCACATTTCACAACGATCAGATTAGTTTTTTTTGTGCATTCACATGTTTTGAACATTGATTTTAACAGTTTTATTTCGCGTGTATGCTGTTTTTTCACCTTTCCATGTTAATATTTTAAAAAATACTGCGTTGAACTATCTCATGGAGCCACAGCTCCTGGTAACTTTTTAGCAAGCTCACTACAATATTTCTTCCTATAATTTTATATTTTTGCAGCATTTTGCGCAAAAAATTTTAAAGACCAAATAGGTCTTACGTCACATTACTTGTTAGCTTTTCAATTTCTATTTCGATTATATATATATATATATATATATATGTGTGTGTGTGTGTGTGTGTGTGTGTGTGTGTGTGTGTGATAAAACTTCTTTCATAGTGTGAAAAAAACTACGTTATTATTCTAATAAGATCATTTAGTGAGAGTTGCAAAGGACTGGCGTTGTAGAGGACTTCGCTTTGCCTTGAAGACTTTGTCGCGCAGTTAGAACGATGGATTCATAAACCCGCTAAACTGTAAGGAATTCACAACTAAGGCTTCCAAAAATTTACGCTCAGGAAGCTGCCTAAATAAGTCTTTGCGAATGCCATAATAATTAACACCCTTTGGGGGCTTAGCCATGATAGGGGGTTCTAAGCTGATCCGGTTACTGATGCACGCCTGTGCCTGCTGGAGTATTAATACTGGTAATATTTACATGTACAATTATCAACGACATTTTTACTAGGATTAGGCTTGTCATTAATATTATTCAATACAGCATTATTATCAGTACCAACATCACAAATGTTATGAATCGTAATAGCATTATCATGTACATCAAGATTAGCAAATCTATTTTCTAACGTTTATTGCGACTTAGGTTTAACTAATTTCATACCTTTGGCTATTTTAGCCGGCTTCTAAATATCTATTTTGTTATCAGCATTAGAAACATACTCATTACCATTAACACCATTTTTCGTTTGTTCCTGGCATTTAGAATAAATTAGAGTTCTCTGCTTGACAAAAGAAAATCGCATTTACCCATTATCGAAGAAACAAAGTCTTCAAGCTTCTTTAATTTCTTGAAATGATCCCGGGGAAATTGTTGTTCACAGATCTGAAGTTCATTAATAAATTATAGTAATGCAACTAATAACCGAAAAGATCCTTGACAATGCAAGCGTATTTCTCATTAGGCAGAGAGAAAATTTTCAAATTTTCCATGAGCGAATCAACACGTGCTCAAAAGTATCGAACTTTGAAATAATTCAAACAGAGTAATTTATCCAAAGAAATGTCATCGTATATCTTATTATTCAAATATATCCAAATATCTGGAGTGTCACACACATACAAATTCGTCGAAGATTCCACATCAAGGAAAATATCATGCACATGAGAAGAGCACGAGGGATTGGTCTAAGACGTAAGCTTAACGCCGTTTCCATATACACAATTCCAAGTATTTGTCAACGGGGGAAATTCACAAGCTCGGGCGAAATAATATTCATGGGAATCCAAAAACATCGCAGCATTTAAGCACAGCGAACGAGCACTTACAAAGGCACTCATAGGCGAACGAGCACTTATAGGCTTCGGAGAAATGTGGAGTAGAAAAACTATGAAATATATTATACATTAAAATTTAATTAATTTACGTTTTCAATATGTTTAAACATAAAGTATAATGCAACATGCAAGAAGGAAAATAAAAAATAATGAGCAATATATTTGAAATTTGTTAATTTGTTTTGTAACCGTGGAAAAATATCTTTTATTCGTAAAATTTGAGATATACTCCGAACGAAATTCACCATAAAATTACTTAGAAGAGAATATTCAAGATTATTTCTCGATAAAACTAGTGTCTAGTCCGATAAATTACCCTCTAGTTCAAGATATTTTAACTATTTTTTAAAAGTAAAACGAAGCTAAAATTTAACTAATGGATTAGAAGAATGCTGTTGCATCGTTGAAACCGAGATTGATAATCTACCTTATAAATACTATACAAAATTATTCTTAATTTGGCAATGGATTTCCGAGCCTTAAACGCAAATGTTTAGAAAAGCGTGAATATCCAAAATATTTCTACCTGTAATTTTTTTTAAACCTTTCTTTGTAACACATTATAAATCAAATAAAGTGAAATGAAATAGGTGAAACAGTGATTGAAACTTGCTTAAATCCGTGCTGCAATAAAACTGCTATTCAAGTAATCATTATCTTGAGAATATTCATTGTAACTGGAACAATATTTCGATGCTTGTAATATAATTGTTCTCAGATTCTATTTATTTTGTTTATTTATTTTTTTAATTAGGACGTTTAATTAGGCGAAGCTTGTCTTATGACACAAAGGTGCTGCGTCATATTACATTACACACACAAATATATGAACAAAAAATGCAATAGTAAATCAAGGTTACAAAGGTATAAGACGTCACATTGTGAGACAACAAGGAACTAACAAGTAAATAAGACGACATCATGTAAAAGCAACAGACAAAACTTAATGTTAAACCAGATGTCAAAGCTGTGTACAAACAGTCAAAAGTTGAACTCAAACCACAAATCCAATTCTTTTTTTTTTTTTTTTTTTTTTTCGAATTAATAGCTTTTATGATCTCTCGCAGTCTTAGAACTCTTCCATCATATAAATCTTCCGTAGAAGTGATCCTAAAATCTTGATGGAATGAATAAGTTAGACCACATCCACACAACAGATTCCATATCAGATATCCTTCGCTGAACGTACTTCTTTTTTATGTTTTGAAACATTTCTAAGCATGTTTACCTCAGCAACCAGGCGCTTTGCTACGTAAGCATTCGAGGGGTATGGTCAAACCTATAGTAATTTAGCTGTCTCATCACCGAGAACATTGTAGAATAGTCCCCAGAAGTGACGAATTACACTCGCAATAAAGGGAAAGGTCTCCTCCATTTTTGCTGCAGAACATCTCAAGGGCCTGATCTAGTGTTCTTCCAGCCCAGCTCCTACTATCATCCTCTCTAGAAGAATTTCGAATCTCTAGTCAGTTCGCGCCAATTTTCCTTAGAACATCCTAAACGGATGCATCCTTCTCCTTAGACAGATAGTGTGAGTGGCCTTTGTCATAATCAAATAAACCAAACAAAACCAAATGCTAGAAGTGCCTGCATAGCGCATAGAGACTAAACACTTAACGAGCATGGATGTCTTATTTCGGACTTGGGCTCGAATCCAAGGGTGTGGAAACTGGAATTTTCCTATTTCTCCATGCCAGAAAACGTCTCAGCAGAAATTAGTTTCAAGTTTTTTCAAGTTAGCAGGGGAAATAAATGTATACTACATTATCGCTGAATTTACATTGTAGTTTGGACGGTCGGGTGATTTAATTACTTTAAGATCGTGAAAAGTATTTGAAATTATCAGTTAAAGTTTTGAACTGTTTTTGGTGTACATGAATCGAAAGCAGCATTTTTGACATGGAAGCATCCTTTTAGAACCCTTAGATATATATATCGCAAGACTGCGCAACTAATAAAGATTGTCATAGTCAAGGTCCATGATGCTGACCTTTTCTAAACTCAGTAACTTGACCAGGATAATGCAATTTGGTACTTTTTCTCTATACTAGTTTTGTGCAAGAGATCGGAGTTTGCCTGCTCTTACAACTTCCGCAATAGAATCCCAGGTAGGGTATGAAATACGTAGGGATTGCAGCGATGTTTCCCTGTTAAAGGTAGATAGAAGAAAGTGAGCAAGGTAAAAATTTGCATTAAGCTTTTGTTGATTTTTTTTAATCAAGAAATCGTGAATATTCTAAACTCGATCTTCTAACGATAAAACCACAATTTATCAAAACTTTGCAGTATAAAAGTCCCCTACGACGAATTTTCTAGCATAAAATTTTATTATAAATTAACTGATGTATTTACATTTTTATGAAACTGCATATTTACATTTATATGAAATGAAAAATAGGTAAGATGTAATAATAAACAAGTAAATAACATTTGCTCGAAAAATAAACCTTTGACTTTACTGCAATAATTGCTAAGCAAACATAGAACGTTCGTGAGTGAAGTGCAAATTGTTGTGGCAGAAAACATCCTCAGTTCTAAAATCTATAAATATTTCAAAACAGAATAATTTTTATTTAGAAATATTTCTAAAGGGACATTACAGAGAACTCTAAAAAAAGCACTCAATACATTTGAAGTACATAATTTATACAGACAACGCAGTGTGACGGGACGGCTCCCGTCCTAGCTACATTGCCTTTCGGAATTGAGTACCGCCCCGCACTTCTTACAATCTACCATGTTGCGACCCCACAGAGCAAGGGCAGACAAGGCAGTACCAGTACGGTCCCTGCCGAGCCTTACTCTGTCCCGAGAGCCCTCAGGCCTCCTGTGAAGTCTGATATTATACCCCCGTGGTTGAGACTGCCTAGGTACGGATCCTAAACAGTATTTCCCAGGCATTCGCCTGAGTCAAACCCCGGGGGGAATTTTTACAGACACAAAGTATAAAACAAATTTTTCCAAACACCACAATAATTGGCTTGTTTAATTTAGTTCTCCATTGCAATGAAATGTTTCCATGGCGTATTTGAAGGTCTTAATCTGCAACCGCAAGAACATGGTATCCAAAACGTATCCTCAACAATCGTTCCGCTAACGTCAATGGCAAGCAAATTAATATGAGAGTAAACTACATACAGGACTTTTGTTCCATTTCCCTTTGTCTGCAAAGAAACAACATTTAAATGGGTACCTAACAGTACTTAAGGTTTCGGTAATTGCGTGAAAATTAAACAGCTAAGTGCTCACTAAAATCCTCCAACCGTTTTATTGTTTGGATCTGGAAAGCCAAAATCCTTCAAAACTGGTATGGGGAAGACAGTGATCTCAATTCCAAAATGCTGCTGGTACTTTTTGCATGAATTCGTTTTTTGCATGCATTTGCACGTTAATATTTAAGAGTATTTAAGAGAGTTAATATTTAAAGATATTCTTGGACATATGCGTGGTTCTAGTTAATTGAGGGATTTTAATTGTTTCGATTTGCGTTAATATATGTTGCGGCGGCTTTAAATTAACAACTGCATGAGATGAAGAATTGTAGCAAACCAACGAACAAATTAATGACTAGAAACCAAAGATAATTTCTTTATAATTATTTAATGACTGTGAAATAACTGGCTTACTTGAACTGGCGGATGAATCTTTCTCTATCATTTTGATTAATTTGGAGCTGAACATATGCCATAAATGTATTTCTTGTTGAACATTCGTAGCCAAATCCATATCTCTTAGATGTTACATCAGAGCATGAAATAAATGAAGCTGGCTAAATATCAAATTGCAAGAATGAATCGCCGTTAAAAGAAACTTAATTTTCCTCGTAATTTTCCTTACTGTGAGGTGGCATGGGCAATCCAATATAATTCTGAACCCAAATGGCTGTTTTCAAATGGAAACTATCAGATTCTCGGAAAGAAGAAAACCTGAAGTCGTTCATTAAATCAAGAGTCAATATTTTTTTCTATGAAATCAAAGGAAACGCTTGACGATGCAAATATAGAAACACCCTTGAAACATGTCGGATATCAATCTGCTTACATACTCTAGTAAATTTGTAGACATGGGTTTCTATGACCTAGATGAAAATTTAAATTATTTACTAATATTCTAAGTCGAATACTTTCGAAGAATACTCTAAGTCGGGAATGCATATTTTCTTCCCTAGGTTACGTCCTCCCAGTGGCTTCATTATAAAATTCTGATTAAACAGTAACAATGTAAAATAAGCCTGCCAATAACCAAGTACTTTGCATAGGTAAAGAGATTATTATTCAAATAGATAAGTTATTTGAAATACATAGATAATAATTATCAGTGTGTAATGGGCGCTTTTAAATGTGCCTTATTTATCATCGAAGCCTAACAAATAGAATGTATTTTCCTCTCCCAGTTTTCAATCGAAAAAATTAGCACGAAAAGAGGAAAAAATACGCTAATAAGCACTGAATTTCATATTTGAAAAAAATGATGTATTCAGAATAAATATTTTAAAATACGCGTATAATAAATATATATGCTTATAAATTCTTTCCATGCGTGCCCTTTTGTCTGAATTCGAAGATTTCTGTCCAACATTTCACCGCACTTTCAATTCAAATTTTACGAATTGATGCTAAAGTTTATTAAAACGTTACATATATAGATTTATCCTACGGCAAACGGATTTCTTTACATTTTTCTTCCGCTATTTCAGCGAACATTTCTATTGGGGTATCATAAGCTAACAGAAACGTTTATCAGCCATATTTTTATTTCTGTTTCAACCGTAAAGCATTTTTGTCGGACTGAAATACAGGGAATGAAAATAGAAAAACTATGAATGGGAAAATTAATTCTTCGTATAAAACAAAACAAGGAAAATACGCAGTTTCTTTCGGTCCACTGAATCAGTGAAACGTTTTCATCACTGATTTACCCAATAAATACTTTAGCGCACATTTTCTGTCAAATGTTCTAAAAGCATTTCTCTACGGATGAAATGCAAACATGCTACGATTGAGAATGAGGGGAAAAAAGTTAGGGGGGGGAAGAGAAGTCGGAAAGGTTTCAGGTTTTAATTGACGCTAAAAGGGTCTATTAAGTTTTTGACGCTCTCACTCAGCTCGCAGTCAACCAGTCTGCTGTTACAGTAACTAACCCATTTTTTTTTTCGTTTTAGCTTTATTATTAAACATCATTTTCTTCGCACTTACGCATATTCAACAAGTATGACATTCTCTGCTCTTAACCCACAGAATATTGAACAGCAAAATCACAAAATATTTAAAAACAGCTTATCTATAGAATTTTCGATAGACAGGCTTGCCCGTGGGATATAAAAATGTTTTATTCCGTACTGTGTTGCCACAGCTCGCTTGGACGTCGTTTTCTTAATGAAAAACTCGTTAAAGTTTTACAAAATATGAAATAGACAATAAAACAAATTCCAGATTTGGACCTTATAGGGGCCATGTTCGGGTGGCGGATTATGCTATTCAAAATTGGATGGCTCTAAGTGCTGTTGTTTTTGCACAGTACAAGAGACATACGTACATTCATGCAATCTCTCTATTATTTAACTTCTTTAAATATTACACCGGGAGATAATATTTGGTGGGAATCGAATTGAATCATTTCGTTAGAAACAAATACCAAGCCTTATGGCTGTTCGCTTGTATTAATTTAGGTCGAGCATTTGTAGTGTGCAGAGCGCCGCCAAAATAGTCGGTAAACATTCGAGTCTGGCATCCTAGGATATTTGGTGATCGATGAAGGGTGAGGTAGATGATAGCAAATGAAAATGAATGCAATTACAGCTGTATAGACATTTGAAGTTCTAAATTTAACGTAATAAACACTTTTTAAATAGTAGAAACATTCACAGATATTAGAGTATATGTGTGTTATTTGGTGGGAAAATTCATGCAGACTCTCTATTATTTAGCTTTTTAAAATATTATACCGAGAGCTAATATTTGGTGGTAAAATATTGAGCATGCAAGTATTTTGACGCAAAATGCCCTTTCAAGACTGATATCCCCTTCGGGTTAAACTTCCCTTTTGGACTTATAAGGAAAAAATGTAAAACAAATGCAAAAATAAAACCAAAAAAAAAAAAAAAAAAAAAAAAAAACTGTTGTAGAGAATTTAATAAAAAGAGGAAGAGATGACACCAAAATAAGTGTGATCACAAGAGGAAGTGAGTAGGTTCTGGGCGTGGTGGAAAATCTGACTTTCATATTGGAAACGGTTAAATTCCTTTATTAACAAAATCGTTATATGTAATATATCTAACCATTAAAAGCATGATTTATGAACACTGCAAGGATAGGATTAATTATTTAAACTGGCCCAAGTCAAACGATTCGTAAACGTTTTCCCATTAACCTAAGTATCAAATTAGTTTCGGAAATGTAGGAGAATCACTTTTGCACGAAAATGTTTCTGGTCAAAGGGATATCTTTTTAATCATATAAAATTATTTATTGAGCTCTAATTCTGATACCCGAACTAATATCAATTTCGCAATTGAGAATAAATACTTTTAACACTCATTTTCACAACTTTTACGTTCACAGTTAGGGAGGGGCCTTGCAAAGATGAACATTAGAGAACTATAAGTATCGAGAGCTTTTGGAAAAATTACTAACTTTCAGACATGATACTTTATGACAATTTGATACATGGGGTGATCAATAGTTTGCTAAATTCATTTCCTCGCTTAGGCTATGGAGCCAATATTTTAAGTTTTTTCCGTTTATAATTATATTGTTAAAAATGTTTGCATAGCAGTTTAAATTTGTTTTCATTTCTCACACTAAGCAATATCATGAAGGAGTGAGTTTATTTACAAGTCGACAATGCAGGCTTTTAACTGTCGAGGTTCTTTTTTTAAAGTTTTTCTATGGAAAATTATATTATTCATTATTTTTTTGGAAAATCGTTTGATAATTTTAGTTGAAATTTCTGGAATGTAGAAGGATGCTAAACACTACTCTGACGCCGATAAGATTAACATTTTCTTACATTTTTTATATCGAATTTCACAAAAAGAAAATCAGACATTGTTCTTTTTGATTTCACGGGGGTTTTATGTTGCCAAATCAAATTATGTTTTATCAAATATCAGATGGTTACGCAATAACTCGATGCAATCGAAGCGACACTACATCAGTAGTATTCTTTATATAAAATTATCAATAATATATATAATAATAAGTCAGATTTCTGTGCTGCTATTTGCAACAATAGTCACAGAGTTAATATTATATTATAAATACTTAATTTCTCTTGTAATTAACAATTTGAATTTTGCCTTAATATATATTTTGTTGTCGTGTTGCTTTTATTTTTGTGATTGCACATTTTTGTAATTAATGATCTGGAGTCCACTGCAAATCCTATAGGGTAATTTAGGTGAAGTTTTCATCAAAATCCGCATGTTGATACTGAACAACGCAAACCGGAGATGGCAACACAGGGAATTTCTAGAAACAGAGCATCCATACGAAAACACATTAGAATACAATCTCTGTCCCAAATTAATTGCTAAATTTGCATACTTTTGTACTGTTTATTGGTCCTAATTATGATGTCGTTTGACCATTTTAAAGAAATTTCAAGGTTCTATGTAATCGATCATTAACATTTACTTACGAAGCATTCCATTCTTAAATCAGTACGAAATTAGTTTAAAAAATCCAGGGTTCACGCAATCTTTAAGCTCCGCCCCATTTCGTAAGGATATTTCCAATGTATTCGCACTAATTAATGAATTGTGAATTAATTTAATTATCTTATCGCACCCAGAGGCTTACTCCTGGGTGACCCAAATTTAGGTTTATTTTACGTTCCCTAATGTCCGCTAGGCATATATTTATCTTAGCGTATACTTATCTTAGTGTTACGAATATTTAATGAGGTTAGTTGTCATATCCTAAACATTTGAGAAATAGGTGCTCTTAACTCAAGTTTTATGCGTTGGTCTCTACCTGCTAATGCGATGACATCTCGCTCTATAAGTGTATTCATTATTACCTATATACACTGCTGTAAATATTTATATATTTTACACACTTGTTATTTAATTTGATAGACGAAATTTATATCTTACCTGGCCTGTAATGATTTTCGGCTCCCCTTCTACCCTCACTGCTGCTCTTCGGAGATATAGGTTCACGGACACATGACAGTCAAGTGGCCTTCGGGCCTAATTTTTATGGGAAACCTGGAACTGATATTTATTATGTACGCGAGCGAGTTTCCCTTAGAATGTCCTCGACGAAGGCATCCCTCCCCTTAGGCAGACAGCCCTCGAGGATTTGGCTTAATTACATAAACATAATCTTTGTGACACGCTAGCGAAGAGCTAGCTAGATTCCTAACGAAATGTGGCGTTCCTTTACAGCGTGCAAAATCTGTAAATTCGCGTCGGAAGATTTGTCCTAAAATAGTGTTACACGTGTGGAAAGAAAAAATTGAGAATGAAAATGCCAAGTTAAGATAATTTTAATCGCAAATAAAACTATTTTAATTCATATTTAAGAAGTTTCTTGCTCATGATACAGTTTCTGGATTACGTGCCAAGTTTCGCAGAAGAAGAGTTTTACGACGAAGTTTTACTTAGAGAGATGGGTTATCCTGTATAAATTGCCTATATCTGACATCATAATGTTTTCCTAAATGTAGCTATTAATTTGAGACGGCGAGAGTATTAAATTACTGTTTAAAGAAAAACAAATTATTGCACACTGATTTTCTCCTCAACTTATACGGTATAAAAATGTAGCTACTTTTATACAAAACGTAACTAGGGAGAGCAACTGGTCACATTTTTTAAGGAAACTGCATTGCATGTTAGAGGCAAAGCGGTGGTATTATAATGAAAGATGCGACTGCTGGGAAATGTTTCTGTATTTTTGCTAACTGTATATGTTGCAGCAACATATGACCTTTTATTGAAAAATTTATTAGTGACGATAATTCTACATTTAGTGCAATGTGTGAATTCATAAGGATATTCGAAAAGCCTGATCTAGAGAAATGTTTCACAAACGTATGCGTAAACCAGAAGGATTTCTTCAACTAAGAAAAAATGACAATGTCATTTTAGCAGTTTTTCTCAAAGTCGTTTTCGCCTGGAAAATATTGCACTAAGATCTAATTTTTATTAAATCCATTGACGGGGATCTAATAGGCTAATGAACAGCTATCCCAGTGAACCAACGGTTCTGTCAATGACGAAATGAAAGAACGAAGGACACTAACTGCTACAACTGCTGATTAAAAGGCTCGATTTCGACTAAGAGCTTTTTCTCCCTTGTTTATTGATGCAAAAATATTACAGTGTATAGATTTCAGATGATGGGATAAATATAACTGAAAGAAATTATCTAAATGAAGAAGACTGAATTAATTGTAAAAGATTCCTTGGGAGATGTGTCGTATATGGCGTATGTCGGTATTTTTGACTTCCTTGTTAACAGTAGTTTGCAAATGAAACTACTATTAAGTTTCTTCAAGAGTGCTTTATTGTTTCAAACTTCAGTATCTCGATGCAGTTACTCATTTCAGAATTCAACAAAGTTAAATTTATTATACAAAATTTCAAGTGAGAGCGCAAGCGGTAATTGTGTATAAAATTGATGTAATTTTGTTCCGGGAAGAAAATTGCTTACAGTAAACAAAGTAGTACTATTACATTTTTCAGCTTCCTCCTCTCGTTATATCCAATGCTACAGTTTTAAAACATTATTTTTATTTTTCTCACTTCAGTCAAATTTATCAGTGATACATACGTACACATAGATAGAAAGATTTAAAATATATATTTTTAATACAGAAATCTTAGTATCCTGGAAATTTAAAAATATTTTATCTGTTAATTACGTTAAGAAAAACCTCGTGCAACTAACAAAGCGTTTTGAACTATATGTTTAGCAATTTGATGGAAATAATTAAAGAGAAAAAAAGTTTAATTAACTTCTTTTTAATTAAGAAAATCAGCATCTCGAAACCAAGAGCTTTCACGCGTGTGGTCACTGCAAGATAAAATTCGCAATTGATAAATGACAACAGTAAGAAAATTTTAAAGAAAAACGATTTTTCGAAAAACAATAACTAACAAAATACATAAGGATAAACAACTTTTGAAGATTTTGAAAAGAACAGACAGGGATGAGCATAAGTTTTAACAATAGGATAGGAGTTCTGTGATGTTTGTCTTCTGACTTTATGTTTTTACACGACTAGTAATTCTTTGTTTTTATGATGTGATGACACATACCTTCAGTGCAATGTAAGATTTAAAGGAGGAGAATAAAATATTTAAGAAGCTACAATACTACTAATAATACTTGAAATTATGGCATTCCAGTTAAGCATACTAACTACTGATATTTTAATGCTATCAAAGACACATCGGGGGATAATTATTTAAAATATTAAAATTGAACTATTAACTATTACTGGATTACCATGCAGATCCATAACTTCCTATACAGGTGTTCAGCCTGCTATTGCCCTTTCTATGTGCTTAAATATTACAAATACTCCCTTCAAAAATTGTCTACTTTCAAAATATATTTCCTAATCTAAGAGAAAAATGATGCTCAATTTTTAGTATCAAAATTATATCTTCTAAGCTCAGACATTAGTAATGTTCATCGATTGTAGCAATCATCCGGAAACATCACACAAATACACATACGATATGGCACACGAATTTCCACTCCATTATAGCATACATATTTCGTATTTAATTTTAGGTTACAGAGAGATAACTATTACTGATGAATACCTATACGAGGTACGAAAACTGTGTAGCTTGAAAACAGAGTGGAGTTGGCCACAACTGTTTCGGTGAAGTCATGTCGTATACCTCTTCTATCCGTGCAGCCAGTTTCGACTTAACCGAAAACGTCATTGGGGAGTACTTCGTCAGAGTGAACACGTGAGACTGCATTCTGCTGGAAAAATGTCTAATGTAAACACCGAAAAGCGGATCAACATCAAGTTTCTTGTGAAACTTCAGAAATCAGCCACAGAGGAAACATTAGAAATGTTAACCGAGGCTTATGGAGATGTAACTTTGTTTCATGCATGTTTGAATGGCATAAGTAATTTTCAGCGGAAAGTGACACTGTGGAAGATGATCATGGTTGACATCATGATTGGATGGGTTGGTTCTCAAGTGGTCAGACTGTTAATCAATACATTGAAGTACTAAATGCATGGAGGTAGGAAAGGGAGGAGGGGCCATTCCGCGCTAGAAGTGAAGCACTGCTTTGAAGCTTGGGTCACCAGACGGGGTGTTATTTGTTTACATTCAGAAGCTCGCTTGACAAGATTCTGATAGTATTTCGACACACGACAGTTCCATAGAAATCGAAAAAGGGACACTCTCGCATGAAAGAAACATTCATAGTGTGATGGATAATAGCAATTTGTATAGTTTACTGACATTTACGCAAAAATCACATCTTGGTTATTTTTCGATAACTAACAACAGCGATTTTGATTCTGAATTTGTTTTATAAAATTCTAAGCTGTTGCACTACAAAAATATAGATTTTAAGAAAATTGCTAAAAGAGATCTGCCAAAATTTATTTTCTAGAAGATTTGAAAAGTTTGAAACTTGATGGCTAAATGTAAATATAAAATTATGTATGTTAAAATATTTGTAATTAGGCACATAGGTCAGATTAAGTTTTTATTAAATAGAGTAACGTATGCAAGTTCTATCTGCCTAAAGAGAGAGATGCCACCGTGGAGGAATTTTGAAGAAAAACTGACCTTTGAGTGGGTATTAAAAATAATACTTATAATTTTCATTCAAATTATATTCATATATGTTTCTTATGTAAAACTTTCGGGTGTATGCTAAATTAGTGTAAATTACTTTACACGAAAAATATAGTGAATGCACAGAAATTAAAGATTTGCACATGCCGGAAATGATAAATAGGAAATATGTATGGGTATTTATGCATGTGCTTGCAGAAAGCATGTATCTGCCTTTGACAAAATACTTAAATATTCATTAAATTATTTATAAATGTATTTGAAATGAAGAATTTATTCACTTATAAAGTACTGTGAAGAAATCTAATGATTAAATGTATCTAATTTATAATGATTATAAATATTATCTAAATATATAATAACCTTAATATTGAATTGTAAACATAAATTGAAATCCTGTTGACAAATACGTTATAAAACTATTTAAGCAAGAATTGTTCGCATTGGAAAGCAATCCGTTAAAAGGTATTGTAAAGCAAATGCTATGAGATGCGCACTTAAGAACGTAATAAAGAGTTTTGGAATATGTATTGTTGAAATGAAGGGTACAAAAAAAATCTGATAAGTATAATTATAAGAATTATTCCTTTTACATTATATAATAACTCAGTTACAAGTTTTAAATAATACTTTAAAAAAAAAAAAAAAAAAAAAAAAAAACTTATTTTATTCCCTTTCAGAAATGTTCAGAGAAAGTCAAATACTATTTAATACCTATTTAATTATTATACCAATTATTATTATACCAATTAGCGAAATACTTATTTAAAGTATTTCGCTAATTCCTAATAATTCTCTAATTTAAAATGAACCGAATAGAGCATTAATTATAAATTGACTTACATTTTTCGATTTAAAAGAAGCCAAAAAATCATGTCATATTTAAGAAAGTATTTTAGGAAGAAGCTCTATAAATAGAAAAGAAATAATGCATAATTTTAATATTAATAATGCAATAAACTTTGATCTTAATTTTTGTACCTTAACCGAATAAAATCGAATTACCTTATTTTTTTTTCTAATGTAATTAACGAAAACTTGTGAAAATATTTCATTCAAATTAAACCATTCTGAGAAAACTGTCCTGTGAAAAGTATAGCATTTAATTCCGTTCAGAATGAAATGTTGTTTAAAAATATGTTGTTTTCACATACTTAGGACTCTGAAGTGTTGTAGAAAAGAAAATATATACATTTATATGTATATTTGCGACGTAATTACAAAATATTTACACCCAAACGCGTCAAATCCCATAGAACTCAATGGTAAATGACCCAATGTTTTGGTCACCGCGTACGGATCGCCGGTGCTTCAGAGCAGGGTACGGAGAAACTTGTTTAGGGCGACTCCTTCTTACTTCCTACCTCCATGACTAAATGTCTTCGTGAGAAATTGAGGAACAAAAAGGCCACAATTGTGGAGCGGTGGATGGCTGTTACCGCTCCACAACTGTGGCCAGCATAACGTATGCCCTAACATGGCCCTATCTGTCAAGCAGTTTCTGAACAACAAAAACATTACTGTAATGGAGCCTCCTCCTTTTTCATATGATTGGTGCCACGCAGCTTTTTTTCTTTCCTAAAGTTAAATCTTACTTAAACGGTTACCCTCTTCCAGATCTGTTACCAGCAATGGCAGCACCGAAAGCAGAAGTGTGTGAATGCTTGAAGGGGAAATACGAGGGTAAGTTGAAAAATAAGTTTCCCCTGTCGACTGTGGTCAGAGTTGTGTATGAAAGTCAAAAAATAGAATGAGACATTAAAGATATCGCATACCTTTATTTTTCCACTTAGGTACCAAGTATATTGAGACATTTGTCATATCGCTTGATAAGCTTCAAAAAGCCCTCCAAGAAAATATCAGGGCTTTGCATATGGAAGAAGCGTTGAACGGCTTGTTTCACTTCAGTATTGCTTCCAAAGCGCCTTCCCCCGAGATTGAAAATGCATCAAACATGAATTTTTACTAACATTTAGCTCTCGCAATGAGCAATTATATTTTAGTATACTCATATTGGTCTGCAAGGCACTCAGGTTTGTAAAAAATTATTTTTATATATATGGTAATATATTTGCAAGTGTGTATTTTAATGATACATATTTTCATTCTCTTAACTAAATCATAAACTTATGCAAATAAACCTGATTGCTATCCTAGCTAAATTGTCAATAATTATTGCTATAGATATGCTCATTAGCATAAGCAATTTGAAAATTGCTTACCAATAGCAGTAATGAATTTAAAAATATTAGGCTAAGGATCCAATTCAGTAAATAAAAAAAAATATACTAGAAAATGGTTAAAATTTTATGCCTGAGCTCTCAAATAACTTCCTATAATTTACAATTAATAGCTCAAAATAACTACAGTTAAGGATAAACATAATCATAGTTAATGGTTTAAAGTATTCTCAATCCATGTTGTAATATAGTCCATTGAACGTATTACCAATTTTATTGGTTCAACATTTCCCATTCTTGGTTCAACATATTGCCAATTCATGATTCAACCTATTACCAAACAATGGTTCTGCAAAAGTACCATATAATAGTTCAATCTGTTACCAAATAATTGTTCAGCCAAAGCACCAAATAATGGTTCACTGTTTTACCATCTATTGGTTGCAACGTTTTCAGTACCATAATTTGGTGAAACCTTGAACCAAATCTTTAACAATGAATAGCGAAATACAATATGTATCTTCGATCGGGCACATGAAGGAAATCTCGAATCAGAGCAGATTTTCTGTCAGTCTTAGGCGGGCCACAAAAAAGTCATCCCGGACCGCTATTTGCCTACTAAATACTTTAACTGATAAAACTTTTCGGGGGAGTTCTTCGAAAGCGTTCCTCAGTTAAACATAATTCAGCTTTTAAAATCCCAAATCAACTCTTTTTCGAAAATATTAAAATCTTCATCACGCTATATAAATGAAACTTGTGAATTACGTTTTATAGACGTTTTGATGAGAACCGCAAACTGAAAAAACAATTTAATCACATAACCAAGCAAAAGAACAAAAAATAAATAATAACCTTCTCCAAAGCCACCGCTGTGCTATAACAAGCAACGCAATTTCACTTAAGATGTTCAACAATGAGCGGGATTTTCTTTACTATTTTTCAGTTTTAAAACATGTATATACCGCAGCATTATACGAAAAAACTAGAATGTAACAAATTACAATTTTTTTCATAATAATTATAATCTGAAATTCGAAAGTGTTCTCAAATAAAATAAAAAAGGTTCGAATTATGACGCAGTGAATTTAAAGTTAATCTTATTTAGTAAATCACTATTGAATATGTCATTTTGAAGAATTTAATCTGAAAGATAATCTGCCTTTTGAATGGAATAAAGATATGAAGCTATAAATTCTTCTGTGTCATCATTCTGCTGTATTCCACTCAGTCAAACAACCCCGGACTCTGATGCCAAGCTTCGACATTCTTGTGTCTATCCGCAAAATAACCCCATATATATATGTCATAAAACGTCTTTCATAGTGTGATAAAACTGGTGTTGGTGTATGGTGTTGGTGTATTTAATTATGGCAAAGCACACTAGGGCTATCTGCCTAAGGGGAGGGATGCCTTTCGTGGAGGACTTTCTAAGGGAAACTGGCTCGTATACACGTTACACATGGGGAAAACCATGAAAACGCCCATGCGCCCACCCCGTTCGCGGGATTCGAACCTCGGACCGAACTACCAGTGTTCAGCGACTTTACCGCTCGGCCGCTGGTGGGCGTGATAAAACTGGATTCTTATTATAATAAGATGACTTGGTGAGAGTTGCAAAGGACTGGCGTGGGAGAGGACTGCGCCTTAACTTGAAGACTTTATTGCGCAGTTAGAACGATGGATGCATAAACCCCGCTAAACTGTAAGGAATTCAGAACTAAGGCCACCACAAAAATTTACACTGAGGAAGCTGTCTAGATAAGTCTTTACGAATGGCATAATAATTAACACCCTTTAAGGGCTTAGCCATGATAGGGTGTTTTAGGTTAGTCCGGCTACTGCCACACGCCATTGCATAATAATTAACACCCTCTTGCGGCTTAGCCATGATAGGGTGTTTTAGGCTGATCAGGCTGCTTCCACATGCCATTGCCTGCTGGGGTATTACTACTGGCAATATTTACATTTATTTTCTCAAGGACAATTTTAATAGGACATTAATATTGCTTGCCATTAATATTACTCAATGCAGCATTACTATCAGTACCAACATGATAAATGTTATCAATAGTAATAGCAATATCATGTGTATCAAGATTATAAAATCTATTTTGTAACGTTAATCTCGACTTACGTTTATTTAATTTCATACCTTTGGCAGTTTTAGCCGGCTTCTTAATATCTAATTTATTATCAGCATTAGAAACACACTCATTACCATTAACAAGATGTTTCGTTTGTTCCTGGCATTTAGAATAAATCAGAGTTCTCTGCTTGACAAAAGAAAATTTCACTTACCTATTATCGAAGTAGCATAGTTTTCAAACTTCTTTAATTTCTTGAAATTTTCCCTTCGAAATTGTTGTTGATAAATCTGAAGTTCATTAAAAAATTATAGCAATGCAACTAATAATCGAAAATATCTTTGACAATGCAAGCGTATTTTTCATTCGGGAGAGAGAAAATTCTCAAATTTTCCATGAGCGACTCAAAAAGAATCGAAATTTGAAATAAAAATCGAAAGAGGTTAATTTATCCAAATAAATGTCATCGTATATCTTATTATTCATATATCTGGAGTATCACACACATAAAAATTCGTTGAAGATTCCACATCAAGGAAAATATCATGTTCATGCTAACAGCACGAGAGATCGGTCTAATAATTATTCTTAGCGCCATTTTCATATACACTATTCGAAGTATTTCTCAACTGCGAAAATTCAATATCTCTGGCCGAAATAATATTTATGGTAATCCAAAAACTTTGCAGCACTTAAACACAGCAAACGAGCACTCATAAAAATGCAAAAAGTGCATGTAAAACACCCAGAGATCACTTTCTTCTACAGGGTTATGCGGAGTAACTACTATTTGAGGAAATACATAGCGAAATGCAATGTGTATCTTCGATCGCGCATTTGAAGAAATCTGGAATCAGAGCAGATTTTTCTGACAGTCTTAGGGCGCCACAAATAAAACTACCCGAGCCGCGCTATTTGCCCGCTAAATACATTAACTTATAAGACTTTCCGGGGGAGTTATTGGAAATCGCTCCTCTATTAAACATTACTCAGCTTTTTAAAAAAAGCAGTTCTTTTTGAAAAATATTAAAATCTTCACGATGCTATAAATGAAACTTGTGAATTACGCTTTATAAACGTTTTGATGGAAACAGCAAACTGAAAAAACAATTTAAGCACAGAACCAAACAAAAGAACAACAGAAAAAATAATATTTTTCAAAGCCACCGCTCTGCCTATAACAGGCAACGCAGTTTCATATAAGAAGTTTCCACCTAAGACGCAACTTTTGTATTAAGTTCAATTTTAAAACATTTATATACCGCAGCATTTTACGAAAACACTAGAATGTAACAAATTAATTATATTTTTTTCATAATATTAATAATCTCAAATTCGAAAATGTACTTTTAAAAATCCATGGTATCATCGAAACGAAACCTGCTTCCATATCCATGGACCTTAAGTAATAGACTAACTCAAACAGGTTTTCTCGTCTGACGCGTTGCCGGCTGTCACCTTGATCACATCCGGGGGAGTAGGAACGACTTGCAGAAATTTAACATTGGTTGCCTAATGCAGCGTGTATAATTATCATGAAAAAGCTGTATGTAGCGCCTCATTTCACAAATTAGAATTTCGATATATTTTTATTTTTGAAATTGAGATTGATTTTTAAAACTTTACCATATTTATCAAGCATAATTAACGTTCCAAATAATTATAAAGCTATTGCATGCTTTCAGGGCTGGATATTCCTTTAGCTTTTCCTATGCTGTAAGGAAATTTGTAACTACTTCTTTTAGAAAATAATATTTTAAATCTAAACTAATAGAAAATTTCAAACAAGCAATTTTCTCTTGCAATTTTTATGCTTTTTATTGGTGTAAATAAGCAAAAAGTACTAAAATATTTAAAAACGAATTTTTGAAAGTTTTGTTTAAAATTGTAAATTGTGCTGCTTTTTTAAAATTATAGATGAGTATTATAGCACAATTTCTATAAAGGATTATTATTTCAATTATCTTTCGTAATACATCATAGTGATAAACACTTTTGACGCCTTAAAAATTTTTATACATTTAATTCTAATATTAAAATTGTATTTAACCGTAATAATTAATTTTGCTTGTATTTAATAGTGACTATTTTTTTTAAATTTATTTTTAGTTCTGCATAAGATTTTTTTTTTATTTACTGTTAATTTAATTTATTAACTCAGAGCGGCGGTCGCCTTGAAAGGCTGTTTGTTAGTTTCGAAGCTGCATTTTGCACTGTTTTACTATAAGTGTCCGTGTCTCCTTGCAAATTGTTGTTACCAAATATTATCGCCTTGTATTATATGGAAAGAAATTAAACAATGAAGAAATCTGCATGAATACATGTATGTTTCTTGCACTGTGACAAAAACGACGGTATCTAGAGCCATCAAATTTTGAATAATGTAATTCTCCAACCGAAGATGGGCATCTGGACGGCCAAATTTCGAATTTGTTTTAATCTATTTCATATTTTGTAAAACTTTAACAGATTTTTGATTAACAAACTCAACGAGTTCAGAGCGAGCACTGTACGGAAAATAACAGTTTTATCTCCAGTACGGAAATTCTAAAGATATGCTGTTTTCAAATGTATTTGGTTTACGGGCGAAGAACATGATATTCAATAAATATAGGTAACCCACAAAACTTTAAAAAAAGTTTCCTTTTGGGCGTAATATAAAATTTGAGTGCTTCTAGATTTTATTTTATCTTTTTTTTCCCTTTCATTACGCTTAGAAAATTTTATGCTCCGAATTTTATGAATTATTAAAATAACTAATCCACTTTAATGCTAATAATTTAATGATCCTATAATCAAATAAATATGATCGTTTTGTAATGTTATTATTGTTTGGAATATCACTGCCTGAAAATTTTCATTAACTTTTTAAAAAAATTTATCAGTTCTTGTTTAATTTTACTTATTTATTTCAAAGCATCAAGTACTATCAATCTTATTTAATTTTACTTTATTTTCACTCAAAATTAAGTTCATAAATTTTGTGCTTACAGTTTTTACCGTTTTACCAAAGTAAAGATGTTTGTACAAGAATTACGCGTGAAATGCAGTAAAAAGTGCTTTAATAGACATAATAAATCCTATTTGGAAAAAACTGTGGCTTTCACAATCTCATCACTATACAACGTATCACATTTAATAATTAAAAAGAGTTATGTGATACAAACGCCATAGGTTTCAATGTTAAAGTAAACCAGATCGTCCCTACTCTTTCTTGCCGACATGTCGGTGACGCACGCCCTGCCCACTGGTTATAAGGTGCATGTCCATATCACCTATACTTCATGAAGAAATGTGAAGAACTAATTTTCCCAAGACCTTGATAGTCCAATCTGTATAAGCAGCAGGCATTTGTTTTAGTAATGTCTATTCACAAACGTTTTTAAAGAGCTATCACATATTAACCTTAATTTTGATAGACAGCAATAAACGTGATTACCATGCATTAGTTTAGAAACAGAAAAGATGTGTTTGTGAGACTTATGGCACGACCAAGTCTCAATTTTAATAGTTTTATATTATTATCCTCTATAATTCTGACATACTTGTAATTTACGTGTTTCAACTATATACGGAAACTTGTGTGTTAAAATATTGATCTGCATTTTGTTAGTAGAGCTGTTTTCCTTAAATTTAATACTTTTTAACCAACATGTCTGTAGTCAATGTGTGCGTTGTCAAAATACCTGAAGTTCCCTGATTCTTCAAAAATCAGTATACAAGCAAAAGTAAAAATAAGTAAAACGTAATCATGAAAATAAAATATTCTGCAACGATTTTAATGTCAAGTCATATAAATTATCAAATACATAACTTTCTCAATAATAAATAATCAAATGCATTTCTGAATTTGTTTAATATCACATTTTGTCGGTTTCCAGAGGCGTTACTCATGTTCGGTTTTAATGATAATCAAAATAACCTAAATTTGGACTCAAAACCATTTGATTACTAAAAAATTGTTAAAAATCCTCGCTTTAATATTTAGTATCATAATTATGCTTACTTATTGAACGCAACATGCATTCGCTGGCTTTATGAGATTGCTTGGACGGCCTCTAGGTTCAAACCACTAGCTTATAGAATTAGTCTTCTTAGCGCACTGTCAAATATTGACTTTTAAGAGATTTTTAGTCTAATAGATCATGAACGCTATTATGCTGTATTATCAGCTCAGAAAACACACTCATTTTGTTGATCTGACACAGCGCAAACCTCATGGTGTATTTCTAATGCTGATAATAATTAGATATTAAGAAAACGGCTAAAACAGCCAGAGGTATGAAATTAGTTAAACCTAAATCCCGATTAACGTTACAAAATAGATTTTCTGATCTTAATGTAGGTGATACTGCTATTACTATTGATAACATTTGTGATTTTGGTACCGATAATAATGCTGTAGAATAATATTAATGACAAGCCTAATCCTAGTAAAAATGTCGTTGATAATTTAAATGTAAATATTGCCAGTTGTAATACCCCAGCAGGCACTGGCGTGTGGCAGCAGCCGGATCAGCCTAAAACACCCTATCATGGCTAAGCCCTAAAAGGGTGTTAATTATTATGCCATTTGCAAAGACTTACCTAGACAGATTCCTGACTGTACATTTTTTGGTGGCCTCAGTTGTGAATTCCTTACAGTTAATCGGGTTTATGAATCCATCGTTCTAACTGCGCAATAAAGCCTTCAAGTTAAGGCGCAGTCCTCTCCAATGCCAGTCCTTTGCAACTCTCCAACAAGACATCTTAGCATAATAACGCAGTTTTATCACACTATGAAAGACGTTTTATGACATATATACATGGGTGATTTTGCGGATAGATACAAGAATGTCAAAGCTTGGCATCAGAGTCCGAGCGTTGTTTGGCTGAGGGAAGAGTTTATAGCTTCATATCTTTATTCCATTCAAAAGGCAGATTACCTTTCAGATTAAATGCTCCAAAATTATATATTCAATAGTGATTTAATAAATAAGATTAACTCTAAATTCACGGCGTCCTAATTCGAACCTTTTTTTTTTTTTTTCAGAACATTTTCGAATTTCAGATTATTATGAAATGAATTATAATTAATTTGTTACTTTCTAGTGTTTTCGTATAATGCTGCGGTATATTAATGTTTTAAAATTAAAACAACATATGAAGTACCTAGAGAATGTTGTTAAGCTCTTAAATGAAACTGCATTGCCTGTTATAGGCAGAGCGGTGGCTTTGGAAAAAATTATTATTATTATTATTTTTGTTCTTTTGGTTGGTTACGTGATTAAAATATTTTTTCAGTTTGCTGTTCTCATCAAAACGTTTATAAAGTGTAATTCACAAGTTTCATATATAGCGTGGTGAAGATCTTAATATTTTCGAAAAAGAGTTGATTTGTGCTTTTAAGAGCTTTATTAAGGAACGCTTTCCAAGAACTCCCCTGGAAAGTTTTATCAGTTAAAGTATTTAGTGGTCAAATACCTGCCCGGGAAGACTTTTTTGTGGCCCGCCTAAGACTGTCAGAAAATCTGCTCTGATTCGAGATTTCCTTCATGTGCCCGATCGAAGATACATATTGCATTTCGCTATACACTGTTAAAAATTTGGTTCAAGGTTACACCAAATTATAGTACTGAAAATGTTGCAACTAAAAGCTGGTAAAACATTGAACCATTTTTGGTGCTTTGGCTGAACAATTATTTGGTAACAGGTTGAACTATTATTTCGTACTTTTCGTGAACCATTATTTGGTAATAGGTTGAACCACGACTTGGCAATATGTTCAACCAAGAATGGGAATGTTGAACTATAAATTGGTAATACGTTAAATGGACTATATTACAACATGGATTGGGAATACCTTAAACCATTAACTATGATTATGTTTATCCTTAACTGTAGTTATTTTGAGCTATTAACTGTAAATTATAGGAAGTTATTTGATAGCTCAGGCATAAAAATTTTATATTAGCCATTTTCTGGTATTTTTTAATCAATTACTCTATTGGATTCTTAGCCTGATTTTTTTAAAATTCATTACTGCTATTGGTAAGCAATTTGCAAACTGCTTATGCTAATGAGTATATCTATAGCAACAATTATTGGCAATGTAGGTAGCATATCTGCTTTATTTAATGTTATTGAGAATGAAAATATGTATCATTAAAATACATACTTGCAATATATTACAATATGTATAAAAATAATGTTTTACAAAACTGAATAGTGAATGCCTTACACACCAATATAAGTATACTAAAATATAACTGCTCATTAAAGAGAGTTAAATTTCGATATAAATTCATGTCTGATATACCTTCACTTGTAAATTAAATTGCATTGATTATTATTATTACTTTTGTTGTTTAATTCCACTAAATATACCTTCTATACATTAAGATTTAACACACTCATGAAACATTGTGAAATCATTTCGTGCATGTTTCTTGTCTTATTTTACATCCTCATGTGAAAAATCTGTAAACTAACAGCTTTCTTGTTTAATATTAACATATTACCTGACAGAATTCAAATTATTTATTACAGTTTGTCTTGACAACAATATTTAAACAGTACAACTAAATCATAGACTTTATCTTATACTGATTTGCTATTCCAGTATTTAAATTCACAACAAAAATTGCTTTCTCACAGTAAAATTGAAATTATACGTCGTGTCTAATATGTAATTAACACATATTCAGCTGATTACTATTATAGTACGTAAAGAAAAATTATTCCATGCATAATTTTTATTTTCATTCACATTTCAGGATATTTACCTTTAAAATTTGAAGGTTCTGTAAAAGTGTTTGCCAGGATCGTTAAAATCTACCTTGTCCCCTCCCCATAGGAAAACTAATTTTACTTTAAATGTTTTCATCACTAGCATCTAAACCATAAAGACTTTTTAAAATTTTCATTTATGGCAAATTTTTTATGATATATTAAAATGCATTATGAAGCATGATAAAATATAATATTTATGTAGCTATACAGAAAAGAAAATTTTCCAAAGCTATTCAAATTGTTCAATTTATTCAAAAGCAAATCCCAATTTTCTGCAGAATAAACATATCTCTTGGTATGTAGAAAAGTAAACATTTCATATAAAATAAGTTAGAGAAAAAACATAAGCTTAAAATTAAGATCACAAAGCCTTAATGAAGAACATATTTAAATCCACAGAGACAAATTTTGTGTAACTGGTAAATATGAAAATAATTAAATATTTTATACTGAATGTTTTGCAGACACACATGTAAGCATACTTTAATAAATTATATCACTTATATCCAGTTTATCAAATTTAATTGAACAATATGAAGCTACTCACATAACCTGTTAAAAGATGATGTATGTGCTTTACATATTTTAATCATTAATTTCAGAATTGTACAAGTACATCTGAATAATTAACATACATTATTATACTTCCATAGAAAGAGTCTATACATCAATAACATTTTTCTAACTTTAAATCTTTAACTGTATGAAATAAATAAAATAAACTTACTTGTAAAATAGGTGTGATATTTTCAATTATTTATAATATTAAAAGAAGGCATTTTCCAGGTTCACATTCTGGAGTATTTCAATCAATAAATCTAAGAAAGAACACGTGTATGTAGCAATTATTTTAATACATTTGTAAAAGGTTTTCTGAAAAATTTAGTGGGTTTTAAACAGCATTATGAAACCCAGATATAGAGCTTTTTATTCAACGTTTTCATTGTAGTAGTCTTATAAACATAGTAATCAATTCTAATGATCATTAGAAGAAACACACAAAAACGACACTAGCATCTTTTAGATCCTGTTCGTAGTTCTATTTCAACATGAGTGGGAACCTAAAAAAAGAAGACAGATATATTCATTTTGATCAGATATTTGGATATAGAAAGCCACTTGATTGCTAACTGACTAAGGGTACATGCGCTTTCGTAGGGAAAATGGGTTGCATTAATGTTACACATGCAGGCAGTCCGTTTGCATGGATTCAGACCCAGGTCGAACTACTAGTGTTAAACAGCCTCAACCACAACATTATTGATAGTAACATGTTCATTTTATTTCTAATGAATAACTAGAAATGTAACAAAAACATAATAAAAAAGGAAAATACCTTAAACAATTTTTGTCAAATATTGGGGCTGAATACCAAATATTTTGCTGTATTGGATAATCAGAAAATATCAAAAAAGATTTTAAAAATTATATGCTATATGACATTACATTTAAAAATAAGAATGAGGCAACTTAGAGAAGGTAAAAATAGAGAAGCTATGTTTGGAAAATTTTGCTTGTGTAAAGAAAGAGTTATCATGCTTTTTCTTACAGTAACCCCTTTTAAAAGAAGTTTAGAAGAAGGTTCTCTTCATGGAAACATTTACATTTTCTCTGTAATATAATCTTTGCATTATTAAATCCTTGTGTTCTGCTTTCCAATTATGAAAGAAGTTAATGCATCTACGAATTGTTAATACCAAATTAAAAAATAAACTGAGTGTTCGTTACTCTATCATTAAATATTTTGCCATATTTACCGCTAACAAAATAGCGTAAATAGAAATAACACTTACCTCATATTTTAATTAGTTAGAAATAGTCACTTTTGTTTTTAAACTGTCGAGCTTTCTTTTGTCGAGCTTTAATTAATATCATGTATTATTACTTTAAATACATGATATTAATTAAATTCTTAAAATTACATGCAAAATGTTATTTCTTAAAATCAGAAACCATATTATAAATTCATTTACGTTCCAGCTAAAACTACAAACAAACATAATTTCGCAAGATTATAGGGATTAAATTATCATTATTTTTATCATTTTGGCTATGAAAACTATTACCAGTTTGGAAATATCTTTCTTGATCTTGGAAAATTCAGCAAATTAACACTGTATTTGCAAAAGCACAGATTACGATACAACATCAAGATGATAAGTAAAACAGAAATTTATTCCCAGTTTAGAGAGAAAATGCACAGAATTTCTTAAACTCAAACTTTTTTGGCAATTTGATGCTGAATCAGCACTTTGAACAAAATCTATAAATTTTTGACATTTTTGTAGTATATTGGTGCAGCAATTATAACTGCGCATAACAAACACAACTGTTCAAGTTCAATATATATTATTATATGAAATAAAGGGAAACAAAATGTTTAAATACCAAGTTTGGCCAAATAAGCATGCATTCAAACAGGATAATTTATAACATGGCTAAATAACAAAAATTCAATGTATCTTTACCAAACAATTCTTCTTATAAAAAGGAAAGTTCAAGTAATATTTCAAAATGGCTTTAATCAAACAATTCACCACTGCATCTAGAGTGAAGATCGCTTTTCTTATTTGCTTTACCCACAATCACAATGGATATTAACTAAATTTCGCTGATAGATTTAATTGAAATGAGAAAGAATAAAAATAATTTTTTAAAACCGCAGCATTTCATATAAAGACAGGAGGAAACTGAGAAATGTAAAAGTACATCAATGTTCACTTTGTAAAAAATTTTCTTACCGGAATGAAATTGCATTAATTTTTTACACAATTACTACTCGCTGTGCCACTTGAAATTTCGTAAAACAAATTCAGATTTGAAATATTCTGCAATAATAAATGAACTGAAATACTAAATTGGGAAACAGTAAAGCATTTTTAATGAAATTTAATAATAATTCATCAGTAAATTTGCTGTTAACGAGGATATCCAAAATACGGATATAGGCCACATATGACACATGTCTCAAGGATGCGTTAACAATTAATCCCCTCTCCCTCTTTTAGGAAAATTTAAGCAGCTCTATGTGCATCCCATTGTCTCAATTTTATACAGTATAATTTTTCTGCATTAGTAAGCAGGGAAGAGCAAGCACGGTGTCCAAATGGCAGAGTGAGACTTCAAAATTAAGCAGGATTAGAGCAGTTAAATGTCTTTTCTTCTTTCTTTTCGCCATCGATTGAACAAGTGGTTCATAGCATTAGGTGCTCGTTAGCCTGTTAGTTTCCCATCAATGGAAGGAATAATAACTGGAGCTTAGTTCAATATCTTCATGGAAAAATCGTTTCGAAATTAATAAATTCAACTTGCTCTTTTTTTACTTTTTTTGTTGAAGAAACGGGTCTGGTTTACCCACATTTTTGTGAAAAGTTTCCGTAGATATAAATTTGGAATTTTCTTATAAGTTCGCGTACTCTACAATAAACGAAGAATTGCCGTTGCTCAAATTTCCAATCTAATTTCGGAAGTAAGTTGCTTCACTATATAGAATTAATAAACATGCAGAAAAATGGCTGGCTATGATATTATTACGAAATAGAAGCGTACTTAGTACACATTTTGTGTCAATGCTTTAAGGGCATTTCTGTACGAATGAAACGCACACATGTTGCGACTGAGAATAAGAAGAGAAATGTTAGTGCGGAGAGGGGAGAAGTAGGAACAGTTTCAGATTTTAATGGTCGCTAAAAGGGTTTATTATGGTTCTGACACTCCCGCTGAGATCGCAGGCAACCAGTCGTCTGTTACAGTCACTAACCCATTTTTTATTCTTTTTAGATTTATTATTTTATTTATCATTTTCTTCGCACTTACGCATATATAATTCAACAGCAAAACTACAAAAACGTTAACAGCAGCATAGCGCTGTACGTTTAGAACTACCGATGCAGTTTAAGTTTTGGCATACACTTTTCTCTTTTTTTTTTTTTTTTTTTTTTAATCAATCTTTCCTCATGTTCAATAACGAAGTAAAAAGGAAGTATTGTAATCGCGAAAAGTTTCAGGCAGCATATTTCAACGAAAATATCCATTTTGACTGCTATCGAATGCAGTTTAACGATGTTTTTGCCTGATATCTGTACGTAAGGACAGAATAAAATACTCTTTTCCTTCAAAAAAATTATAAAACTGCTTTAAAATTAATTCTGAAGAGAATTTTTCGTGGCGTCTGTACGAACGTATGTACGTACGTACGTACGTATCTCGCATAACTCAAAAACGAGTAGCCTCAGAACGTTGAAATTTTGTATATAGGACTGCTATAACATTTAGATGTGCACCTCGTATTTTGGTTGCAATCGGCCGCACCAAACGTATATAAATATATTTATATATATATCCACTCTATTACCCGGCTCAGTGATCTCAGTTTCTTTACTCTTATATGTTTGTAAATTGTAAATTTCTTTTCTTTAAAAATGATTGAATTATATTATTTTTATTTTCCGGTTAAGGATTTTAAGCCTTTAGTAAATCTGTGTGCAATATTTTTAGAACTATCAGCAATTTTAGAATTGTTTAATTGCCGCTAAGCCTGTTTTTAATGGCGGCCATTGATGTTTACATTTGAAACAGGAGACTAGTGGATTTGTTGCCAATCTAGAGAAGCTTAGCTTCGCAACAACAAAGATAACGCCTTCATTTATTATTGCCAATTAAATCATGCTTAATTCTTTCTGGAATTTTTTCGAGGAAATAAGTGTTTGAGATTTACTTCGTAATTTTTAATATAGATATTTTGAGTTTTTATGTATTTTTGCCTTCTCGCGAAGTAAGAACTAAATTAATTAAATGAGAAATACTCAATCGTCTGTGAAAAACTGTTTCTTTTTTGTTTTATTTGCTTAATTTCTTTGATATATAGTTCTAGCTTTATTATAGTATTTGAATAGAACATGTGGCAACAATTTGATAATTCTTTAAATGATATACATTTTGTGCATTCTGAGTTATAATATGAAAGAAATATAATACTGTTAAGTAAACCTAGCGCCAGAGTGTCGCCATGGTAAACAAAGTGAATTTTAAAGAATGCATTTATTCTATTGTGGTTTATGCGCTGTCGGCGAATTAGATTTAAATCAATCTAATAAGTTTAAACAAAATGCAAGAAAAAATGCGTATAATTTAATATTCCGTACAAGGAAGTCATGTGGTGTACGCATCAGATTTTTTTTATCAATCTTTCATCATTTCGTCATATCATCAATGTTCAATTTCCTTACTAAGATATCCTTACAAAATCACAAAATATTTGAAAAGCAGCATAGCTTTAGAATTTCCGACAGACAATCTCGCTTGCCGGAGATAACATTTTTTTATTCCAAGAGGTGTTGCACTGCTCGCTTTGAAATCCTTGAGTTTGCTAATCAAAATTTTTTTAAAGTTTTAAAAAATAAAATAGAAACTAAAACTAAGGCGTCCAAAAATTTACAGTTGAGAAGCTGTGTACATAAGTCTTTGCGAATGGCATAACAATTAACACGCTCTGAGGGCTTAGCCATGATAAACATATCTGGGCTTATCCGGCTACTGCTGCACGCCTGTGCCTGCTGATGTATTAATACTGGCAATATTTACATTTACAATTTTCAGCGACATTTTTACTAGGATTAGTTTTGTCATTAATATTAGTCAATACAGCATTATTATCAGTACCAACATGACAAATGTTATCAATAGTAATAGCAGTATCATATACGTAAAGTTCAGCAAGTAATATTTTGTAACTTTAATTGTGCGTTAGGTTTAACTAATTCCATACCTTTGGCTGTTTTAACCGGCTTCTTAATATCTAATTTGTTATCAGCATTAGAAACTCTCTCACTACCATTAATAACATTTTCCGTTTGTTCCTGGCATTTAGAATAAATCAGAGTTCTGTGCTTGACAAAAGAAAATCGCACTTACCCATTATCGAAGTAGCACAGTCTTCAAGCTTCCATAATTTGTTTGAAATTATCCCGATGAAATTGTTGTTCACAGATCTGAAGTTCATTAATAAATTATAGTAATGCAAGAAATAACCCAAAATGTCCTTGAAAGTGCAAGCGTATTTTTTATTAGGGAGAGACAATATTCTCAAATTCTCCATGAGCGAGTCAATACGTGCACAAAAAGTACCGAACTTTCAAAAAAATCGAAAGATATTAATTTATCCAAATAAACGTCATTGTATATCTTATTATTCATATATAGCGAAATATCTGGAGTATCACACACATAAAAATTCGTTGAAGATTCCACATCAAGGAACATATCATGTTCATGCTAAGAGCACGAGGGATCGGTCTAATAAGTATTCTTAGCGCCATTTTCTTATACACTATTCGAAGTATTTCTCAACTGCGGAAATTCACTATCTTTCCCGAAATAATATTCAAGGTAATCCAAATACATCGCAGCACTTGAACACAGCAAACGAGCACTCACAAAATTGCAAAAAGTCACACATAAATGCAAAAAGTGCACACATATTCACTTGTGAAACATCCAGAGATCACTTTCTTCTACAGGGTTATGTGGAGTATCTAACTTTGAGAAATATATAGCGAAATGCAATATGTATCTTCGATCGCGCACTTGGGCCCACCAGCGGCCGAGCGGTAAAGTCGCTGAACACTGGTAGTTCGGTCCGAGGTTCGAATCCCGCGAACGGGCTGGCTGCATGGGTGTTTTCGTGGTTTTTCCCATGTGTAACGTGTATACGAGCCAGTTTCCCTTAGAAAGTCCTTCACGAAGGCACCCCTCCCCTTAGGCAGATAGCCCTAGTGTGCTTTGCCGTAATTAAATACACCACATTAAATACACCAATCGCGCACTTGAAGGAAATCTCGAATCAGAACAGAATTTCTGAGTCTTAGGCAGGCCACAAAAAAATCTTCCTGAGCCGCTATTTGCCTGCTAAATACTTTAACTGATAACACTTTCCGGGGCAGATCTTGGAAATCGCTCAACAGTTAAACATTACTCAGCTTTTAAAAGCACAAATCAGTTCTTTTTAAAAAATATTAAAATCTTAACCCGGCTGTATATGAAACTTGTGAACTACGCTTTTAAAACGTTTTGAGGGGAACAGCAAACTGAAAAAACAAATTTAAGCATAGAATCAAAAAATAGAAAAAACAAAAAAAAAAAAACAAAAAACAAAAAAAAAAAAATTACTCCAAAGCTACCGCTCTGCCTATAACCCACGCAACGCAGTTCCATTTAAGTGTTCAATTGATCATCTCATCGTCGATTATGCCGGGATAGTGCTGTTTTGACGCAATGTTTCCGACTCTTGACACTTTGGCCCGGAGAGCGCATGACGGTAGTTGGCAATGACAAGTGAAAGGAGACATCGGCATGAGAAGAGGGGGTGACTGCAAGTGGTCTAAAATTATTAGACACAGCCTTTTTTAAAAAGCTATCAGATATTAATCTTAATTTTGACCGACAGCAGTAAACGAGAATAGCATGCATTTTGTTTAGAAACAGAAGAGAAGTATTTGTGAGATTTATTAAATACTCAAATCTGAATTTTAATAGTTTTAAATTATTATCCTCTACAAGTCTGACATAATTCGCCTGTTTCAATTAGGTTCGGAAACTTGAGTGTGAAAACATTGATCTGATAGATAAAAGGAAAGACTGAAGATTCAAAACCGTGTGTGTCAAACAGGATAACTGAAATAAAGAACTAAACCAATCCTCAGAATTTCAGTCATTAAAGAAACGGACAACCCAGTAGATGTACTCAGGAAAGGAAAATTAATAAAAGATGTGAAGAGATTGCAAGCCACTCCATGGCTAAATTTAAGAGACTAATGATGGCCTCAAAGTACTTTAAGTGAAGTTAATTCAGAAGACTTAGAAAACTAAAAAGAATACTGCCGAAACATTTTCAAGTAAAATATCCCGTCAGTAGTAGTACAATTTTTTGATGTTGAAATATAAAGTAAATTGTCAATATTGTATCGAAATGCAACCTAGATAAGAAGCTTTACGCATAATAAGGAAAAGTTTTGGAGAAGAAAGAATTTGCCAGAGCAGCTTTAATACTGTCAGAAGCTAGAATGTGGTCAACAGCAAACTCAGACAACAGTTTGAGCACAGAAAAATCAATCGAATTTAAAAAAAAAAAAAAAAAAAAAAAAAAAAAAAAAAAAAAAAAAAAACTGCAAAACTTATTCGAAACCCACCGCTCCGTCTAAAAAAGGGCAATGCGGTTTCATTTAAAAACTGTAACCTTTCTTCCGTATGATGTATATTGTCCCAAATTTAAGATATATATACCGCAAAAGTATACGAGAAAACTAATAAATGACAAATTCGGTTTAATATTATTTGCAATCATTTAAATCTCAAACTCTAAATAAAGTTTTAAAAATCCATTGCATCATCAAGTCGAAACCTGTTTCTATGTCATATGCATTTCCTGAAGAAATTTCAAGAACTAATTTTCCTAAACATTTAATAGTCCAATCTGTATAAGCGCCATGCATTTGTGTTAGTAAAGTGTTATGATAGATTATCTTAAGAAGCTATCAAAGACAAATGATAATATTCATCGACAGTATTGAACGAGAATACCATACATGTGTTTAGAAACAGAAACGAAATATTTGTGAGATTTTTATGAACACACAAGTCTCAATTTTAATAGCTTTATATTATTATTCTCTACTAGTATGGTATAATTTACATGTCTCAACTGGGTAGCAAAATTTGTGTATGAAAATAGTCATCTGCATTTTGTTACTAGATATATTTTCCTTAAATTAAATTTTTTTTGTATCAACATATCTGTAGTCAATGTGTAGATTGATTTAATTCCGGAAGTTTTCTAATTTTTCAAACATCAGTATAAAAGCAGCAACAAAAGTAATACATAATTATGAAAAAAAAATATTCTATAACGATTTTAATACCAAGTCATAAATAATCAAATACATAACTTCAAATCTCTGAATTAGTTTAATATCACAATTTGCAGATTTTCAGAGGCGTTACTCATGTTCGGGTTTAATGAAAATCAAAATAATATAAAATTGGGCTCAAAATTATTAAAATCCTCAAATTGTTACAAATCCTTGTCATAAAAAATAATATCAAAATAATGCTAATTAATTGAACGAAAAATATATTCGCTGGCTGCGTAAGATTGATTGGACGTCCTCTAGGCTCAGACCACTAGTTTATAGGATTAGTGTTTTTTGCGAACAGTGAAACATTAAATTTTAAGAGAGTTGCAGCCTAACAGATCATGGATTCTATATACTGTATCAGTTCGGAAACCAGATTCGGTTTGTTAATCTGACACAGCGCAAATAGCATGAGAGGCTAATCTGCAAACGATGTTGGCTTAAGATGGGTAAACCTCGTTGCAAAAATGAACTATGTGTGATCTCTGAACCTAAGGGGTAACATTCCAAATTAAATTAAACTGTTGACGAATACCTGCCCTTAACAGCTATGTAACTGGAATCAGAAAACAATCTTGATTAAAATACAAATAAAAATTTATTAAGCTATTCTTGTTGTTTATAATAGAACATATAATACAAATTCGTGAACAGTGATTTGTTGTAATCAAAATAGCTGCTTTCGGTGCTTCTTTTGTTGTTTCGATTGTTTGCCCCAATTGGATCAAGCTCACGAAATCCATTGTGGCAACAAGTCAAGTTTGCGCCACAATGACCCGCGGGGAGGCGTGTCCGACAGTCTCACAAGCCTTCGTACCCATTCACCATATACCCATTCCCTTCAATTACGGCAGTCAGCGTTGCTTACCACTGTCCAGTTTGGGTGACATAGAAGTGGGATCACCAAGATGAGTCTCTTTTCTTTTCTAGTTAAATTTTAAAAAATTATGACCACAAAATTTAATTCATAGTTAAACATCTGATAGTTCTACATAACGTTAAACTCTCACATAGCTTACCAGTAGTACAGTCATTTTCTAATTTTGGCCCTCAAATCTAGGTCTACGCTGCAGTTAAACTCTTACGTAGCTTACAAGTATCCTAACCACTATTTAATTTTAGTCCTTAAATGGATTTAGCAGGAGCAAACTTTTAGTGATGTATTAGCAAATATTACACTACCCGAACTGAATTCCTACTTTTAAGGGGACTCGGTACCCCAAAAGTCAATGAAATAACCGATTTTTAAATTTTTTGCTGAAAATGTACCTTAATACACTTACTACACTGAAGAGTAATTTTGAAATAATCTGACGATAATAAATGCTATAAAAAGGTTTTTAAAATTTTGACACCCCTTTAAATGCCACACCCCCTCAGTGTTTATTTATTTATTTATTTATTTTTTTTACTTCTTAATTTTTTGAGTAACTTACTAAAAATCAGTGTAAATGAAGAGGAGTGTAATTAAATATGACTCCAACTATCAAAAAACTCTATTTATGCGTATATACTGATTTATTTAAATACAAATTAAAGTTGGAAAAAATTTTTTTTTTCACCTTTAAACTGGCAAGTTTATATATTTATACTGAGCTCAGCAAATAATTTTATATGTATTATCAGTCAACAAAAATGCTATGTTTATTCACAAGTTGAAATTATCTGTGATTAGATGCGAACAGAAAGAGGTGGTGTAATGAAAATGATCAAATTTCTGACCGTAGCGGTATTGAAATAGTGCTGGAACAAACATTAAACTTTTTAATTAATTAAAATGCACATAAATTAATTTAAAATGGAATTTATATACGAGAACAAATGGCTAAAATAAGAGAAGAAATCAAATAAGCTGCTGAGTGGTTTCAAATAAAATGTTTTATGTCCGTTAAAATTTCAAATTTTGCTTTTTAAAAAATGAATAAAACGACAAATTAATATTATTAATAATGATTATAAGCGTTTTACAAAATATATTATAATTAATTCATGCATTAAAATTGTTTTGAGCGTGTTTTAAAAAACAAAAATAGGTAAAGGAAAATTCTACTTGCATTATGTTATTTTTGCAATATTTCTAGCCAGATAAGGTTTTAAACAAAAGCTTGTAATTTATATTCATATTAATCAATTTAGCAGTACTAAGTTTTATTATAAATATATATATGTATTGAAATTCAGTAATAAAATTTTTAAGAAATGGGAAATGATTTAATGACCGTCCAGACAGTTTACATTCTTTAAACTGCGATTTCTCAGTTTGCAATTTTTTAATATATCCTTTTACTTAAAGTCCTAAAACTTGTTCAGATATGGACCAAATTATTTAATAAATTTACTGCTTATTTAAAATTATATACTAAATAGAATCAAGGACGGGATTTAAAAAATAGTGAAAAGAAAAATTATTGGAAGTAAAAATGTTACTGAAATCATATTTTCTTAAAATTTTTATATAAAAATGTGCTTTTTATTTTTTTTCTCAGAAACTAATTCATTAATTGAAAAATCGATCCGTAAAGTTATTAAAACACTATTATGAATACAATAAAAAAAATTTGAAGCAAAAATATTGAAAATTGGGGAAGAAGAAAAATTTTTAATTGTTGAATTTTTTTTTTAAAAAAATTCAAATTAAACAAAAATTAATATCAAAAATTTTTTTTTCAGCTTAAAACCATTTTGTCTCATAAAACCACTTAATATTATTCATAAAAAGTAGCTGAATGTGTTTAAATAAAAAAAAAATCATTCAAAAGGTACTGAGTCCCCTTAAAACTTTCCGCACGGGCATTAAATGTTTATAACTTGCTGATAAGAGTAAAATTGTGACATGAGCAAAGAAGGATGGAACACCTCAAAATATTAGTTACATTTGGGACGGCAAGTTGGGCAGCCTACGAGATTGGCAATAAATTATCCTTTTTGTTTGATTTTTCTAATCACTTACTTATATTCGTTTCATTCTGACAGCTCTTTCTTGGTACGCAAATTTTTATGGCAATAAGTGTATTTTAATATTAACTAAACGAATCCTGAACTATCTATTAAATACATTGCTCGTTTTTTTGCGTACCAGTTTTCGCGTATACTTTATGAGGTATAAAGCTTTAGACACTAATTTATTCACCTGAAAGATTAAAATGGGGAGATCATATAACACAGGTCAGAAGAAAAATTTTCACTGTTGTAAATAGTCTCATCCCTATATTGGGTAATTATTCTAGCTTAGACCTCAGGAAGAAGAGGCTAGTTTATATCACGGCAATTAGGCCATTGATGACTTATGCGTCGCCGGCCTGGTGCACGGCTACCAAGGAGGATATAAAAAGACTTCAAATCATGCAAAACAAAGTCTTAAGGCTTATCCACCCATGCTCACTTTTTTGTGAGCAATGCTACACTGCACTGTGACTTAAAACTGGACACTCTAGAAGAGCACCTGAATAAGATCAACAGGAAATTCTTCACGAAAGCTCTGAACTGTGACCATATGAGAAATTTTGATATCTTTACCTACGAAATATTGAATGAGGACGCCAAACTGCGCCCCACCTTATCAGGGACCCGAACTTTCCCACCTAGTGCCCACCTGTAAATAATGTACCCAATGTGTTTATTAGCATTCTAAATTTTGTATCTTACTCATTTATTGTACTTCACATTCTACACTCATTTTATGACTCCCACTTAGTCACGCCTTTACCGGGCCGGTTACTTGCTAGTGAGCTCTTGCGTTGCTGGTCTTCCTATTCTTTATCCGTCTTTCTCCTCCTTACTGCGGACATTATGTGAAGATAGTTCTATGTTATTGTGCCCATCCGGCATAAATTTGATTGAGCCAGATAAACTACTGATCTCAGTGGTATTCTGGCTATAAGTTATCAGTCAGTCAGTTTATTCACCTTCAATGTTGAATAACTTTTCATTTTTTTATAGAAACTGCTTTGTCTGTTAGAGGCGAAGCGGTGGTTTTCTGTCATAGCTAGAAAATGTTTCTGCAAGTTTATCTATTCCATGCGTTGCAGCAACATAATCTCGAACGTAAATTGGAAATTTGAGTGTCCACAATCCTCTGTAGTGTAAAGTGGGCGAATGCATAAGAAAATTCTTTTATAGGAATACTTTCAGCAGCAGTATGATAACCCATGATAGTGACTTGTTTTTTGAAATAAAAGATAAAATATAAAAATTAGTATTTGAACATTTTATTGTGAAAAAGTTTTTTTGTGGAAGATATTGCACTAAGCTCCAGTTTTTATTTTTTCAATTCACGGGGATCTAACAGGCTAAAAATGAGTACCTAACCCAGGTCCTAAAACCTGTAGTACGGAATTCTTCTGAGCTGTTGACTGTGAAGTTGCGTTTGCTCCTCACTCATCTAGTCTGACCAACTTTCGCATTTTTACCTTTGATCTCATCGGAGTGGTCGCTTTGTCATCCAGTTATGGCTCCCAAACATTTTCTGATTAATGTTGCTCATGCAATAAAAGTTTTACTGCAATGAAATATTGATGAAAAAGGTGGTTTAATGTATTTACATACCGCACTGAATAATGTTCCTAATATGCAGAGCAGATTTCAGTTTGACAGGGTCAATGCTTCACAAGCTTCCAGTTGCGGCGCTAGACTTCTTTACTTCTGCACGCGACGAATCTCTCCATCTTCCGACTGTTCAGAGATCCTGACGGAAAACTTCCAGTTCGAACGTTTCATTCAGATGCTTATCCTTCCCGAGATGGCAGGAGGAATTATATACCTGAAGTGAAGGAAACCGAAACTGTCTGATCTTCCCCCCAAAAAATCTAACCGAGCCTAATTCTACGCAGGAAGCTACTCCATTGATTTTGAATACTAATAATTCAGAACTGTTAAAACCGGGCTTTCGTGTTTGTAAAAATCAAGTGCCAAACCAGGTCTTCGTAAGAAAGGAAATTTTTCCTGTGGTAAAGACTGCCGAAATGAAAGACAATAAAATCTCCATGATTACACGTAAAGGAGAGAGAATATGTGTTAAAATACTACCATTACTGTGATCAGCGAAAACGTACACAAATTATTAGCATATTCCACATACCATATGACTAAGAAACATCACGTGATGAGCCAAATTTCAAATCTTATTTTTATTTCCATCTGAAGAGTATGTTCCCCGTTCATCATATTAAATTTCGATCGCACTCAGTTGCCACTCCAGTGCTCAAGCAGTTTCAAGAACGTTCAGATGAATTTCTGTGCTTATTTCTACCAATTTCGAAAATCGAATCGAAACCTGTTTCCATGTCACATGTGTTTCACGAAGAAATGAAATTTCAGGAACGAATTTTCGTAAGTATTTAATAGTTCAATTTGCATAAGCTGCACACATTTGTTTAAAAGTTAGTAAATTGTTATCACAGATTTTTTTAGAAAGCTATCAAAGATTAATCTTAATATTGATCGTCAGCAGTGAACGAGAATACCATGCATTTGTTTAGAAACAGGAAAGATGTATTTGGGAGCGTTATTGCACGACCGAGTCTCAATTTTAATAGTTTTATGTTATTGTCCTCTACAATTCAGATATAATTCACGTGTTTAAATTAGGTACGGAAACTTGAGTGTGAAAACATTAATCTGCTTTTTGTTAGTACATATGTTTTCCTTAAAATTAATATTTTTCAACCAATATGTCTGTAGTCAATTTGTACGTTATCTTAAATCCTGAAGTTCCCTGATTCTTCAAACATCAGTATACAATCAGTATTAAAAGTAAAACATAACTATGAAAATAAAGTATTCTACAATGTATTTAATGCCAAGTCATTGAAATAATCAAATGCATATTTTCAAATCTCTGAATTTGTTTAATATAACAGTTTGGCGATTTCCAGGCGCGTTACTCATGTTCGGTTTTAATGATGATCAAAATAACCTAAATTTCGACTCAAAACCATTTGATTCCTGAAAGAGTGTTAAAAATCCTTGCTTTAATATTTAGAATCATAATAATGGTAATTAACTGAACACAAAATGCATTCGCTAGCTGCGTACGATTGCTTGAACGAACGGCTTCTAGGTTCAGTCTATAGAATTAGTGTTCTTTGCGCAAAATAAAATATTGACTTTTAACGGAGTTTTAGTCCAATAGATCATGGACTCTATTATGCTCTATTATCAGCTCAGAAAACACATTCATTTTATTAATCTGACACAGCGCAAACCTCACGAGAACCTAATCTGCAGGAGATGGTTGAACCGTCTTACAGATGAACTCTCTGTGAACACTCAATCCAACGGCTAACATTCAAAATTAACTTGTTGAAGAACTTCTGCTCTTAATAGCAATATAACTCTAACCAGAAAACAATTATGATGAAAATACAAATAAATGTTCATTAAGCCATTCTTCTGGTTTATAACAGAAACTTTTAATACAAATCTCGAACAATGATTTTGTTGTAATCAAAATAGCTGCTTTTGTTACCATTTATGGTTGTCTGAATCAGATCAAGCCACGAAATTCATTGTGGCAAGGAGTAACGTTTGTGACTGTTGTTAGAATACGAGTATATCACAGGTGCTGAATACAGTTACCTTCTGCTTAGACCGCTGTTTTGCGCTTTAGCAAGCGAATAATAGTTCGACTTTGTTTAGTTCCACCGCCAATTTTGAAGGAAAACTGCTCGAGGAGACTTATCCGATGGTCTCCCATTCCTGTTTTCCTGCCTCCAACCTCTCGAGAGTTAATTTGGCTGCCTCATATATAGTGTTCCCCATGTCGCAAAGACACTACCTATTTACAAACATTCACCGCAATTCGTACCCGTGCCCCTCGAAACGGCAGTCCGCGTCGCTAATCATTGTCCCGTTTGAGTGGCAGAGAAATAGGATGACCAAGATGAGTCTGTATTCCCTTGCAGCTAAATTAAAAAAAAATTATAAACACAAATTTTAAATCAAAGTTAAACATCTTATAAGTCTTAATATAGTTAAAACCTTTCGCAGCTTACCAGCAGCGCAACCAATACCTAATTTTGGCTCTCGAATGGATTTAGCAGGGAAAACCTTTTAGTGAGATAATGGCGAACATTACACTAGGCGAGCCAAATTTCTACTTTTATGCTCTGCCACATTGGCATTAATGTTGTATAATTTTCTGATGTGAGAAAAAATTGTTTCATGAGCAAAGAGGGAAAGAACACCTCAATATATAAGCGTTACTGAAATTTTTGAATAATTATTACAACTGTTCGAAATGGAAAATTCTTTTATGCTCGTCCGATGCTCAGAGATCTTTTGCACTCATTTCTCAACCCAACAGGAAATGAATGTGTTTTTTGGTAATTCAGAAGTTTAAGGACTTAAATTAATCACGATATGCTTCGAATAAATTTGAAGTAGAAAAACTTTGAAATATAGTATACTCGTTAAATTTAATTAATTTAAGCTTTAAATATAAAGCAGCATGTATGATGGAAATTAAAAAATAATTTGAAATATATCTGAAGTTTCGTAATTTGTTTTGTAACCGCGGGAAAAAGGACTTCTCTCGAAATCTCAGGAATTCTCTTGACATTTGTGATATACTCTGAAAGAATTCCTCCATAAATTTGCGTCGGAGAGAATTTTCAAGATTATTTCTCGAAAAAACGACTATCTCATTTCCTGCATTAATATTATTTTTTAGAGTGAAACAAAGCTAGAAGTTTAACTTATGAAACGCGTTTGGAAAAACTCTGTTCATCAATAAAACGAGATTGATAGAAAACAAACCTAAGAAATATTACATGAAATTATGCTTGATTTCGCAATCGATTACCTCAGCGTAATTGCAAATAGTAATCAAAGTGTGAATACCCAAAATATTTCACTCTGACTTCTATTAAACCTTTCTCTTAAAACATTTTTCATCCGAAATGAAGTGAAATGAAATAGGTAAATCTGAGATTGAAATAATTGCATAAATTCGTGCTGCAACAAAATTGCTATTGAAGTAACCATCTTGAGAACATTCATTGTAAGCAGAACTATATTCGAATGCTTGTAGTGTATTTGTTCTCAACGGATTCCATATGAGAGAGATATACTTCGCTACATTTTTTTTTTTTTTCATGTTTTACAAAATTTAAAAAGATTCTTACCTCACCAACCAGACGCTTTGCTACTTGAGCATTCGACGGGAATGGTTGAACCTTACTGGTGCTTTAGCTGTCTCATAACCGAGACCAGAAGTCTAAAAGGTTTCAGAATTTAACTGTTGTCCAAGGGGTTAATTAAGGTTTTTCACGCATCCGCGCACCTCGCAGTCCACCATTCTGCTGTCAGAGTCATTCCTACTAACCTATTTTCCGTTTCGTTTAACTTTATTACTAATCATAATTTTCTCCGCACTTACGCCACGTATAATTCAACAGCAAAATTACAAAATTTTATAAAATCAGTGTAGCAGTATACGTCTAGAACTCCCGATGAAACGTTAAGTGTTGGCATACATTTTTCTCAGTTCATTGCCTCAATGTTCAGTTTTCTTACTAAGATGCACTTAAAAGACTTATTTTGTCTTTATATTCTTAACGTTTCGTGAGTTCAATTTATTTATTAAATAACAATTTTCGATAGACTGTCTCACACGAAGGAGATAAAAGTGCTTAATTCCGTACAGTGTTACCACTGGTCGTTTTGAAGTCTTTGAGGTTCTTAATCAAACATTCGATGTCGTTTTACAAAATACGAAACAGAAAATAAAATAAATTTCAAATTCGAGCTCCTGGTGGCCATGTTCGCATGGCGGCCTACGCTATTCAAAATTCGACGGCTCTAGCTGCGGTTGTTTTTTCACAGTGTGAGAAACATACGCAAATTCATGCAGATTATTCATTATTTAACTTCTTTAAATATTATACAGGACGGTAATATTTGGTGGCAACAATTTGAAAAGCGCATGTAAGTTTTTCGGCGCAAAATGCGGTTTTGAGATAAATATCCCATTTTGGAAAAACGTCCTTTTTGGGCTAATAAATGCATAATACGAAAAAATAATAATAATAATAATAATAAAACTGTTGTAGAGAATTTAATCATAAAAAGAGGAAGAGGTAACGTCATTATATGTGTATCATGGACCTTATAAGAAATAGACTAACCCAAATGGGTTCTCTACCCTCGTCTGGCGCGTTCCCGGCTGTCACCTTGATCACTTCCGGCGGAGTAGGGACGACTTGCAGAAATTTAATAGTGGTTGCCTATTGCAGTCAGTATAATTACTTCTCAAGAAAAAGCTGGTTGTAGCGCCTCATTTCACAAATTAGAATTTCTCCATATTTTCATTTTTGAAACTGATATTGATTTTTAAAAATTTAGCATATTTATCAAGCATAATTAGCATTCCAAATAATTATAGAGCTATTGCATGTTTTCTGGGCTGAATATTTTTTTAGCTTTTTTTATGCTGTAAGGAAATTTGTAACTACTTCTTTTAGAAAATAATATTTTAAATCTGAACTAATAGAAAATTTGAAACAAGCAATTTTTATGCCTTTTATTGGTGTAAATAAGTAAAAAATACTATAATATTTAAAAACGAATTTTTTAAAGTTTTGTTTAATATTCTAAATTGTGCTGCTCTTTTTAAATTATAGATGAGTATTACAGCACAATTTCTATAAATAAGCTTTTCCTATAAAGGAATTTTATTTCAATTATATTTCATAATACATCCTAGTGATAAACACATTTGACTCTTTAATTTTTATACATTTAATTCTAATATTAAAATTGTATTTAACCTTAATAATTAATTTTTCTTGTATTTTGCAATGATTATTTTTTAAATTTATTTTTAGTTCTACATAATATTTTTTTTATTTACCGTTAATTTAATTTATTGGCGCGAAGCGGCATTTTGCGCTGTTTCACTTTTTTTGTGTGCATTTGTTTCGCATTTTGTAATTATTATTCCAAAAGCATTGTTTCTACGGAACGGGATATCTGTCTCGAAACCACATTTTGCGTCGAAACACTTACATGCTGAATTCAATTTGTTGACACCAAATATTATCCCCCTGTATAATATTTACAGAAGTTAAATAATGAAGAATCTGCATTAATATATGCATGCTTCTTGCATTGTGGAGCAATAACGACACCTATGGAGATCAAATTTTGAACATTGTTTTCGTGCATCCGAACATGGAACGGCGAATTTGAATTGTAAAACTTTAAGAAATTTTTGATTAACAAACTGATCAATTTCAACGCGAGCAGTGTCAACACTGTATGTAACGAAACATTTTTATCTCCGGCGGGAGAGACTGTCTATCGGAAATTCTAAAGATACGCTGTTTATAATATTTTGTGATTTCGCTATTGAACCGAGTTTTAAGCGCCAAGAATGTGATATATAATAAATACAGTTAACGCAAAAAAAGTTAATAATAAAATCAAAATTAATTTTTTAAGTGCACCTTTGCACCTTAGTAAGAAATCTGAACATTGAGGTAACGAACTGAGAAAAGACTGAAAAAAAACAAAGAGGAATATATGCCAACACTTAACGTTATAACAGGAGGTCGAAGCATATACTGCTTTTATAATTTTTGTAATTTTGCTCTTCAATTATACGTGGCGTAAGTGTAAAGAAATTATGCTTAATAATAAAGTTAAAAAAAGGGTTAGTAGGAATGACTCTAACAGTAGAATAGTGGACTGCGAACTGCGCAGGTGCGTGAAAAACCTTAATAAACCTTTCGGGCGATCGCTTAATTCTGAAAATTTTCAGACTTCTCGCCCCCCTCTATTTTATATTTTAAAATATTTATTCTTTATATAGCTATTTTTTTAAATATGAAATACTGTTAGCTTCTCTTTTTAGATGCTCTTTACACTGATTTGTGTCTAACGTTCTTAGCCGTATGAAGTGTAACTACTGATTGTACGTTGTGATGCTGTGAACAGTTGTAAGATTAGTTTTGTGGAAAGTTTCAGAATTATGAACTGTGCCTTACGGTAAAAATACAATTCATCAAGGTATCATCATGCATTACTTTTGTGCATTCATTTTATTACGAAACTCTGCGCGAGCTGCCAAGCGTCCGCCTAGAAAATCCCATACATGCTGGATGGGATTGAGATCCGGAGATCGTGCCGGCTAATCCAATGCCGTTCAATATCCTCACTCTCTGAGAGCTGGTCGGCAGCTACTGTGCGATGACATGGTGCATTGTCGTCCATGAAAAGGAACTGCGGACCCATAGCGCCTTTAAAAAGACGCACACATGGAAGAAGAATCTCGTTACAATAACGGGTCCCGTTGACTGAACCTGCGTCGAAGATGTGAAGGTCTGTACGACTACCACGCATGATGCCTCCCCAAACGAGAACACCGCACCTCCATACCTGTCCCTCCCAATGATGTTCGAGAGATGATTGCGGCTTCCCCGCTCTCTCCAGATGAGTATGCGATGAGAATCGCTACTCAGACTGAATCTGCTCTTATCTGTAAAGAGTACTCGTCCCCATTCATTATCTCTCCAATTTCGGTGTTCCCAGCACCACAGAGAACGCCTTCTCCGATGGGCAGGCGTTAGAGGTACACACCGTACACGGCGTCGTGCAAACAGACCACCACCGTGCAGTCTTCTGGCCACGGTAAAACGCGATATCGGTTGTCCAGTCGCCTGCGTCGTGTGTCTAGCGATGTCTCCCGCTGTCTGCCGCCTGTTTCTTCTGGCCTGTAAGGCAATACACCGGTCATCTGTGGGTGTGGTTCCTAGTGGACGACCACTACTAAACCCCCGGATAGCTGTTCCTGTAGTTTGAAATTGTCTCCAAAGTCGTGAAACGATGCTGTGAGCAATTCCGAACTCTGCAGCCGCACTTGTCACACTGCGGCCTTCCTCCATCTTCCCAATGATTCGACCTCGGGTAAAAGCATTCAGATGTCTTCTAACAGATTGATTATTCGCCATTTCTCGCTGAGGCAGCTACTCGGTGTGATTTTAACTGTTATACGGCGTGCAATCTCTTTGCCAGAAATACTGATCTTACACCGACAACATGCTTTATACTACTCAGACACTCGCTCATTACGTCTACCTGCATATCTGCGCATGTGCTACCGTACATCACCTTACTTAATCTTAAACATATTTGTTTACATTTGAAACAGCAGAATTGTAGATTTGTTGCCAATCTAGAGAGACTAAGCTTCGCAACACAAAAATAACGCCTTCATTGATTATTGCGAATTAAATCATGCTTAATCCTTTCTGGAATTTTTTCGGGGAAATAAGTGTTTGAGATTTACTTCGTAATTTTTAATGCAGATATTTTAAGTTTTTATGTATTTTTGCCTTGTCGTGGAATGAGAGCTGAATTAATTGAATGAGAAATACTAAATCGTCTGTGAAAAACTGTTTCTTTTCTGTTTTGTTTGCTTAATTTCTTTCATACATCGTTTTAGCTTTATTATAGTATTTGAATAGAACAAGTGGCAACGATAATTCTTCAAATGATATAAATTTTGTGCATTCAGAGTGTCGTTATAGTAAACAAATATTGTGAATTTTAAAGAGTGCATTTATTCTATTGTGGTTTATGCGCTGTCGACGAAGTAGATTTAATTCAATCCAATCAATTTAAATGAAATTCAAGAAAAAAATGCGTACAATGTAATATTCCGTACAAGGAAGTCATGTGGTGTACACATCAGATTTTTTTCATTAATTGTAACGCTAAGTCCTTCAAAAACAGACTTCTGTTCCTTGTTGGTGGATTAGCAGTTGAATGTAATATAATTCAAGCATTTATTAGAGCAACATTCAGTGCAGGAAAGAAAATTACTATTGGCCACCTCCTTGTTATTCTGGCATTTGAATAATTGGCTGACATTTCATCCCCCATACCCACTGCTCCTTTAGTCATATTATTAAAACATATAATTCCTGACGTTTTATTTTCTCCAATAGTATCATCTATAATATTATCGTTATATAATGTTGAAAGCATAAGAACAGTTTTTTTTTAGGAACATCAGGAATTAATGTTTTATCTTTTTCGAAACCAAAACATTGTAGAAAATATTCTTAGTTCCATCTTCAGTTTCCGAAAAGCAATCTTCATCGCTTTCAAATATTTCTAATAAATCTCACGTGCGTTGCATCTCCAGTTCATGGGGAATCATTCTTTTTACCATAATGCAGTTAGAAATCTTTAAGAATTTAATGTCAAGTACTTTAAAGTCACCTGCGAGTAGAGATATTTACTGTTACACTCTAGACTATAAATTTCTTAACTAAATATTCAGTCAGAAAAACACTTACACGCACAGGCGCGTGGGGTGTGTCATACCTCAGTTGTAACAAAATACCGATATATCTTTTTCTAAAACACACAGGCAAAGAAAAAGCGTTTCTGAAAGTCAACCACAACTAGAAACTCAGCTACTGAAAGCAGGACAGACTTTCAGTTTCACAAGTTAGGAATATTCCACTTTTATGTAGGGTTGGGGTATGATATACCCCACGCGCTTTCCTGCGGGTTAGAACTCCACTCTGTTTTCAAGCAACACAGATAGTCTCGTGTTTTTGTGTCACGCCTCATATGAGTATTCATCAGTCATAGTTATTTCTCTGTAACCTACGATTCAATACAAAGTCATTGCTACAACCGACGAACATTACTAATGCTTTAGCTTAGGAGATACTATTTTGAAAGTAGATACATTTTGAAGGGAGTATTTGTACTATTTAAGCAGACAGAAAGGGCAATAGCAGGCTGAACACCCATATAGGACATTATGGATCTGTAAAATATTCAGTTATTTTTAATGTTCAATTTTAATATTTTAAATAATTATCACCCGATGTGTCTATTTGTAGCATTAAAATATGAAAAATTAGTGTGCTTAACCTAAATGCCATAATTCTAAGCGTTATTATCTTTTTAAATAGTTCATTCTTCTGCTATAAAACCTACATTGCACTCAAAGTATGTGTCATCCCATCATAAAAATGAAGAATTACTAGTCATATAAAAGCGTAAAACCAGAAGAAAAACATCACAGAATTCTTGTCCCATCGTTGAAACTCATGCTGCTCCTTGTCTGTTCATTTTAAAATCTTGAAGACGTTTTTTATCCTCATATATTTTGTCAGTTATTGTTCTTCGAAAAACCGTTTTTTTAAACATTTTCTCACTGTTGTTATTTATGATTTGCGAATTTTATTTTGCCGTGACCACACGGGTGAAAGCTCTTAGTTTCGAGATGGCGATTTTCTTAATTAAAAAGAAGTTAATTAAACCTTTTTTTTTTCGTTAATTATTTCCATCAACTTGCTTAACATATAGTTCAAAATGCTTTATTCACGAGATAGATATCACGTTCAAAATGCACGAGGTTTTCTTAACGTAATTTAGAGTTAAAATATTTTTTTAAATTTCCAGTACAGTAATGTTTCTATATTAAAAATGTATATTTTAAATATATCTATCTATGTGTATATAAAGAAGGTGACACTGTCACATGGAACTCGTAGTGCGAGGCAGCTCTGTCCTGGCTGCTTGGCCTCTCAGATTTGCACCGCCCCACACAAAAATCAATCTACAATGTGACGACTCCACAGAGCAAGGGCAGACAAGGCAGTACCCGTACGGTTCCTGCCGAGCCTTACCGTGGCCTTCGAGATTAGATGGCCTGGTCAGCTGCAGAATCACGTGATTTGACGTCACGTAAGGCGTCTGAACTTTCACCCTTCGCACTGCATTGTGTGGACACTGCAAGCGAAGACTTCTTATTACGTTGATTGCGTGCTGTATTTTTTTATTATTCGTGTCTTTTTTATTGCTAAATTTAAGTAATGTTGTTAAGGATATTTTCGTTTTTAAATTGAGATTACTAGTTAACTTATTTGTTAACAAGAATAACGATCGACATCTATGTAGAGCTGTCTTCATCATACCTGCACGATGTTGCGTTCCAGCATGCAAATCCAATTACGATTTCACCAATGAATAAGTATTCAAATTTCAAAAAGATACGGTAAAACGGGATTTATGGATCAAAAAAATTCCAAGGAAAATTTTTATTCCAAGTGATCGCAGCGTTGTGTGTGAAAAACATTTTCGAAAAGATGATATTATTCGCTATGATTATTTACCAACAAACGAAGGTACTTTTATTCAGATGTGCAGAGGGCATCCTAAATTAAATAACGATGCTTACCCATGCAGTTTTTCTGGTTGTCCAAAATACTTATCTGAAAGTCCAACCCCTCAGAGGATGAGCAGGGAGGAAAAAAGAACTAAGATGGAGAAGCATATTTTTAATGAATTTTTGAGAAAGGACAAAATAGCATCATTTGAGGATTTTTCTTCTATGTTACCGAATAAGTTAAATATTTCAGATACTTCAAATATTATTTTACACAAATCTGCTGCTGGTATTTATATTTTATTGCTCAGTTTTCATCCACATCCTAAAATTGAGAAAAGTATCTTTGTATCACTTCATATGGATATAGCAGTTTATCTAGGAGATGAAGTTGTTCCAGTTAAAAGTAAAGAAGAACCAGTAAAGAAGTTGAACAGCATTCTTTACTGGTCAAACTTACCGAGATATATGTACAAAACATTAACATGTTTGATGTTCATGAAACTTGTTTAATGTGTGGAATTCCCTTTTCTAGCAGATTAAAAAAAATAATGAGCACCATTTCAAATATTTGTTTAAACAATTATACTAAAGTTCTTCAAAATAATATGCATACAAAAATCGATGAAAGAAAACTTAAAAAAGTCAAGAATACGTGGTGAAACGATATGAGTATGTAAATGACATTGTTTTATTTTTTAAAAATAGTGTATGATGCAGTTCAAATATATTTTCAATAATGTATCTTTTACATTTAAATTTATTAATCCTTTTGCTGTTTCCTTATTATTTGATAATACTTCATAATTTTTCAAAATAAATTATCAATTGCGATTAATTATTGCTTCAGTATACTAGTACAGCTTGCACAGTATTTGCTAATTAGACAGAAATGATGGTTTGTTCTAAGTATAGTTGTTTTGCGGTTTTCGTTGGCAAATTTATTGATTTTACGCTTTCGCGAAACATTATATGGATGGCTTTTATTTGTAAATATATTATTTATTATGCATCTACATATAAGTAATAATGTAAATATTATTATAATTATTGCTATAGATAACATATAAATATATGAAAATTATTCGTTTTCTGTAATGGTGCAGCAAAATTGTAATTTATTTAATTTAAAAATTGGGGATTTAAATTTTTTCTGTGGCTTTTGAACTGCTATTCATTTTACTAGATAGTAATTTAAATGAATTAAAAATGCATTTGCATAATGTTTGGAAGCTCTGAAATATTTATAGTTTTAAGGGAAAATAATTTTTTATGCCTTTTAATTTGCTAAATTATATTTACTTTTGTTAGTGAATTATTTATATTTCTAAATCTTTTCATTCCTTTCATTCCTCTCCTTCTCAAACTGTAAAGACATTTTTATGTTCATAAATAACAGCCTTTTTATTTACTTATTTCAAAACTTTCTTTTTTGAGTGTATCCTAACAAATTATTACAATACAGTGTCAAAAAAATGCACAAGATAACCTAAAACATGGCATAGAAAATTTCGTTAATATTTCTTAAAAAATAATATTTATTAAGTTATTAATCTTAACTGCAAATGAATATACGACCTTTTATATACGTTTTCCAGTCAAGTCTCTGGAAATTTAATTATTATG